>NC_064280.1:1873333-2177500 GCF_003254725.2 Canis lupus dingo
TTCTGAGTCAGGAGGTCTGGGGTGGGCCTAAGAATATGCATTCTGACAAGGTTCCAGGTGATGCTGCTCTTGCTGGGTCAGGGACCACACTTGGAGAACCACTGAATCAACTCTTCCATTTTCACAAGCAGATGTCTGCTATGGCCTGAATGTTTATATCCCCCCCCCCCCAAATTTATATTCCCAAGGTGATGATATTAGAAGGTGAGGCCTTTGGGAGGTGAGTAGGTCATGTGGATGAAGCCCTCATACATGGGATAATTACAATTATAGAGAACACCCTAGAGAGCCAGGTCACCCCTTCCACCAAGTGAAGACACAGTGAGGAGTCAGCAGTCTGCAGCCCAGAAGAAGGCCCTTGCAAAACCTGATTATGCTGGCACCCTGATCTTGGCCTTTCAGCCCCCAGAACCATGAGAAGTAAATTTCTTTTGTTTACCAGCCACTTAGTCTGGCATTTTGGTATAACAGTCCGAAAAGATGAAGACAGGGCCTGAGTGAAAACAGTAATGGTCTTAATACTACTTGGTTCCAGAGCTAGGATCAAACCCAGGTCTTCTGATTCTCAGTGTAGTGCTCCAAACATATTATCGATGTCCTGGTCACCTATCCCCTTGGGGCTGTCAGCAGCTGGGTGGTGAGGGATGGTTTTCCTGACAAATTAGAAATGGTCCTAACTTTATGGAGGGGGATAAGAGCTGGCACTGCATGACTTGGGTAGGGAGTGGGGGGGCACCAGGAGCACAAATCCTGAGCCTGCTGCAATTTCATCCATTTATTTATCTGATAAACATTTGCCATGTGTCTCCTGTGGGGAAAGAGCTGGGCCTGGCACTGGATGGGGTAGCCAGGCAAATAGGACATAGTCCGAGGGCTGGGGCTCTATTTCTTACCTCATTCTTTCTGATCCCTTGACACTGCCATACCCTCTAATGGGCTTCTGGGTCCATAGTGAGGGGAGAGCACTTAGGCCCCTGGACACCAACCTTTGCTTCTTTCCGGTATATCAGGTGAACTCCACCTTCTCCCTAGGCCTCAATTTCTTCATTAGAAAATTCAGTGTGGCCCCGAGTGAGGTAATGGTTAAACAAGACTCCTTTCTCAGCCTGTGCTTCTAAAGCTCTGGGAGTTCTTCAAGGGCTAAAACGGCATCTGACTTCAGTTCCATTTATTAATATCTTGATTCCATTTTTCCCTCCTGAAGCAGATTGGGGCTGTCTGGGGTATGAGGTATGAGGAGTTCCAGGAGATCCGGTGGTATGTTACGTACGAAACACTGCTGACTGACTGCAGGTCTGGCTTTGGCCTCTCGGTTTTAATTTACTCTTTCTTCCTAGCCATCTATTGTTTAGTTTATCCATAATGAGCCATGAATGGAGAAGGGAGACATATGGAACTTCATAGAGTTAACGAGGAACCCAATGATAATAATAATAATTCTGCCAATTTGCCTGAACATCATGGTTACCAGATTGTATTCATTGGACCAGAATTTTTATATAGCACATCAAGATGTTTCTAGTATTCAAAAAAGTGATCTTTATACTTAAAGTGGATTTTCATTCACTGGAAATAAACACCATCCACACCTGTAACAGAGAAGTCCACATTAATCACTCTGAAGGCTTCTCTGTTTTAGAAAGAAAATTTAAAGCTGACAAAGTCCAAGGATAAGAATTTCCAACTTCAGAGTATGAGAACAGCTTTTGACTATTTTTATACCTTAGCATTTGATTAAATTATTTTAATGGAATATGGTCCCTGGGGCTGACATATAATATGACATCTACAAATGTGTAAACAAATCATGCTATTTCTTCTCTACTTAATCTGAACTAAATGGGACAATATGTGTGTGCCATTTGCCAAATGAGGGGAAAGTTGAATTTATGCACGTGATAACCATTGATAAAGATTGTATTAAAACTACACTTGATAAACATTATAGTAACAAGCTGACCTAAGATGGCATATTTTTAAACTTAAAAACATGAAAAAATAACCAAATTATGTTACATTCCCTTAGAGTGCTTACAAGATAAAGGATGGAAAGGATTAGCAAGAACGATCTCTGAGATTCCTTCTGGCCGTGACACACTGGGATTCTCGAATGGTGCGGGGTCTGAATACCACGATGAAGAGCAGGAGACTATAATAGTTTGGCTGAGGGTAGGGAACACGGGGTGCCCTATTCCCCACAGAGTGTTTTTGGAAATGGGGTGAGACACATTCTTTGAAAGTCCAGATGTCAGAACTATAGTCAGAGAGCAGCTCTCTGTTCAGTTTACCCAAGAACTGTTAGAATCACCAGGTCACAGAGTAGGAAGGGATATTAGACATCACCTGATCTATTAGAACTGCCCCCAAATAGAAAGGGAAGTGAGAATCCCCCAAGGACTGAATCCTGTGTCTTAGGTGTGTTCACACAGAGGACGTTGACGCCCCGACGGCTGGGGCGGTGGCCTGCTCTGTTCTGGCTGGAACCTGCCAATGGGGCTCAGAAGCCAGTGCAGCCAAATGGACAGTACATTCTCCTTTCCTCTCCCATCAGCTAAAAGTTGTCTTTGCTAAAGGTGGATCCATTCATCCATGAATGGATGCATTTTCGGCCCAGTCCTAGGGCTCCAGGGAACACGGCTGTGGCACCCTGGGAACTGTCACCAGCCTAGTCTGGTGAGCTAGCTCTTACATGGCTTCATAATTTTAGTTACGTGTTTGTGAAGGAGGGGGCAGCAACATGGCCTGGTTTGGAGGAAATGCCCTTGAACTTGGGTTGGGGATGCACCTGTGGCCTCTCCTAGGCCAAAGCGTCCTCTGCTCTGTCAGTGGACACTGTCTTTGTATCACTTTCCTTGCAGCCTGGCTTGCTGCTTTTATGACCCCCTTAACAGATGGGAAGCAGTACTACAGAAAGCCTCAGCCCCAGATGATCTCCAACCTACATTTGGCTTAGGAGCAATCTATTGGATGTCATTCACTTTTACACAGATTAACCTTCCTTGTTTGTCTTTTGTTGAGGCTGAAAACAAATGCTTTTATATACGTGGAGTCCATGTCAGAAGTGGGTAGCCTGGAATGCGCTCAGGCTCAGGCTCAGAAGTAAGCTGTCCTCGGCTGAACATTTGCTGTAGATAACTGATTGCTTTTAGTTCCCCATAATCACATTAGCTTATATTTTTATGTTAATCCTTTTCAACTATGGTCATTTCCTCTCTCTCTCTCTCTCTCTCTCTCTCTCTCTCTCTGTCCCATTTACTCTATTTACACTTGACTGACCTCCCAGAACCCCCGCAGAGACCTTTCTGCATCTCTCTATAGCAGGGCTCAGTAACTGGCTCCCCTGACGTTTTGGGGTGCTTTAGGATGAAGCCAGCTGAACCATAGGTATATAACCCTGGGCCACTCCTTTGCATTATGTTCCTGTCAAGGGGAGTAATTTGCTGTAATCCAGCTGTCCACTCAGCCCATACCTCCTGGTATTGTGTCAAACCCATGCCAGCCCCTCCATATTTCACAGACAAGTAGAGAGAAGTCTCTGATGCTCCTGGTTTGCCCACCTGGAGAGTGAAATGGGGGAAGGGAATCCCCTGTGGTGAGGGTGTGAATGAGTTTCTCAGCTGGGCTTCTCAGGACATACCCTCTCTGCCTGCTACTCCCACCATTAGGGTCTGGTAGGCACACTCGTGGATCTCTGCTGGCAGGGAGATCTCCCCGGAGCAATGGGAGAAGGGCTAGAGAGAGACAGACTGCAGGAAAGCTGATTGGCTTCTTTTCTGCTCTTTCTTCTAAGAGGGTCCAGGCAAGCTTCCTGGCTATCGCTCAAACTTGGACTTGACCGTGAGCATAATCTTGCAACTAGATTGTTCACACTGATTGACCATTTCCTACTCCCACCCTATAGCCCTTCTGAGTCTTCATAGACCCAGCAAAAGCCAGAATCCTTACGAGCTCTCTGTTGTTCTTTCTGTTCTTGGGCAGGGGACCGTCCAGGGAACCTGTGCATGGGAGCTTGTGTGTGGGTAGCTTTACCTTCTTCCATTTTCCCCACACCAGGCTCCTTCAGTTTTTGGCTGACTCTCAATAGATGGATGCCTGTCTTGGGGGAAGGGGCCAACTCTGCTGGTGAGCTTACTGAGTCACTGGAGCTGTGTGGGTGCCGCCTCCCACCCTCCTGACCTGGGAAATCCTCTAAGCTGACCTAATTACCTGCAGTGAGGGACAGTGGACTGAGTCCCTGCAGATGTTGCTGTTTGAGGAGGGAGGGGATCCCTGGACAGGTGGGTGTGTGCCACTCTGGGATTAACCCTCTGGTCGCTCCTCCTTAGGACGATTGTCTGTGTCTGCTTTCACTTTGCTATCTTTCGGTGTTCTTCCAGGCCAGCCAGCCCTCCCCTAGGGATTCATTTATCTCAGTGACATAAGGGATCACAATCCCAGTTTAGCACAAATCTGCCTGATTCAGGGGCATTTCTGCTCCTCTCTCTTGCCAAGGTATCATCAGGAGATGGTGTGTTTAGTCAGAAGCCCTAATCTTTGCTCCTCCAGGGTCCCCTCCCAACCCTGTCTGAGCAGGAGCCATTCAGTCCCCTGATAAGTCATTGGACTTTGAGAAGCTGTTTTCCACTGAAGCCTCTCTGGACCTCACCGGGCTGCCAGCTGTTCTTTAGACCCACCACCTTCAGAGAAGCTGGAGTCCTGGAGGGTGGTTGCAAGGCGCATTCACCCAGCTCATCAACCAGTTACTGAGTGTGTGCTTTACCGGTATGTGTTACATTGTCTCATGCTTTGTAGTGTGTGGGGCTCTTTGACCTGCAGGGCCTGGCTGAGCTTCTGTACAGCACCGTGGGAACTCTGACGGGGAGCCTGGATGAAGACCGCTCAGGCTCCTTCAGTGAATGAAGGATGGGGCTAGGATGTGCTCAGTCCAACTGACTCCAGCAGTGGGCTTTTCCCACTGCTCCAGCTCAGTGTGAGCCCTTGGCAGGTAGAGCATGTGTATGAGACTGAGTCTCTTCCTCAAGTTGATAATCTCAATGTGGGAGTAAGATTTACACATGCGAGAAAGACTTAAGAACGCCATTCCATGCTCAAACATGACTGAGGATGACTGGAAGCTGATGGACGACAACGGGATGAGGAAGGAGAAAGGCCGTTACTGACGAGAGTCTTTGGGGAAGGCTATGTGGGAAAGGCAGGCTTTGAGGTGGGCCTTAAAAGATCGCTATTTTGAGGGGTACCTGGGTGGCTCAGTAATTAAGCATCTGCTTTTGGCTCAGGTCGTGATCCTGGGTCCTGGGATCCAACCTTGTGTAGGGCTCCCTGCTCAAAGAGGAGTCTGCTTATCTGTCTCTGCCCCTCCCCGCCTTGTATGTGTGCGTACACGCTCTCTCTCTCTCCCTCCCTCAAATAAATGATTAAAATCTTTAAAATAAATAAATAATCAATATTTTGACACATGGAGAAAAAGGAGAGAGGTCTTTAGGAATAAGGAGGCATAGGGAGGAGGAATGGTAAGGAGACCTCTCACTGCAAGGCTTGGGTCTCTGTTGTGTAGGGGGAGACAGAGTGAAACCTCATTTGTGGGGGGGTTGAATTCCAAGCTGAAAATCAATCCCAATTACACTCAAGAACTGGAAGGGAAGAGGCCAGGGCAGCTCCAAAGAGTGCTTGGAAGAGAGATAGGGTTCCAACCAAGCCTCACTCTTGAGCACAGCCTCGACCTCACCCTCCAGCCTATGCTGCCTAGGGCCCCAGCCCCACCCTAGTGAGACCTGGAACCTCTGCTTGTTGCAGTGACTGGCCACATAGCAGATATGGTGGGACCATCAGGTGAGGTGGCTAAAATGGAAACTGTACCTGAGATTGGCCTTGAACACATTTTAGGGGGAGAGAAGAAGAAGGAAAATATTTATTAAAGGCCATTTTCTGTTGGGCCTTTCGTGTATGTTTGTTTTGTTAACCTTCACAAGGACATGACAAAGTAACTATAATCATTGTTCTCTGTTTGAGTTGGGAGGTGCAGGATGCTCAGAGAGATTCAAGTACCTTGCCCTTGGTCGCATAGCCAGTGAGTGGCGCTGGTCTGTTTGGCTATAATAATGCTTGTTTGGCTCACCCCTCGTAGTAAAAGTGAAAAGTTGTAGCCTTTACCTTCAAGGACTACAGTCCAGTTGGAAGAATCAGCTAAAATGCCCAAGAAAATCTCCCAAGAGTGTTGGGCAACAAAGGGGGAAAAAAGTGAACACACAGACAGAAAATGTTAGCAGTGGGGAGTCCAGGTGGGACAGCTACCCTGAACTGTTGCAGACAGAGCTTCACAGGGGAAGCTGGGTGTTGAGGATGTCAGTGAGGGTGTAGACAGGAAGGAGGGTGGTCCTGACGGGGATGACCACAAAAGTGCCAAGGAGAGATGCAGAAAGATATGTGTGTGTGTGTGTGTGTGTGTGTGTAAATGTCTGTCAAACATACACAAAGGCAGAGAGACTAGACTGATCTCCCATATACCTACAGTTTAACTTAAAAAAAAATAATTGAAGAGCAATTTTCATGACATAAGATTAACAATTTTAAAGTGAATAGTTCAGTGACATTTGGTATTCACAATGTTGTGTGACCATCACCTCCTTCTAGTCTCAAAACTTGTTCATCACCCCTAGAATACCCCATATGCATTGGCTCACCACTCCCCATTTCCCCTTCCCCTGGCCCCTGGCAACCACTAATCTGCTGTGTGTATGGATTTGCTTGTTCTGGACATTTTGTATTAAAGAAATCATACGCTATGGAGCCTTTTGTGTCTGGCTTCTTTCATTTAGTTTTCACTACTCCATGTTGTAGCATGTATCAGGACTTTGTTTCTTTTTATGGCCGTATAATATTCCATTGTATGGATAGACTCCAATTTGTTTATCTGTTCATCCACTGATGGGCTTTTGGCTATCTTTCGGCTATTGTGAATAGTGCTGCTATGAAGATGTGTGCGTTTGTGTGTGTGTGTGCTTGAGTCCTGTTTCCAATCTTTTGAGTGCATACCTAGGAGTAGAATTGCAAGGCCATAGAGTAATTCTGTGTTTAACTTGTGGAGGAATTGCCAAACTGTTTTCCTTCACAGCTGCGTCATTTTACATCCCCACCAGTGATGAACGAAGGTCCCAGTTTCTCTACATCCTTCCCCAGTGCTTATCTTATGACTTAAAGATCTCCCCTCGCTTTTACATACTGGATCAGTATAATATCCAGTATCCCTGTGTCCATGTCTGTGTCCAAATCTTTTTCTTTTCAATTTCTTTTCTGAAATCCACCCACCTTGGGCCAGGGGCCTTGGCTGCTTCTAGCACTTTCCATTCCATGTCTCACACTGATCCAGCCATCGTTCAGTGGTGAGTTCTCTTAGGGTAGAGATCAGACTCTGAGAAGTTGGACGAGTGTGCTCTAGTCATCCTGAGTGGAGGAACCCAGGACCAGTTTCCTGCACTGCCTGCCCCTGATTTCCCAGCTCCAGGCCTGCTGGCTGGTTTCTGGCTGAGCTGTCCTATCTCTCCCCAGCCCTGCCCACTGGCTCCAGGCCTCTGAAGCCCATTGTGTAAACACCAGTGACCTCAAGGTTCTCTGACCCTGCTGCTGAGATAATGTGTTCAATCCATTTGGGCACCCCAAAACAACAGCTGGCTTTAAGAGGGTCCTACTGGTGGTGTATTAATTAGGCTGCTAGGGCTGCCATAACAAAGGACCACAGACTGGGTGGCTTAAATAAACAAATTTATTTCTGCACGGTTCTTGAACCTGGAAGTCCCAAGATCAAAGTATCAGCAGGGTTGGCTTCTTCTGAAGCTTCTCTCCTTAGCTGGTAGATGGTTGTCTTATCCCTGTGTCCATGTCTGTGTCCAAATCTTCTCTCTTCAGAAGAACACCAGTGATCTTGGATTCGGGCCAACCTAATGACCTCCCTTACCTTAATTATCTCTGTAAAATGCCCTGTCTCCAAACTCAGTCACATTCTGAAGTCCTGGGAGTTAAGACTGGCATATGAGTTGGGATGGGGAGCCCCATTCCAGCCATAGCAGGAGGAGCAGAGCAGCAGGGGTGCATAATGGCCGGGGAGGCAGAGAGGGGGTGAGGAAAGGGGGTTGGGGGCTGAGGGGAACTGATGATTCTTCTGGGCCCCTGTTGGGTTTCAGAGAGACCAGCTTCCAGGCAAATACAGAACAGGTGGAGGAGGGGAGAGACGGTGGCGGGGAAGAGGGCACTGGTGGCGGGGAAGAGGGCACTGGGGGTTTCGGGGAGGCAGGAAAGCAGTGTCCGTGATCAATAATTTATTCCTGGATGGCGCGCAGGAGGGCGTCGTCATGGCAACGGGTGGGCTGCTGGTGGTCAGGGCCTGACAGTTGCCTCTCAGAGCTGCCTGTTCTCCCCAGCTCCTCTCTCCCTCCCCCTCCTTTTCTTGTATGCCTCTCAGGAGGTTTTTTGTGGCCTGCATCTTGCCTGCGCCTGGGGCGCCCTGGTGTGTCTGCTCTGGGGTGGGGACCCTGGACTATCAACAGCTGTAGCGGCTCCTCCTCCAGTCCCATGTGGCCCTGGGCAGGTGACAGGGAGAAGCCTGACTCCCTCCAGCGGTCATCCCCCTGGCTTCCCTGCCACAAGGCCTCTTGCCGCAGGCGCTCAGAGCGCTGCTGCTTCTGGCAGCCTGTTTCACCCTGTCGCTCCTCCTCACTCCTCCGCTAGCAGGTGGAATGCATTGTCTTCTCAGCGCTGTCACTGCACTGGGTGTCTCAGTCCCCGCAGAGATCCACCCCAGCAGGGCAGCTGGGCAGGGCCTTTCCCAGCCTTAGTCCCCTACACTCCAGCCCCCCCACCCCGTGGATCATTCTTGGCTCTGCCATCGTTGGCTACAGCAGCTGACCATTCACTTCCTTCTGGCCTCAGTGGGCAGAAGATGCCAGGAGCATGCAGCTAACCTGCAAGTCTGTCCTCCCCACCATATCATAAGCTCCAAAGTGCCACATGGTAGGTGCTCGGGAAATATTTGTGCTTCATTGTGAATGAATGAAAGAGAGGTCTGAAGGAGGCTTGTGAGTCTGGAGCAGGTTCTTACACTGGGCAGGCATCCTCTGGGGTCTCTCTCCCAGCCTTTCCCAAAGACGGGCTCTTAGGTTCAACACCTAGTTGTACAGAGCCTCAGTGATTGAGACCTTTGAATTTTTAAAGTTATTTTTCATATGTATTACAATTCACTGCTCCCCTGATTCACTGGCTGTCATGACTAATAAGGGATCTGGGTCTGTAATAACCATCTAAGACTTAATGTTATTAGTCTTGTAATTGCTGCTAAGAGTCTTCTCTGTTCTCTGAATTTGTAAATCCTCATGCACAAAGATTAGGAAAACATACCCCTAAGCTGGAAGCTGCCAAAGGGGCTGGGTGGTTGGAGACCAGCCTCAGCTGCCTGGCTGGGGTGTGAGTTTCCCTGACAAAGCCTGGAGCCAGAGATGCAGATATGCCTGGGGAGCATCTGTGAGCCTTCTTGGGGAATTGGGGAAGGAGGGGGTGCCCTGCAGGGGAGCTTGGCCTGGGTTGCCCTCATGACAAGCAGCTGCTGGTGGAGAGAAGCGCCTTATCTCCAGGGAAAGGACACTCCTTTCCTGCCCCCTCCCCATCCCAGAGGCTCACAGCCCTGATGGCCCAGAAGAGATGGCAGTGATGTCCTAATCAGATGGTCGTGATGCTGTAGGCAGAGATTAGAATCGACGGGAAAACCAGCTGTATTAGAAATGTTCTCCCCTGGCTTGATCTCCGGAACAGTTGCTGCCTCTCCCCACAGGGGATCTTTTCCCACGAATGGCTCTCTTGAGTCCTCGTTGAGAAGGGTTTATCATGGGTTTGATAGTACTGCTGTGGTGGAGGGCTAGGGCACATGGCTGATTGTCACTGGTTTGTGGGCCAGTGTCCCTACACTACCCTCCTGCTCTTCTATCTGTGAAGGCCTCAACACTGCTGCCTGTGAGTATTCCCACCCAGGGCCAGCACCCTTACCCTCCACATACCACTTTCCTGCTACCAATTAGCGTGGAAACTCTGCTCACTGCTTTCTCCTTCTTTTTTTGTGATGAAACACACATAAAGTTTGCCTTTTTAATCATTTTAAAGTGTATAATTCAGTGGCATTCAGTACATTCACAACATTGTGCACCATCATCACTGCCTGCTTCCAGAGCATTTTCATCACCCCAAAAAGAAACTCCCTACCAATTAAGCAGTGACTCCCCATTCTCCCTCACCCACCCTCCCAGCCCCTAACAACCACTAATCTCTTCTGCTGTGTCTCTACCAACTTGCTTGTTCTGGATATTTCATATAAATGGAATTATGTAGTATTTGGGCTTTTCCTTTATCCATCATCTCTGAATGGATATTTGGGTTGTTTCTTGTGAATAGTATTGTTATGAACAACACTTTGAGCATCTGTCTTCAGTTCTTTCAGGTAGATACCTAGGAATGGAGTTTTCGGGTCACATGATAATTCAATGTTTAACACATAGGGAAACCGCCAGACATCACCAACTTCTTTGCATGTGCCACACTCTGTCGTCTTCTTTTTTTCTCTGTCTTCTTTTTTTAAAAAAAAATTCTTTTTATTTGAGTAGGAAGGGGCAGAGGGTGAGGGAGAGAGAATGTTAAGCAGACTCCATGCTGAGTGTGCAGCCCAATATGGGGCTCCATTTCATGACCCTGAGATCACAACCTGAGCTGAAACCAAGAGTCAGACACTTAACCAACTACCCCACCCAGACACCCCTTCCCTCTTTTTTTTTTTTCCCCCCAGACTCTGCCTTCTTTTGAGATAGGGGGCAGCTTGTTCCTTATGCCCATTCCAGGCTATGACATTTGGCAGCCACTTTTGGAAAGTTTCTGGTTCCTAGCCCCTGGTCAAGACACAGTGACGTGAGTGGATGCAACAAAGGAATCTAGTGTTGCCAATGGAGTGATTTCTAACTGCTTTTAAGGATGTTGCCAGATTTTGCATACCCACACATGTGCTGTCCTCCAGAGCCGTTTGGGGGCTACACATTGTTCCTGCAGGGGAGCCAGCACTCGGAACCTTGTTTCATCCTCCCCAGTAACAGTCTTCAGAGATCTTTCTTTGATAATCATTCTTTGCTTTTGACATGAAACGGTATTCCCAACTGCATCACCCACCATGTTTTTCATTCTTGGCCCGATCTTTGAACTTAAGGAAGAAAACTCAAATCTACCCTCATAGGATAGAAATTTGCCACCATGGGGGCCCACCAAAAGAATATGCTATAGGTTTTGAAAGCACTTCCAAAAGAGAAGCTTCAGAAATGTTCTAAGCATGGGCAGGTGCATTGTTAGAATATGGATGTAACCTCCCGAGGGGACAGCTTTGAAAGAGGTGACGCTCATTTAAATGTATAAATTCTGGTGTGTTCATTTAAATGATCAGTCAGACGGCTTTATGGGCATATAATAAAAAAGAGGATGTGAATGGTTATTGAATTATGTACACCTCTAGAAAATCAAAGAAAGTTACACATTTTAGGAATTTTAAGAAGATGAAGTTCAAATTCCTAACCCAAGACTGTAGTGGGATGGTTAACACAAAATAGTGTTGCCCAGCTCCTGCGGAGGAGAGAGGTCAGTGGGGGAACCCAAAGGCTTAGAATGGCATCCCCATCTTCATAAGAGTTAGAAGACAGGTTATTACAGCCATCAGTCTGGCTAGGAGGGGGCCATTCTCCATCTTCCGGGACAATGAGAGGGTAGGCTGGTGAGAAGTACAGGTGAACTGCTATCTTGGTGAACTGAGTTTTAAAATTTTTTATTTCTAATTTTTAAAAAATATTTTATTTATTTATTTGACAGAGAGAGCACAAGGTGGGGGGAGTGGCAGAGGCAGAGGGAGAAGCAGGCTCCTTGCTGGACAGGGAAACCGACATGGGACTTGATCCCAGGACCCCAGGATCATGACCTGAGCTGAAGGCAGATGCTTCACCGACTGAGCCACCCAGGCACCCCGAGTTTAAAAATTTTTTAAAATAGCCTATCTCTTGCTCTAGCCTGCACCACTAGGGCTTCCCTTTGATGTTTAAATATTGTATCCAGCTTTGGAAGAAGTTTGACAGAGAAGCTTTGGGCAAAGCCCCTAGGCCAATGTCTTGGGTCTATTTGACCTACTGGGTAGTGGTGTTTTTCCTCCCTGTTCAGAAAGCTCAAGTCAGCAGCGAAAGGAGTGGGACCAAAGACATCTAGAGAGGCCTGGAGGGAAGATGGAGACTCAAAGCAGCTAGTCTGGCTCTTAGAAGATTTCAGAGTTATGTTGGAGCCTGCTGTATATGATATGACATCCATATACCTAGCCTATAGGTATAGGCTATACCCTAGCCCGGAAAGGGGATGACAAGGTCAGTGGAATTTCAGAGCCAAGAATAGATCCTCTCTCACTCATTACCTCAGTAACTCACTTCAAGATTTGAAGAATATCCCCCCTCTAGGAAAGTGGTACTTCTGAAACCTGTTTCACATCTTTGTCTCATTAATCCCTGTAATCATTTATTTAGAATCAGATATTGATGAATTTGACAGCAAAGTAGAGAAGGATGCTGCAGTGACTTAAAAAAAACTTTATTACAGAAAATATATACTTTTTATATTTTTATGTATCATATATATTTATATATTTTTATGTTTATATATATAATTTGCCATTTGAACAATTTTAAATGTATAATTAAGTGGTATTTAGTATATTCACAATGTTATCTAATCATCACTGCAATCTATTTCCAAACTTTTCCATCACCCCAAATAGGAACTCTGTAGCTATTAAACCCAACTCAAAAAAAAAACCCCAACTCCATATTCTGTGTTCCCCAGCCCTGGGTAACCTCTCATTTACTTTCTATCTCTATGAATTTGACTATACCAGGTACCTCCTTTAAGTGGAATCATACAGAACTTATCCCTCTGTGTCTGGCTTATTTCACATAGCATAATGTTTTCAAGATTCATCAATATTGGAGCATGTATCAGTACATCATTGCTTTTTATGGCCGGATAATATTCTGTTGAATGGATATACCACCTTTTGTTTAGCCACTCATCCATCCATAGACATGTGGATTGTTTTCAGCTTTTGGCTATTATGAATAATGCCGTGATGAACGTTTGTCTATAAGCATGTGTTTGCATTCCTGTTTTCTATTCTTTTTTTTTTTTTTTAATTTTTTTTTTTTTCCTGTTTTCTATTCTTTTGAGTGTATACCAAGGAGCAGAATTGCTGGCTCGTATGGTAGTTTTATGTTTAACTTTTTGAGGAACCAAATTTGCATGTTGGCCATTTGTGTATCTTCTTTGGAGAAATGTCTGTTCAAGTCCTTAGCCCATTTATAAATTGGGTTGTTTATATTTTTGTTATTGGGTTTTAGGAATTCTTTATATATCCTGGATATTAAATGCTTACCAGACATACAATTTGCAAATATTTTCTTCCATTCTTCAGGCTGTCTGTCCATTGTCTTGATAATGCCCTTTAATGTACAGTTTTAAATTTTGATGAAGTCCCATTTATCTGTTTTTTCTCTTGTTGCTTATGCTTTTGGTGACACATGTATAAGAATCTATTGTCAAATCCAAGGTCATAAAAATTTACCTCTCATTTTCTTCTAAGAGTTTTATGGTTTAGCTCTTATTGTTAGGTTGTTGATTGATCCATTTTGACTTAATTTTTTTACATGGTGTGAGGTAGGGGTCCAAATTCATTCTTTTGCCTGTATAAATCCAGCTGTCCCAGCGCCATTTATTAAAGAAACCATTCTTTCCCCATTGAGGGGAAACCATTCTTTCCCCATTGAGTGCCCTTGTCAAAAATCAATTGGTCATAGATGTATGGGTTCTATTCTATTTTGGTCTTTATGTCTATCCATATGCTAGTACCACACTGATTTGACTACTATAGTTTCATAGTAAGTTTTGAAATCAGAAAATGTGAGTCTCTGATTTGAGAGTCTCAGGATTGTTTTGGCTAGTTAGGGCCTCTTGCAATTCTGTATGTGTTTGAGTATAATCTGTTTTGGCCATATCTTTTCATGAATGTATAAGTACTGATTTCTTTTGGGTGAATACCCAGAGATACTGCTATGCCATACAATATAAGTATGTCCAGCTTTAGTACACTGTCTGTTTCACAAAGTGGTTGTGCCAGTTTATTTTTCTACCAACAATTATGGGAGTTCCAGTTGTACCAGGTCTTTCACCAACATTTGGTAGTCTCAACTCTTTTGCAAAGTTTTTACCTTTTTGAGTAGATTGCCCCCAAATTATGAGTCAAACATTACTGTATTTTTCAAAGGCAGTGTAATCATCCATGTCTTTGTTCAGGTGATCTTTCTCTTGGCATCAGGTCTTGGAAAGTGCTGCTTGCTCCATGCCCCATCACCAGCAGCCAGGGTCTTGGTCAACTCCAGAGGCTGGAGATCTGGCTGGTGAGCTGCATCTTTAAAGCACAAAAGCTCAGCCTTTTGTGATTTGGAGTGTGCCTGTAAAGTTGCTAGAGGAAAATCGATAACTGGAATCTGTCCTGCCTGCAGCAGTCAGCCATATGAACACCATTGTGGATGAGGCTTTTAGAGCTGTGCCTAGACCCTGAGAGAGATCGGTTCTTAGGTAACTGCTTCACAAGAATGAGGAAGCTAGCAGAGCCATCCTATTTGACTTTGAGCATTTGCTCCTAGAAGAGACTCCTTCAGACACAGAGCCTGAGTCCAGGAAGGGTAAGTGGCTTCTCCTAGCCCTACAGCACACTAGGGCTGGAGAGTCTTAGATCTGTTTTTCGTACTTGTCCAGGACAGCGACTGCTCTTTTCTACTTTCAGCTTGCTGGTTAGCCAAACTCAAGTCATATAGTTCAGTGAACATTTACTGTAGGCCTCTGTGTACCAGACATGGAACCAGGGACCTTAAGAACTGCAAAAGTCAGGTTGAAGTCACTATGTGTTGTTCATCATTCTACTGTAGGGGAGGAAATAACTTGCACACATCTTTGCAATGAAAGGAGGATGAGGTCTGTGCTTAGTGAGGAATATACATAATGTGCTTTGGAAGTCAGAAGCCAGAATGTTCCTATCCAGCCAAAGGGCGGAATTGGCTTCCTGGAGGAGGTGGCATTGGCACTGGCCCGTAAAGGATGAGCAAGATTTTGTTGAGCAAAAATGGAATAAGGGAACTCCAGAAAAAGAATCATGAAAAGCAGAGGTAGAGGTGGGCTGTTCCAAGCATTTGGGAAAAAGCAAGTGTAGTCAGATTACTGGATGCCGACAAGGAGTTTCCTAGATGTCAGCAGGGGAGATGGATTTTATTCTGCAGGAGGAGGGAGCCCCTGCAGGGTTTGCATGAGGATCAGTCCTTTAGTGTTGTGCCTGACTAGAGAGCATTCTGATAATGTAGGGAGACCACGGGATTGCCCCAGCCTCTCCTGCCTCTGCTTCTGCACACATAGTATCCACACATAAGAAAAGCACAGACATAGGACACACATCAAGGAAGATGTACATATTTACAAACATACCTATAGGAACCAGGACAGACACATGCATGGAGCCCAAGAGACCCACACATCAAAACACACCAGTATGTAAGAACTTATTGAATATGCATACACACAGATTCACACTCACATGTACATACAGAGTGATCCATCCTGTAAGCTGAAGGAGACATGCAGCCAGTGCCACATCCATGGACTAGAACACCTATAGATAACCGTAAGACAGGTACCCACACATACTGAGACACACTAATAACATAAGTCATGCATATAAGACGGAAATTATAGGACACACCTACGCATATGCCTACCAAACCAGCCAGGAAGACATATACATACCCTAAACACTTTTTCTCTCTCTCTCCCACACACACACACATACACACATACACACACACATACACACACACATGTGCACATACACACAGAGCCAAGCAGAGTGCTCACACTCACTGAGCCACACATTTGGGAACTGAAACTCTTCCCAAGGATGCACAGGTACATGCTTTCATGCACACTCATGAATACATGCTCACATGTAGACACAACCCCAAGCACACCCATGAGGCAGTCGCACCACAGCTGAGGCAGACATATGCTCCAGTGGGTGCTGACTCAGGTGCTGTGGGTGCTGGTGGGCGCAGGGAGACTCCTCACATTTTCCTCCTGGGTCCCCTTTGAATGGCTTCTTTCTTGATGGTGCCGCCAGCCCTGTGTGATCCTGGGGTCTCCACGCTGGATGAGCCCTCAAAGGTGCTCTCCGCCTCCGTGCTTGGCTTTCTACAGCTCCTCTGACAGGAGCCACCCACAGTTCTGCTTAAATCCTTCAGACAAAATACTGCAGGTTTCCTGTTACAATAGAATTCACTTTCCATCCCTGGAAGTGAGGATTATGCACCCAGAGAGGAAAAAGACCTTTAGCCAGGACAACCAGGGTCATTTAACAACTGCAGTTTGAGGGCCTCAGGCTCACCCAGCCCCACGCTGTCCCCTCCTTTCCTGTAGGCAATCACTTGGCCACACTCTGGCAAGGTCAACCGTCCCCCAGATCACTGCATTGCTTATCTCTTCTGGTATGGGAGAGTGGGTAGGCGGGGCTTGGCACACCGGGCCTCTAGGGGGGGGGCAGTGGGTGGCAGGGGGGTGAGCCTGCAGGGGCAGGGGTGGGGAGCCCCGCCTAGGACCTGGGTCAAGCTGGAGCTCTCCCACAGGCACGCCAGCTGTTTTCACAGCCACGGCCATCCTGTACTGCTGTGGGCTGTCCTCTGCGAATGTGACCCACATTGAGGCCAGCCAGCCCCAGCAGGTCTCCCTGCTCCCTATTGCATTCCTCCCCTCTGGCTACCAATCCTTCCTAACCCCCTGTTCTGCACTGGGGCAGTCTCCCTCACTCAAGAAGGGAGCTGTGACACAGCTGGCTCTGGGGGATTGACCTGTATGGCTGCCTCAAAAGAAACCTCCAGAAGACAGTAGACCGCCAAAGCAGTGGGGTGGCCCTGCTCTCTGGGGACACCGCCGCCCCCATCTGAATGCTTGCCTGATTTTCTCAGAATCTAACCTCCTTGGGCACCTGGGTGGCTCAGATGGTTAAGTGCCTTTATCTGAGGTCATGATCTCCAGGTCCAGGGATCGAGCCCCACGTTGGGCTCCCCACTCAGGGTGAAATCTGCTTCTTCCTATGCCTCTCACTCTGCTTGTGCCCTCTCTAATAAGTTTTTTAAAAAATCTAAAAAATAATAATAATAGAATCTGGGGCACCTGGGTGGCTCAGTGGATGAGCGTCTGCCTTTGGCTCAGGTCATGATCCTGGGGTCGTGGGGTCGTGGGATCGAGTCCTGCATCAGGCTCCCCACAGGGAGCCTGCTTCTCCCTCTGCCTTGTCTCTGCCTTTCTCTCTGTGACTCTCATGAATAAATAAATAAAATCTTTAAAAAAAAAATCTAACCTCCTTTTTTTCCTTTCAATGTGGGTTAAATCTGGTTTCTCTCCTAACCCCTCTCTTACCGTGCTGATGTGGGAAATGGGCTCCCTTTGCCCCCACCTGGGGTGTACCCTTCTATTCTGGCTCTGAACCATAGGACCGACACCCTCCACTCTGGTGTGCCTTCCTCAAGTATCCTTCCTACATTCTTAGAAACTCTACTAGCGAGTGTTCATTATAAACAAGAGAAATGGCTCGACAGTAGTCCCTGGGAGAAAGCCAGGCTGGGGGCAAGGTGTAGGGCAGGAGGGAGCCAGGGCCAGGGGGCTGCGATGTTGACTTGAGCTCAATAAGAGCCAGCAACGTGATGTGATGGTCAGAGAGGCAGTGCAAGCTGAGCTTTCCCAGAGGAAGGGCAGCATCTGGAACCAGGGCTGGTGTGTGTTCTGTGCTGGGGATCATACCACACTGTTACAGATACCTTTTCTTATGAATAAAAGGAGTTTATGTTCTTTGACGAACATTTAGAAAATATATATAAGTGCAAAGGAAAAAATGCGGATTATCCGTAATTTTACCACCCAAAGAGACGCCATTCTTACTCTTTTTGTAATTTGCTATCTTCACTGAATAATTTTTCGTATCATTAAAATATGATTTCATCATTTTAATAATTATATGACATTTAATGGCTTATGATAGTAATAAGAATCCAGTTTTTTTTTTGTTATTTACCATATGTGTCGGGCATTATCATTCATTGAATTTTGTAACTTGAGATTAATACTATTATTATCTTAATTATACAAATGAAGAGAATGGGATACAGAGAGGCTGAATAACTTGCCCAAGGTACACAGCCAGTAAATGGCAGAGCCAGATTTTGAACCCACATCATCTGGCTCCAGAATCCTTATTTTCATTTTTTTAAAAAATATTTTATTTATTTATTCATAAGAGACACACAGAGAGAGAGGCAGAGACACAGGCAGAGGGAGAAGCAGACTCCATGCAGGGAGCCTGACGTGGGACTCGATCCCGGGTCTCCAGGATCATGCCCTGGGCTGAAGGCAGACGCTAAACTGCTGAGCCACTGGGGCTGCCCCAGAATCCTTATTTTCAGACACTACTTCCTGTCACACCATGGACATGGCATAGTTTATCATTTCCCCTAGTGATGGCCCTTTAGATTGTTTCTAACTTTTTACTATTATAAACAATATTCTGATGAACATTTGTGTGAATTACATGTTTTAGTTATCTTTGATTATTTACCTAAGATCTACCCTCAGAAGTAGAATTTATGAAACAAAGCATAAACTTTTTAAAAAGATTTTTTATTTATTCATGAGAGACACACAGAGAGACAGAGACACAGGCAGAAGGAGAAGCAGGTTCCCTGCAGGGACTCAATCCCAGGACCCCAGGATCACGACCTGAGCCAAAGGCAGACGCTCAATCACTACTCAGGTGCCCCAGCATAAACATTTTTAAAGAAGATTTTGTTTAGGGCAGCCTGGGTGGCTCAGCAGTTTAGCGCCGCCTTCAGCCCAGAGCCTGGAGACCGGGGATCGAATCCCACGTCGGGCTCCCTGCGTGGAGCCTGCTTCTCCCTCTGCCTGTGTCTCTGCCTCTGTGTGTGTGTGTGTGTGTGTGTGTGTTTGTGTCTCATGAATAAATAGATAAAACTTAAAATATTTTGCTTATATATTAAAGAGAGCGAGAAAGCATGAGCGGGGGGCGGGCAGAGGCAGAAGGAGAGAGAATCTCAAGCATACTCCTGCTGAGCATGGAGCCTGACAGCAGTTCAATCCCACAATCCCAAGATCATGACCGGAGCTGAAATCAAGAGTCAGATGCTTAACCGACTGAGCCACTCAGGTGCCCCAGGGCATAAACATTTTTAAGACTTTATTTTTTTTAAAGATTTTATTTATTTATTTATTTATGAGAGACACACAGAGAGAGGCAGAGACAGAGAGGGAGACACAGGCTCCCCACGGGGAGCCCAATGCGAGACTCAATCCTTGGACCCAGGATCATGCCCAGAGCCGAAGGCAAATGCTCAATTACCAAGCTACCCAGGCATCCCATTTTTAAGACTTTTAGATGCATTTTCAGATTTCCCTCCAGAGGAATGTCAGCAGAGTCCACTCTTACCAGCAATATAGGAGGGCTGGGCTGTACACTTTAAGAGGAAGCCTGACCCTCAGAATTTTGGCCATTGCAGGGGGAACAGGTTGGTACAGGATATGGAAGTAGTTGCATGCAAGGCAACGGGACTGGAGATACATAGTCTGGCGAGGACTTAGATGCTAGACAGAAGGCGAGGGTACACTCGTGGCCACAGTCACATGTGTGATGGGCTATTGAGTGGAAGAGAGAGAGGTTTGTCCTGAGGCTTTAGAGGAGAAGTGGGCCAGCGAGCTGTAGTTGACACTGTGAGCCCTCGTCCTTTGTGGGGCTTTGGATTGGGCGGGGAGGGTGTTGAATAAGTGTTACATGACCCGCTGCCATCCTGGCTTGGGTTCGGGTAGGGCATGCGTATGGGGGAGGCCGATACCACCCACAGAACATTACATCTTCTGGTCTTAAGTGGGGGGTCTGCTCCTCCTTCCACCCCTGCCTTGGGGAGCCTGGCCCAGCCTGGTACTTCTCTCTGTCTATTCCTTCAGAGGCTGAGCAGCACAGCCTGGCTTGTGTCATGGGCCACATAACTCTTCCATTATGCATGAGGGAGACCCAGTGGTGAGCGAATGAGCAAGCTGGGGTGGGGGGGTGGGGGGCTGAATGGTTATTAATAAACAAGTGTATTGTGTGGGATTCCATTCACAGCACTTTGAGAGGACGTGGTGGGCTTGAGATAATAAAGCCCTGTTTATGTCACCAAGGGCTGGGGAGGTGGCAAGTGGGAGGTGGCAAGGAACAGGGAAACCAGGAATTATTTTGATTCCACCCGGAGCAGGGCTGCTGTGTTTGCTCTGAGGCCAGCATCCAGGGGGGCAGATCTAGCTGGGATTTTGCTCAGGCTTCTGCACATTGGAATAGCCTGGGTCCTGAGAAATGCCCAGCTTTCCATCCCCATCTGTCCCCACGGAGGGAGGCTGAGAAGACGCTGGATGAACTGGAGCACAACTCGTTCAGGAGAGAGGTGGAGTGGTCAACTCTACCCCACTCCCGGCCTCCTGTCCCTGCCCCATTCCTTCTGGGTGAGTCCTTCTGCTTTGGCCTTCTAAGATCCAAAGTGGCCTGTGTTAGGATTGTGCCTCATTTCCTGAAGATGCTGGAGTTGTGTGTATGTGCAAGGTCTGCAGGAAGCTTCCTAGCCAGTGAGAGGACTGGTTTGGTATTAGGGTGTGAAACATGAAGGAAGCAGGCCAGAAGGGAGAGAAGTGATAAGGAGGGATTAGCTTCAATTTTGGAGGAAGCGCAGCAAGGGACGAGGCTCCCAAGTCCTGGCAAGGAGAGCCTCGTAGGGGAGCTTTGTCTGAAGGGTGTCTGGGAAAGAGAGGCTGAGGAGCATTTGGCAGAGGAGGATCTCAGGCTGTGCACCTGATTGCAAAGCCCGTATTAACTCTGTGACTTATCCCTCTGGGTTAGCCCTCCCGAGCTCCTCCCTGTCTCTCCCTCAGCCCTTGGCTCTGGGCCCCACCATCCCAAAACAGCCCTCTTCGGCTCATCCTGTCCCACTCAGTCCTGGCATGCAGAAGCTGCTGGTTGGGAGGAAGTGAGAATAGACCATTTTGCTCTCCGCTGGCTTCTAGGGATGCAGAGCAGGTTTTGATTCAGGGTGTCTTGATTCTCTTTCACTTTGAGTTGAACCAAAACAGGAGGGAAGCCAGGGCGCAGGCAGGCCTGGGTCAACTGGCTCTGTCAGGAGCTAATGGTACTCCCTTTGGCCATGGCGAGTGGCTCTGGCCTGGAGCTCCCCTGATCCGGGAAACGTTTCCATCTCAAGCCAGCTCTAAGAAGCCGTGTGCTGGTTTGCTTATAAGTTGGGGGTGAGAAG
Source organism: Canis lupus dingo (assembly GCF_003254725.2). Classification (NCBI taxonomy): domain Eukaryota; kingdom Metazoa; phylum Chordata; class Mammalia; order Carnivora; family Canidae; genus Canis; species Canis lupus. The sequence goes on from NC_064280.1 coordinate 1,894,822, forward strand.
GAGGCCGGTGCAGGGACTGTCTCTCCTGCCTTCCTTGTGGGTACATGGCTCCCTGAGGCAGGGCTTGGACTCAGTGACTTGAACTTTTTGTTCGGATTGAGGATTACATGACCCTACTTAACCCAGGAAGGTTTGAGGCTGTATTAGAGCCAGAATGGGCTGATTCTAGGTTATTGGAGGCTCAAATCAGAAGGGGCAATCTCCCCAAAGGCAAGCCAGACTTTTCCCCAGGGCAGTGTCAATGTCAATGTCTCAGAGCTATGCAGGCTACCCCCTTACCTGAATGCACAAAGCAAACAATGCAGGTTCCTTGAGTACGCTGCACCCCTGGATGGCCCACCCTGGTCCTAGTCGCAGAGCAGTGGGATGAGGAGGTGGCCCTGCAGAGTACGGTAGCTCTTCCTCAGGCTTTCCACTCCTACAGATGCTGTGGGCACTCATTTCCCTTCCTTCCCACAGTCAGAAGAGGTGGTGACTATTTTTAGAAGCATCTGCATGCTCCTCGGAGCACTGTTTCTATGATTTATGTGTCAGGCTGGGTACTCTTCTACTAACAGAGGGCACCAGAGCTGGCAAAACAGCGGGAGGTCAGGAGTAGGGGTGTGTGTGATTAACCCAACTGCAGTCTGCCTGCCTAGGCACCTAGCCTGGAGGAATGACCCAGCATCTTCCACCAAAATTTTCGGGGATTCCTACTGACTATTTTATGGTTGTCAGTTGGTGTGGGAGGTTCCTAGAAGGTCCAAGAACAGAGACAAGGGCCTTCCTCATAGAGGCAGGCAGGCTGAGTCGTGCCATGGGCCCTCCCCTCTCAAGAAGACAAGCCCAGCGTGTACCAGGAGGGATAGGCAAGATGGCCTTTCTCAGGGATGGGAAAGCCATCACAACTATAACTCTAACAGGCAACTGCTCACTGAGAGTCTACCTGGGATGGGCTCTTCTCCAAGCACGTGGTGTCTGGTTATCTCCTGTAACAGGTGCTACTGTTCTTTTAGAATGGAGGAAACAGAGAAGATAAGCATGTTGCCTAGGGTCACACCATCCGTGACCAAGCCAGTTGTCCTCCCCAGCCCAAGACCCTGCTCTCCTGAGACTGTAGTGGGCTGTCTCCCAGTAGAAGGCAACAGCATGCTTTGTTTTGGAGGTAGGCCATAAGGAGGACTGAGGTCAGATGCAAAGAAGGACTTCTTGACAGTAAGAAGGGCCAGGTGAAATCTTCCTTGGAGATCTTTGGGAAGTATCTAGTGCTTCAGGAGGAGGCCTTCGCACAGGCCGGACTCTGGATTAATGGCCACTTGGAGATCTTATGTCAGTAAGCTGTCCGTGAGAGATGCAGGACCATGCATCAGTTGCACAGCAGCCTCTGAGCATGCCACGGATCCAACTGAGATTTGGATCAGCCCTTGAGATTTGGGGTCTAGAAAAAAAGGCTGGCATGGGGAGGGGAGTGTCTGCTGAGGGCCCAATAGAGAGAGGAAGCCAGGAGAGGGAAGCCGCCCCAGGGAGCTCTGGAGCAGCCTGGGGGTTAATAGGTTTTTCATTTGAGCCTTCCAGTCAGACGTGCCCAGAAAGAGATCCCTGGCTTTGCTGGGGCTCCATTCCTGGAACCACCCCCTCCCATATGATGCAAGCATCTGTAGTTCATGTGAGCTTAGGGACCACTGCTGGGGGCTGTCCATGCTGAGGTGGGATTGGTGAGCCATTTGGGGAGGATGCTGACTCCTCTAGCCAGGCAGCCCCAGGGCTACCCTCCCCATTTCATGCCCTCGGTCCCCTGATCTATACCATGGCGGCAACCTCAGAGTAGAATATGCAGGGTGGGAGAATGCTCTCTCTTCTCCCTTGATTGCTGCAGTGAGGAATGGGTGTAGGCTGCCTGGGTTTCTGGCCAAGTTCTACCCCTAGCTGGCTGACCCCCTGGTTCCCTCAGCTGTCAAGTATGACATTAACAGCACCTGTCTCTTGGGACTTCATGAAGATAGATGAACTAATCCACAACGTCACTTAGCCCAGGAGAAAGGAGGAAGACCCCTCTGTCCAGGGCCGCCACACAGCCACTTCAGTCTCTCTCCCACGCCACCCCACTCTGTCTCCCACTGGGGCCCAGTTCTGTGTTGGGCAGGTGGCCTCACCAAGTGCCAGAAGCTCTATCCTCTGCTTTTCTCCTTGGCTCAGGTTAAATAGTCCAGAGGTCTCCTGGCTGCATCCTGCTGCTGCTCCCTTTAGCTGCAGGAGCCAGTGTGAGGCCAGATGCTCAAGGTCCAGGACTTCTGCTCCATGAGCTGCCTGCAGCCCCATTTATTTTGGGTCTATAGAGGTAAGAGTCCACTTCTGGTTTATCCCATGTGTCTGACCTGGCGAGTCTTCCTCATAGCTCAGTGTTACCCACCGTTTGAGGGCCTAGAGTTGAATCAGGGCTCTCTTCTGCCCCTTTCTGCCCTGTGACAGGCTCTCCACATTCCAGCTGCTGCACCTCCAACCCACCATCCTGCATCCATTTCCTTCTCCCCACCTTTCTGGCTTTCTGTCCTGACTGCCTCTGCCCCAGGTCCCTCCCTTTCTCTACCAGCACCCTTCTCCTTTGACCAGCCCTGCCTTGTCCCTGGGCTGAACATCGTCCAGTTTATACTTCTCAGGGATCCAAGGACACTATGCATGCCTAAAGCAAACATCTGTTGACATTTAGAAGTACCGAAGGATCCACATTTTCATTTCTGTATGAATGTCACATATTCTCCTTCTGGTATAGGAAGCTTAAAGCTGGGCCCTGTGATAGCCCCACATTGATGATCATTTTTTAAAAGGACAGGTAACTTTCCACTTGGCTCCAGACTAAGCAGGGTCAGAATGAGGGGGTTGAGAGGACAATGGTGACATAATGCTTTCTGGCTGTCCCCAGTCACTGCCCTATCCTTTTGATTCAGTTCTTTCCATAACTTGATGAGTCAAATACCACAGTCCCCATTCTATCTGTAGAAGGGGAAACAGGTTAAGTGACTTGCCTAAGGTCACACAGTGATTAAGTGGGAAAGTCAGAATTTGAAAGTGGTTCTGTTTTGGGTCTGCAGACACCTCTGGAAGCTGGATTTCTGACTCTGAACAAATCCAAGTGTCCTATTCATGTTCCTTCCTCCTAACCCTACATTCCCTGGTGGTGAATCTCTGAAGGTGAGAGAGGAGACCTCCACCTTGGGCCACTGCCTGTCAGCCTCCAGGGTGGGCCAGCAGTCAGCCATACTGCTCAACATGTCAGAGAACAGACTATATTTAACTGGAAGAAAGGGAATAAGAAACAGAATGAGGAATCTGGAAGTGCCTGAATAATACAGTATTAGAAAGTGAAAATGCTTCTCCTCCCAGAGTGCCTGGGCAGCTCAGTCAGTCCGCTCTTGATTTCAGCTCAGGTCATGATCTCAGGGTCCTGGGATTGAGCCCTGCATTGGGCTCCCTGCTCAGCGGGTAGCCTGCTTTTCCCTCTCCCCTGCCACTCTCCCTGCTTCTGTGTTCTCTCTCTCTCTCCCCCCCACCAAATAAATAGATATTTTAAAAATAAATAAGTAAAGTGCTGCTTCTCCCTAAAAACAGTCTGTGAAGGAACATTCTGCAAAATGTTTGCAGATGGACCAGAGGCCTTAGAGCCAGAAACCTGTACAATCCGTAGGAGTAACTGCTCCCCATCACCAGGCTTGAGCTGTTCTCAGGGCTTTCTCTCTCTCCAGTGCCCCTCAGCTCCCCTGCTGGGGGCTCTTTGTATGGGAGTGACATGGTAATGGGCCTAAGCACACACCAAGAGCCAATGGTAGGTACCAGCCACCCTATTCCCCCCCCCCCCCCCAAATCCCCAACCAAGACAGGATGTGATTAACTAGTTCTGAAGAGCATTTGGAACTCAACTTCCAGCGGCTTGAGGAGAGGTCTGATGGAGTCTTTGTTTGCCTAACTCTGAAATTCTGAGGTTGTGGGAGAGGTGGAGGGAGGAGGGCTCTGCAGGCCCTTTAGATTCAGCCAAGAATCGTCTGGTAAATATACAGTCATTTGGAATGTATTGTCTTCCTTCTTAAGCCTTTAAGATCTGCCTTCTAAATTACTACTAAAGCACACGAGTCTCTAGTGCTCATAGTGTTTTTATCTTTTCACTTTTAAAATAAACTGTATTGGAGTATAATTTACATTCAATAAAATGTACTCATTTTAAAAGTGTAGTCAGATGAGATTTGACATATGTAATCACCACTCCAATCAAGTTATAGAATATTTCATCACCCCTGAAAATGCCCTCATTCTATCTGCAGGCATTCTCCCCCCAGCCCCTGGCCCCAGGCAAGCACAGAGCAACTTTTGGTCACTGTAGATTGATTTGCACATTCTAGATATCTATGTGTGTGCAGTATGGTCTTTGTGTCACTGCTAGAGTTTGATAAGCTTCAGGGGAGAATAAATTATTTGAGATTCCTGCACGGGCATGGCCCCTGCCGGCATCTCTGCACCCCCTCTGTTCTTCCCGAGCCCTTCAGCCTACTCTCACCTGGTGTGTGGACATGGTATTCCTTGAGTCTGTGGCAGGAGAAAGATTCCTCCCTTCCCTTTGCTTTGGCACTAGGTCTAGGGAAATGGTAGGGAGAGGAGGTTTGGGGAAAAGCAAGATGTGAGGAATGACTCTCAACCATGAGAAATGGCTGTGAGGTTCCAGGTGACGGAGCCTGCATAATGTGGAGGTGGACAGGCAACTGAGCTGGCTTCTCTCCTGCTGCTGGCTTTGTTACCACTACTGCTGCCATTCTTTGCATTGAGGTGAGTATGAAAGCTCCTATCCTAGAATTCAGGGGTTCTTTTGAATGAATTGAGGGGCATGGAAGGAGAGGAAGCAAACTTTAGGTCCAGCCTGTGGGGTGTGTATCCTGCCTGGCAGGGATGTGTTGGAGGACAAGCAGCAGGGAGCTTGGCTTATTGGCCATCTTGTGACTAGAGCTGACCGTGCCACAGTCTTCTCTTTGTGCTCAGGTCTGCAGCTTCTCGTCTTCTTGGGCAGGATGGAAAGGCAGCACATGTAAGCACTGATTCTTACATGGTGGCAATGATCCTGGGTGTCAATCTGGACAGAGAAGGACACAGTGCTAAAGATTTCCTGCAATTTGCATAACCTTTCTGGGATCCTGTTGACCTATCTCCACAAGTGGGCATATTTGAAGGATTTTTTTTTTTAATTTGAAGGATATTTTAAAGGTGCTTTCATTTCTTGGGGAAAAGGAATACAAACTAAAATCAAGATGCTGTCATTATGGTATTTTTTTTCTTTTGTTTTATCATCATATTATTATTTCATTGTGGTAAAATATACTGTTGGGGAGGAAGAAATTTTTCTATATCTTTCAAGATTCCTCTAGCTACATTGAGAATTAAGTCAATTAAGTTGACGTGAAATAGAGTAACAAGAGAAAATTCGAGCTTAATTTCATACATACCGGGAATCTACACAGACATGACAATCCAAAGACATTCAGACAAAATGAGGTATATATGTCATCCTGAATTAGGGAGAAGGGGTAGCATCTGTGACTTCAAAGAAAAGGAATGCAATTCACAGAAGAATGAAAAAGTGTCAGCATTTGGTAAACAAATGTTGTCGGACCACTCAGAAACGGTGGGACCTAGAGGACTTTGGTGGGACCTAGATGACTTTGGTCAGTCAGGCTCTACTAGGTACCTCTCAGCCTACTCTCCCTAGTTTATAGCATAATGTAGTTATTTGTGGTGATAGCTCCCTTTTTGGAGCAGGTCCTCTATCTAAAACTTTTTAGGCAGTTGGTATGTGTAGAAGGCAGAGGTCAAAGTTTTTTCCTGAGTCTTTTGGGTCTTGATTTTTTTTTAGCTTAATAATCTTTTTATAAACTGCATGCCAGTATGGTACACCTTGAGGCAGCCTGCCCTTGGCTCTTGCAATACACAACATAAAATTTTAACCATTTTAAATTATACTGTTCATGGTACCAGACACATTTACATTAGGTGCAACCATTACCACCATCCATCTCCAGAACTTTTTATCTTCCCAAACTGAAATTCCATACCCATTAAACATTAACTCCCCATTCCCTCTTCCCCTGGCACCTGGCAACCTTCATTCTACTTTCTGTCTCTATGAATTCCATTATTCTCGGTATTTCATATGAGCAGAATCATGCAGTGTTTGTATGTGACTTATATCACTTAGCATAATGTCTTCCAAATTCATCCCTGTTGTAGCAAATATCAGAATTCCATTCCTTTTTAAAGCTGAATTAACATTTGATTGTATAGGTATACCACATTTTGTTTATCCATTCATCTGCCAGTGGACATCTGAGTTGTTTCTGCCTTTTGGCTGTTGTGAATAATGCTGCTATTATGAACATTTGTATACAAATATCTGTTTGAGCCATTATGGTATTTAAATGCTCAGCAGCCCCTCCTACCAGCAGTTCCTGCTTAAATTTACTGCTGTCCAAGGCCCAGAGTGATGTGCATTCCTGCTCCTCTAGCCTGGCACCCTGTCTTCTCCAAGTTGGTGCCTGTGGCAAGTGGTATGCTTCCAATACTTCAGTCTTTGATAAGTATTGGGACTTAGGAGTTTTGAGTTCCTTTCTCTAGAAGCTTCTTTTTTGGTGTGTTTTAGCTACTCTTGGCCACCAGCTGACTTTTGGAGTTTGATTCCATTAAGCTTCTTAATATCAGAATATAACAGACCATCTTTGGTTCATCAAGGAAAGAAAAACTAAATTTTATCAATTATCTATTATGTGCTATCAGGAACCTGTGCTATTCTGTATATTCACGTACTACTAACTTCACATCCTTTTATAGGGCTGTCCAGTGAGATAGGGACCCATCCTGAGTTTTAAAGGTAATGAAGCTGAGGAGAGGTTCAGGGAAGTTAAGTCACTTGCCCAAGCTCATGGAGGCCAACATTCTATACACTACCTAAATACCTCCCTGGTCTTTCAGATGCAAATGAGCCAGAGAAATTTTCTGGACCTTTTCTTTTACAATGGAAATCCAAGCCTGGAGTTCCCCCCCTATGATTTGAAAAGAATAATCCTTTGGGCTTCGTTGCCCTAGTTTTGGTAAAATATGGAATTATTAATTAAGGCTTTGCTTTGTTTTTCTGAATATACAAAAGTAGAGAATAGTATCATGAATCCCCACGTACTCCTCACCCAGCTTCAATAATTATGGACTGTTGGTCTGTCTTGTTTCATCAGTCAGGTTCTTCTTTTTGATCCATGGGGTCCTCCCAAGTGATATGGCAGCAGTTGGTGTTTTCTAGAAGAGAGGAGGGGAATAAGCAGATCTGGAAATCGTGGAGCTAAATCTCTTCCCAGCTGGAAGAGTGTTAATTGCCACCGGTTGGAATCCCCTCTGATGGTTCATTATTCAGCTGGTTACTGAACACCATCCAGGAGGCAGGGGAAGGAGGGCAAATCTTTTGAGAGGCCTGGCAGGACCTGGCAGGGTGGTATGCAGAGAGGCTTCCCTTTCTTAGAGCATTTTCTTCCTACTGTTTGATTTTATTGGAATTCTTCTGAGTGGCAAGAGAGAAGGTTATGTGAGGATAACTGTCCCCTTAGGAGAACAACACTAAGCCAAAGCAGTCTTGAGGTAGAACAAGGACTGGTGGGAAAAAAGCCTATAGCCTATTCCACTAGATTTATTTAACAAACATTTTCACTTTTATTTTGTTATGAATATCCACAGTGGGCCAGGACTGAGCAATGTAGTAGACAGATCCAACTATGACACATTGGTATCTGCTCTCAAAAACTTGTGGTCCACAAAAATAATAGCTAAATAACAACTAACATTTGTGTGTGCCAGAGACAGCCAGAGTACTTTATGTACGTTGTCTCCTTTATAACCCCTACTCTGCCCCAAACAATCTGCAAGAATTATGTCCATTTTATAAACAAGGAAAGTGGGACTTCCTGCTGCCCTGTCTGTGCAGAATGAGTGACAGATGGGGAGGACCAAGGGTCAGGAGAGGGCCCAGGAGACTGGGACCTTCTCTCAGGCTGCAGGAATGTACTTCTGTAAAACCCAGGCAGATGTGCTTTCTCATAGAATTGAGGGCAGCCAAATGGCACATTTTTTCCTTGGGACTTTATTGAGGACCATGGGACTGATTTTTATTTAAAAGATAAGGCACTTCTTTTGGGAGGAGGAGAGGAGTAAAGACTGGAACTTGAGAAAGAGCACTTTTCTGAGGCTGCAGGAAGGGATGGACTGTTTGGGTTTTATTTAAAAGAAGATTTGGGAGGCGCTGGGTGGCTCAGGTCATGATCCCAGGGTCCTGGGATCGAGTCCTGCACCAGGCTCCCTGCTCAGCGGGGAGCTTGCTTCTCCATCTTCCTCTACCGCTGCCCCTGCTTGTGTATGCTCTCTCGCTCTTACTCTCTCTGTCAAATAAATAAATAAAATCTTTAAAATAAAAAAATAAAAGAAGATTTGGTGTCTTTCAAGCTGGAGAGACTAAAAAGAGATAGTTTTAAGGACAAGGAAGGAGCAATTTCTGATCCAGGCTGATTCTTTCCAGGATCAGGTGGTTTGGGGTTTCTGTGGCAGTTGCAGGAACAGCTGGTGGTGCCATCCTTGTCCTTCTGGGGTGAGGCCGGCTCCGTGGGCCCAGTTTCTGCATGGAAGCCTGCTTTGTGCATTTGAACATATTTTCTACAATTGTCTCGGCTAATGTGTCTAGCAGGGGGCAGCAAGTCATTTCTTTAAAAGACAACCCATGAACCTCTTTCCACGCACCGTGGGCATCCCCTCATCCCTTGCTGTGTGTAAGTCATAACTTGTAGGGTTAAGGTAAATTTAGAAGGCTCACTCCCCCTTTCCCCAAAAGGATGTGAAACGTTGAAATGAGAGTCCCAACGGCATGACTCTCCTTTAAGAAACCGAAAGAAAATGAAAGTTTATTATATTATCATTCTAATTTTTAAATTTTTAATTAAAAAAAAAATAAAGAGGTTTTTCTACCAGGAGATGAGGTGTGGGGTGCCATCTGGATCAGAAGCAGGAAGAAGAAACAGCTCAAGGTTCTTTCCAACTATGTCATTCTCTTGTTGTTTCCCATTCTGGGCTCCCAGATAATTTAAAAGCAGGGTTGCATACAGGATTAGCTTCATATAGAACCCTAGAGAAAATCCTGCCTTCAAATCAATGCATTGCCTCCATTTGGACCTTGCTGACAGAGAGAGGAAACATGAAAGTGGATGAGGACACCTCTTTCAGAAACGGAGGGCGTCCCAAACTGGCTAGACAAAATGCATGTGGCCTTTCAGAACAAGCCAGAGTCCGGGCAGGCTGCCTGCTCTCCTGGGACTACAACTCAGAGATGACGGTTGCTATGGATACGGGCAACTGGGGCTCCCCTGAGACAGCAGGGAGTTGAAGGCATGAAGCTGTTTGTTGCAGTGATGTGAAGGCTGGTGTCTGTACTTTCCTCACTGTGGAGCCACACTGTGAGGGACAGAAGACCAGCCTGGCCTAAGTGGTGCCTGGGCCTGGAGGACCCCAGGTGGCCCACCCTGGGGTGCCTGTGTATGTGAGATGGGGCACACCACCAGTGCAGAGTCACTGGGCTTTAGGTGACACATGGAGGACCTGTCCCATCAGTGTTGGATGCATAGTTCTCTCCTCTTTTCTCCTAATTTTGGAGGCCGGCAGTGCTAATTGCTCCCCAGACCCAGGAGTGCATTTCTGGATTGGAGGCGCTACCCAGTGAAGCTTTACTGTGAGTGGGGCTCCATCCTGGAAGCTGCAGGAAGGGTGTTAAAAGGTAGGGGGAACATAGTTTGTGCCACCAGGGCACCCCTGGTGTGAGGGGAGAGACACAGCCCCTGCCATCCATGAGCGCCCAGTCTGATGCAGACAGCCAGAGGTACATCAAGGACCCGGGGTGATAGACAGAGACAGGATAGAAAAAGCCCATCACTTCACACTTCCCATGAAGTCAGACACATCCGTGGTGTACCTCTAGGCTCAGCATTGCTACTCTTTCCCCAAGCTCCCTCCACTCCTGCCATGCCAGGGCCTGGGCTCTTCCATTTGGGTTCTTCAGATGGTACAGTGGGCCCTTCCTTGCTGTTCCCTTGGCTTGGGGCTGTTTTCTCCATCACCTCCCAGCTCCCTCACTATTTCACCATATTTATTCAGACCTCTGTTTTGGTATCATTTCCTGACCACCCTGTGGCAAGCAGCCCTTCCTGGCTTCCCAAACCTCTCTCTTAGCCACTCTGCCTGCTTTATTTTTCTCCATGGCACTTGTACTATTTACTAGTCTATTGTTTGATCATCTGCCTCCCCATTGGACAGTCAGCTCCTCCAGTGCTGGGACAATGCCTTGCTTACCACCGAATCCCATTGCTAAGAGGATCACCTGGCACCTGGGAGGTGCTCAATAAATATTGGATGAGTGAGTGACAAACTGTGTAGCTCATGGTTCACAATGCTTCAATATTAGTCCACCAGTTGTAAAGATAAAACTTCTCACTTGCAATTCTAATTTGTGACTGAAGGACATTTTTCTTAAAATTAGGTTTTGGTTTCCTAAGACGGTATCTGTCACACAAGGGTATACAGACTTGGGGAGATTCTTAGATATGATCATGGCAGTTTGGGGATTTGTGTTACCTTTGGAAGATGGGTCTGTGTATTAGTCAAGTTTGGAGGACCCATATGTAGTTATTGGAAATCTGGTACATAAAACTTTTGAGGTAGGGTGCGTTGGAGGTAGCCTCAGAACTTTCTGGAGAGCAGATCTTGAACAGCAAGTAGAAAGAAAGGGGAAGGTCTTTTGACAAGACAGAAAGCCATTGGATGACTTGCTATCAAGGTCTGGTTTGTAATGTAAGGGGCCATATGGAGCAAGCCCCCATGGGCCAGCAGGTCCCAGCATACCTACTTGGCTAAAGTGGAGTCTGAACTTAGATACAGCAAGGTGAAGCAGTTAAGTTGAGAGCATTCCCTGCTCTGGAAACCTGCATTTGAGTGACAGCCGTGCAGGGCTGGGACTGCTTTGGAGCGGTGACCCATAAACTCTGCTCTCTGGCCCACTCCCCATCACTTATGTCTCACTGTGGTCTTGTTGGCATGACGGCCCCCCCAGGGGGGGCACCGGCCCACCTGCCATGGCCTGTGCAGCTGGGGCGTGGAATGTGTGCAGGAGTCAGCTGGCAGGTGGAAGATGACCCAGCCCTCGGAGGATGGTCCCCAGCTCACCAGCTTGCAGTCCTTTGTCTAACTGGGAATCAACCAGGCCAGAGGTCAGCGTTTTCCTTGGAAGACTGTCAGAGCCTGCCTATGGTTGAGGGGGTAGCAGGGTCAAGTTTCCAGGAAGTGGGCCAGGACAAAGCTCTATCTCCTGAATCAGCTCTCCACTGTCTGCAGCCTGGCAGGTGCCAGCAGCATGCGATTGGCAAGTTGGCCTCTGGTCACTGAGCTGTAGACCCGGGCCACTGGGAGGCCCTTTACAAACCACACAGTGACCTCTCTGTTATAGGGAGGAGGTGCCCAGAGTTACTGCGGAGCTGGGACCCAGACCAGCTCATTGCTCTTTCTGCCACCTCCTGTTTGGAATGGGGGCCCAAGTGAGCAGTGAGATAGGTGCCACAATGCTGTGCACCTCAGTTCCTGCACTTCTCTCAGCAGTATTAAGGTCTGCTTTGGGAGATTAAAAGTATGCCGCTCTCTGCTGGTTTGGCAGTTGTCCTTGGACCCATGGCTGTGATGTGGCTTCCTCACCCTGCTGGGGGTGGCAGGAGGCACACACTTAACCGCTGTGCCTGGGGGACTTTCAGCCCTGGGGATGAAGTGTGTGTAGTGAGTAGCCCTGAAATGGAAGGGAGGGCCCCATGCCTGGCGGGGCCCTACCCTTCTCTGTCGGCTGGCTTCCTTTCCACCTGCCCTAATGCTTCTGTGGTGGTGGTTCCAGAAATCACCTCGGGGTTTTGAGGTCCCTTCCTCCTGCCCCCTCCCCGCCCTGGAGGGTGGGATCATCCAGAGGCCAGCAGAAGGGGCTGGGGCAGGGAATGGGGCCTGACCTAGAGGATAAACTGAAGGCCTGTTCTAACACCTCCATTTGGGATCTTGAGTTTGGGAGTGAGTCTGAGTATTAAGGGCTCTGGTTTTGGAGCCTGGGAGACTGAGATTTGCACCCAAACCCCTCTCCCTGACCTTGAGCAGCTACTTAACCTTTCTGAGTCTCGATTTCCTCATCTAAAAAGTAGAGTTATTTTTTTTAAAGATTTTATTTATTTATTCATGAGACACACATACACAAACACAGTGAGAGAGAGAGAGAGAGAGGCAGAGACACAGGCAGAGGGAGAAGCAGGCTCCATGCAGGGAGCCTGATGTGGGACTTGATCCCAGGACTTCAGGATCACACTCTGGGCCGAAGGCAGGCATTAAACTGTTGAGCCACCCAGGAATCCCTAAAAAGTAGAGTTAAAACCACCTTGCACACAGCACTGTGATGAGGACTCTCTGAGATAATACATGTATCAGTAGAGCACTCATCCGAATGCCCAGCCCCTAGTAGACATACGTGATAACATAACTTAGCGTTGTCATCATCACCATGTGACAGCTCAGTGCCTACACTGTGCCTGCTCAACACTGTGCTGGATGTTATAGAAGATAAAGGGAATTTCTGTACCAGCCATTGGGCATTGGTCTGAGGACAGAGAATGACATATAAAGGAGAAAACATACTCAAAAAGATAAAATGGGGGGATTTCAACTAATATGGTATTGGGAAGGAATCCATAAGGGAAGAAGGCGACTTGAGCATGGGACTAAGAAAAAGCTTGATATATATTCAAAATAATATTCTACTTTTATTATCTCTCCCCACCTTCCTCTCCCTAAGTGAACACTTGAGAATAACACTGTGAGGTTCAAGGAGGAAGTCCTTAGCCCGGTGGCCAGTAGCGCAGGGAATAAAACCCTCCATCTCCACATTTGCCTTGTCCTCCTGGGGGCAGAGACCACCAGGAGCCTCCTTCTCAAAGACCAGAGTGTCTGCATGGCCCGATGAAGGAAGAATCTTCCACCTTCTTTGCTCTCACTGGACTCTGTGGGAAGCTAGAAAATTTTTCAACCCACCGAAGGAGAAAGAACTGACCAGGGCTGGTGCCAAAATATTCAGTAAATTCAAAAAGAGTCTTTTGTTCTATGAAGAAAGCGGCTGGCCTGGAGCCTCCTCTTCTGATTTGACATCACAGCCTGGTGGGTGGGGCCTTCCATTCTTGTCCAGCCCCCACTCCCAGGTTGAAAGGCAGCAAGCCTACTCAGGATTCTTTAGGAAAGCTCATTTGTGAGTCCACCTGTTTGTTTGACAGCCTGAGACAAATAAATCTTTGGGCCCCTCTGGCCTTAGTTGCTTCACCTGTGAAATGGCCATGCTGGTTCCTCTCCCTCTGTTGGACCAGTTCTGACCTGGTGGTCTCTTGCTCCACCTGCAGCTCTCGGGTCTGGGCTTGGATAATGTGTCGCCCCTTTTCCAGATGGGCACTCCAGGATGTCGAATATACAGTTCTGCCGTTATCCGAAACACATTTGAGTTCTGCTTTGGAATTTGCCTTTGAGCTTGGGCACATTCTTTCAATATTCTCAGTGACAAACAGTCTTCTTCCTTTTAGAGAGAAGTTGATTTCCTAATGGGGGCAGTAAGTCATGTCGTATATATGTGTCATGACAATAAGGATACGATCAAACTGAATGAAGATGCTTTTAGTTCCAAACAAATGAGGCTGATTTTGTTCTGCTTTAAACCGACCGACTCAGAAGTCAGTTCCAAGTAAAATTTTAAGAACGTTTTGAGCAAGAAATGCAGCCTGAGAACACAGGTGGTAGACTCTTGCAATTTTAAGGACAGCACTCATTTGGATACATTAGTTCTGATTTTAAGAAAATGAATTTGCTGCTTTATGTTTCCGCCTCATGTTTTAAAAAAGTGACTGTCCTCTTCATTCCTGTTCATTTCCTAATGCATTTGTTTTATGTTTGGGTGTTTGTGCTTTTTATTTTCTTGACAGTGTGGCTTGCCCTGATTGTTATTAGTTATAAAAACATAAAAAGTCCTGTCTCAGTGGTTCTCAGCCCTATCTCAGCTCGTTGAAACCCAGACTTCTGGGCTCATGCATACTTTCTGATTTAGGAAGTCTAGGAAGGCTTTGTAATTTGCATTTTTAATATATTCCTAGGTTATGCTGCTGCCCCAGGACCATATTTTGAGAACCGTTGGCCTAACTGGAAGGGGTTTTGGTGATTAAAGCCAACCCCCTTATTGTACAGACTGGTAAACTGAGGTACAGGGGGAAGTGCCTCCCTTGCTAAATGGTCTATAACTAGTTTAGTGACAACACTGGCAGGAGAATCCAGGCATCCTATATGCCCCAAACTCATGCTTCTTGGTTAGAGACTAGTTAACAGGACCACCGGTTTGGGGGATTTTGCAAAACCTTCTTAATTTCAAATAATCTGGCCTGTTATCCCCTTTAGTATGACCAAACCATGATTTTCATCTCACTAGAGAAAAAGCTCTTTTTAATTTGCTCTTTTTATCATGATAACATATCTGTGACCTAAAATTTACCTTTCTCGCCATTTTTCAGCGTGCGGTTAATTCTGTAGCATGAAGCACATTGACACTGTGGTGCAGCCATCAAGACCATCCATCTCCAGAACTCTCTCATCTTCCCCAGCTGAAGCTCTGTGCTGGTAGCCACCGCCCCCAAACCCCCGTGACCCCCATGCTACTTCCTATCTCTGGAAGTAACCACTCCAGACACCTCATCTAAGTGGACTCAGGCAGTACTGGTCCTTTGATAACTAACTTATTTCACTGAGCATGATAAGGCCTTCCAGTTTCATCCACGTTGCACCACGGATCAGAATCTCTTTCCTTTTTAAACAATAATATTCTGTTGTAGGAATATACTACACTTTGCTTATCCATTCCTCTGTTGATGGGCACTTGGGCAATCTCCACATTTTGGTTATTGTGAATAATACTGCTGTGAACATGAGTGTGTAAATATCTATTTGAGTCCCTACCTTCAGTTCTTTTGGGTATATGCCCAGAAGTGGAATTGCTGGGTCAAATAGCAATTCTGTGTTTAATTTTCTTTCTTTCTTTTTAAAATATTTTATTTATTTACTTGAGAGAGAGCAAGTGCAAAAGAGAGAGAGAAACAGAGACTGAGGCAGAGAGACAGAGAGAAGAGTAAGCGCACAGAGGGAAAAGGGGAAGCAGACTCCCCACTGAGCAAAAAAAGCATAATGCGGGGCTTGATCCCAGGACCCAGAGATCATGACCTGAGCCAAAAGCAGACACTTAACTGACTGAGCCACCTAGGTGCCCACCCCCCTTTTCTTTAAGGTTTATTTATTTATTAGAGAGAGAGAGCTCTTGAGCACAGGGAGGGGCAAAGGAAGAGGGAGAGAGAATCTCACCGAGCATGCCACTTGATCTCACAACCCAAGATCATGACCTGAGCTGAAACTCAGAATGAGACACTTAACTGACTGAACCACCCAGGAGCCCCTGGGTTTAATTTTCTGGGGAAACTGCTTTGCTTTTGATTCCAGAAGCTTAAGAATCTGCCAGAAACAAATTTGTGGATAACAGAGTCTGAAGAGTCCCTGGCTCTTACCCCTCTGGTTGCCCATTTTGGGAGGTGATTCGGTTGCCCTTAGGCCTTGTGATAGAGTGACCCTGTTCTTCCCAGTTTACTACCAGCAGCTATATAGATAGTCTTCCAGGTTTTCTCTCTTCTCCTCCTTGACTCTGCTTTGACTGTGCTGTCACCAGTCTCCACTCATATTTGTCTTTGGGCATTTATGTGTTTCCATTCCTGTCCATCAAATCTCACTAGTCCCAGAATGCTCCCACTGCATTGCAGAATGAAGTCTGGAATGAATGGGATGAATCCCATCACACTGCACCTTCCATTCTCTGGGTGGAATATGACTGTCCTTCCAGGAAGGCAGCATGCCAGGGGCTGGGTGGGAGGACCTCAAATATAGGGGAGAGTAAGAAATACTTACAGCATTAATGAATGAATGGGACAAAAAAACAGCCTAGAATGCTGTCAGGCAGGGTTCTCGGACTGGGCATTTTGCAAGAAATAGCCAACTACTTGGCTTGGCTTTTGCCACCACCCAGCAGTCTCTGGAGCCGCACCACCTCCAGGAAGCCTTGTGGTGCCCTGGGAATAGAGAGGGCAGTTGGTAAGTCTGGTGTCTTCTGCTTCTGAATGGGCGCCAGCCTGAGGGTTGAAGCAGAGTCTTCCTTGGGATCACCCTCATGTGGGGGCATCTAGAGCAGTGACTTCTGGAATTAACAGAGCACTGTGGAGTGAAGAAGAAGGAAGAACAGGCTCTAGACTTGTCAACTTGATTCCAGCCCAAGACTGCAAAGTCCCAAATATCTTTTCAGCGGATTCAAGAGAATATTGTGAAACTTCAAAACCAAAATGACTGTACTTTTAAGTTTAAGGAAAATCGAGACTACCTAGCATTCTCTTTCTGGCTGATTTGCAAAATTATTCAACCAATGAAGCAATAGCAAGCAAGTGTGGAATTCCTTAAAATGAGTCAATATCACTTTTTCACCCTTCCCACCCTTCACTTAACAGAGTGGCTAGGTCACCTAAAATTTTTTGAAAAGCAACAAGATGCCTATTATTGATGTCATCATAAATTACTCTTTTGGTCTAGTCCTCATGCCCATTAACCAAATTAACAGAGGGAAAAAGTGAAGCAGATGTGCTAGTTAATCCACGGAATCCTTGTTGGCTAAGAATAGCATCCTTTTTATTGATTTTGTATCAGCAGATGATACTGCCTTTCTGTATAGAGAGTGCTCTGGCTGACAGTTCACTTTTACTGACATGTCTCTACACATTGGTAAATGGCTTGTCAGATACAGGACTTCTTGTTTCCCTTCCTTCAGGCCATCTTCTTGGAAGGAGGTAGTCCAGACTCCTCCCCCTAACCCCCAAGTGTGTTTTATCCTTGTGTCCTTCCCTCTAGTTGGAATGGAGGCTTCTAAGAGTTCCCAGACCCCAGGAACAATCAGGAAACGTGAATGTCCTGAGTGGTAGTTGGTGATATCTGTCCGGCTGCTAGGAGCCGTCATCAGGTCTTCAGAGGACAAATTTGTAGAATCCATTAACATCAATGCTTGCTGCTAATGGACCAGACCCCACCTAATCTCAGCATCTTGCTGCTTGCTACTTTAAAAGGGCAATTCCCCTCTGGGAGCTGACTCCCCTTTCCTGCTGCTCTATGTGTAAAAATGAGAGGTTGTTTATTTGCTTGAGGCCGTAACAGAGTCTTCAAATGAGACCAGCAGTCTTTATGGGCCTCCCCAGTCTCTGAGAGCTGTCTCCCTACATCTGCTTAAGGTGAGGCAGAGCACACCAGCAGATGTGGCTGACTTGCCAGGTATTAGACCTCTGGGAAGAGTTATTCAGGGCCTTAAATCCCCTGAGATGAAGGCCGTACGATGCTTCCTTGGTATCATCCATCTCTTCTAATATCCATTCTTTCAGGTAGCGTTTGCTGAGTGTTCAGGTACTTGTGCTAGGAGCAGCCCAGCAGCCAGACCCAGCATGTGCCATCTCAGAGCCTCCAGTATGCTGGAGGAAACCAAGCTGCTCACGGCAGGAAAATGTAGGCAGCAATACAGGGCAGGCCTTGGGCCAACAACCCGTCGTGGTCTATAACAAATAAAGAGCATGTGAAACTTAAGCTCTTGCTCCTAAACAAGGCATGAAGTAATACCAGGAGTGGGGGAGAAGTGAAGTGTTTCAAGTATCTTAAGTAAAAAGTACTTGAGAGAAATGGTGTCTGTATCTTTCAAAAGTGGGGACCCTTTTCCAAGAAGTGATTTTAGGGGGAGTGACAGTGGATGCATTTCCTGGTGGTTGCCCAGTGGGCTGGTACCATGGTAGAGGGCAAGGCTTTCTTGAGCAACGATAGTGGGATGGGCAGAGAAGGTATTACCTCAGCTGAGAGCCAAAGAAATTCAGGTCTCCATTGAGGCAGTTGGACATAAAGTGCCTTGAGTCATATTTGAGGGTAGAATGTAAAGATCTCCTCCCAGACAGGATCCTTAATAACTTAGCATCTGGGCCTGGAGCCCCTAGAACACAGAGCCTAAGGTAAGGGCTTTTGTGCTACAGCTTAGGGAGCACAATCTCAGAGAACAAAAGTGAAGGAAAAGGTGAGAGATATAGGGAAAGAGGGCGAGGATGTGAGAATACTTTACTGCTCTGGTCATCTCTTGGTATCAAGCCCAACCAGTGGCTCAGACTTTCAGAATTATAACACTGATTGCTCCTTAGGACAGTCAATCAGGAGAGGGAAGGCTACCCTTTACCAATGGTGAAGAGCTCATCCCACTGGGCATCCATTCCCCTGCCTCTCTGGGTGGCATGTGGCTGGGCTCCCTCAGTTGCCTTGCATTTTCTCAAGCCCCAGTGCCTATAGGAAGCCTAAGGAGTGGAAGCAAGAGGTACAGGAAATAGGAACTCCTCTAGCCACTGCTGGTAATGCCCACATGAAGTGGGTAGCTCTCACAGCTGGTCACTACAGTAGGGTCCAGGATTAGAAGAAAAAGCCAAAGGCCCTGGGGACAGATGTGGCTGAAAGGCACCTGACCACATACCTGCACACCACAATGGACAGGTGGCAAGAGAGATTTTCTTTCAGTATTGGCATGGCAACAAAAGTATGGGGTGTAGAGTGGGGTGGAGGTTGGGGGAGTGGGGCAGGGGTAGCCCAAGAAGCATTATTGATTTTCCCAAGGAAGATGGAAATGAAGAGGAAGATGCCCAGGTAAGCAGTAACAGCTGCCACTTAGTCTGCTGCAGCCAGATCTCTAGTCAGACTAACCTAGTCCACAGGGAAACCACTTTCTTCTCCATTCCTGGCCTCCGTGGAACCCTGTGCCTAACCCAGCCCAGGGACAAAGATTCTGGGTGCCTCTCTGTTAATACTGAGCACCAGCGTGTGCCTTGTATTGGTATAGGCATGTCATGCTGGGTGTTTTAATTTGAGTTCGTCAGTGAGCCCCATAGTAAGCAATATATGAGCATAAGAAGGCAGCTCAGGGTTGGTAAAAATTGAATGTTTTGAAAAAAGTGAGTTCTCTGCCACCTACTACACCCAGAGAGGTTGCTTTTGCTAGGCTACATTCATCTTTCTTTACCCTCTTGAAGAGTTAACCCTTTCTATTCTTGAACTCTTAAGACTTAGTTCTTCAGTAGAAGTAGCAGCACTGCCTACAATTGTGTCTGTTACCTACTGCCGCATAACAGGTGACCCCCAGACTTAAAACAACAACCATACCATTCATTCACAATTCTGTGGGTCAGCAATTTCAGCAGGACTCAGTTGAGATGTTCTTCTGATGGTCATGCCTGGAGTCACTCATGTGTCTACAGTCACCTGGTGGCCCAAATGGGGAGGATGATCTAAGATAGACTCACATGGCTGGCATGTGCCTCTGTTAGCTGATTGATGTGGGGCTATGCTATTCAAGATGGTAGCAATTAGATGCATGAGGCCATTGAGCACCTGGAATGTGGCTGGCCTGATCTGAATGCGCTGTAAATGTAAACTACATACGCAGTGGATTTTGGAGAGTTCATAACTGTCTACTATAAGACATCTTATTTAACATTTTTATATATTCAGTACATGTTGAAATAATATTTTGGATATTGAGTTAATAAAGTATATTAAAATTAATGTTACCTGTTTCTGTTAGAGTGGTTTTTAGTTTTTTAATACAACTTAGAAAATTAAAAATTATGTATGTGGCTTGTGCTGTTATATTTCTGTTGGACTGCGTTACACCATATGAAGTAAATGTGTAGTTGCATGACATGTGGATCTAGGATATACATTCCCTGGGTTACACATGTAACTGATAAACAGTTATATGTTCCAGCCTTTCACCACTTGCCCATATATTTCACTTTTGGTGGAAGAAGGATCCAGAATCACTTACACTTGGGGAGCCTGGGCTAGGATGCAGAGCCTTGTTTTGCAACACCTCTGCTTTGTGAAGAAGGGAAACAAAATCCCAGAGAGGGAAATGACTTGGTAAGGACTAGAATCCAGGATTCCTGCCATCCAGGTCTGTCTAGGCTGCCTATGCCCTTCAGTGACACTTGTTGAATCCCCAGCCTTCTCCATGGATCATCTGCTTCTCCAGCTTAGGTACTTTCCTCTTTCTAGTCAACCCAAAACCCTTCCCTAACCTGATTACATGTCATGCCTTTATGCCACAGGCAGCCTTGGAATTTTATATTCAATCCCAAGCACCAGAAGCAGATGTAGTAGCTCAGAGTCCTGCAGTTTGACATTCTGCTGTAATCAGCTGTTGTTCACTCACCTAACCTACGCAGGTGGAACAAGACTGAAAGCAGGGTCCCCAAGTCAACCTGGAACCCAGAATGAAAAGTAGAGACTATGGTTACTGTCTATCACTGAGCTGGGTGGGCTACAGCACATCCACTTAGCCTTTTGACCCAAATGCCCTGAGGTCCTTAAGGGAGTCCATAGCTTCTGTGGGTACAGCAAAGCAGAACTCTGCCACACACTTTGCAGAAACTCAAACACAAATATGGTTAGGCAGCAGGAAAATAATTATGTGTTCTAGTGATCTGGTTGAGACTTGAACTAAAGCACAGCAGGAAGCATGAATAGGAAGGGACAGAATAATTAGATACGTAGGAGCTAAAATTGATAGGAATTGGGTATGGGAGGTTGGAGAGAGAGAATTCTGGTTCTCAAGCCTAGCTGGTTCATCAACCTACTGGATGATGATGTCCTTCACTGATAATGCCTCTATGAGAAAAAGAAGGAGGTTTGATAGAGAAGATCATAGGTCTGGTTTAATTATGTCGTTTTAAGGTACCTGTGGGAGATCCCAGTGGAGAAGATCAGTAAATAACTAGAAACACAGATCTAATTGCAGGAGCAAAGGAAAGACATCAGAAATGGTTATTGAGTAGCATCAGGTGATTGCAACTATTGGTGGAGATAAGCTTCTTCAGGGTGGGTGTGGAGACTAAGAAGACAACATGACTGAGAGTGAGACCCTGGGAAATAGGCATGTTTCCAGTGCAGGGAAAGAAAATAGGACCTTTGAAGAAGACCAAGAAGTGATCTAGCATTGGGGCCTGGGACTTCATCTATAATTGCTCACAGAAAGGAGAAAAGAGATTCCTGGAATGTAGTGAGCCATGTGTTGTTTGTCTTTTTATTCCCCAAAGGCTTTTAGAAGACACACAATTAATGTTCGTTAAACTGAATTAGGTTGCATCATAGTGCACTGCACTGATGTGAGCTGAATTGAGTTTACGATTTCCTGAGTTGCTCTAGTAGTTTAGGCTTTTCCCCTGCTCTGTCCAGATCCTCCCTCTTTCCTTTCTCTCGTTCATTAAATCCAAGACACAGCAAGAACTTTGTTGCCCAACTAAACATTACGGGTCTTGGAAAGACCTACAGATTATTTTACCATTACCATTTGCCTACTTTCAGGTGATTGTGAGCACAATGCCCAGGTAACAGAGGCTTAAATAAAAGGACATGGAACCACCTCTAATAAACAGTCTGAAATGTTGGTGGGGCAAGACTTTGGTTGTAAAGGACCTGTTCTGTTTTTTTTTTTTTTTTTTTTTTAATCTTTCCACTTTGGTATCTTTACTTTGTCAGCTCTCAGTTCCTACATTTGTCACTTCATGGTTTTGAGACAGCTCCATAATTCCAAGCATCAGGTCCTAAAATAGTCAAGTTCTTGGTCGGAATAAAATGCCAGGCCTCTGCTGTATCTTTGATGGAGATAAAAATCTTCATCAGAAATTTCCCCAGCTAACTGCCTGTTATGCCTCATCAGCCAAGTTTGCCATATGTCCATCCCCAAGCCAACTACTAGCAAAGGGGAATGGTATCACCATGCTGTAGCTTTAACCAAATCATGGCTCATCCTTTGGAGCTGGAAGAAGATCCACCTTCCCTGGGTATGGTACCACCAGAAAAACAAAAAAAAAACAAAAAAAAAACTGGGGCCCCATAAACTAGGGAAGGAGGGCATGGCTGTGGGAAGGAAATCTGTGGTGTCTTCCTTTCCCATGTGTTTGGTTCTTGTGACTTAGGTTTGCAAACATTCAACATTTATTGAGGACTGCTATGTATCATGAATAGTTATCTCACCACTGAGGCAGCTAAGAGGTCAGATTTTAAAATCTGAGTAGATTCTTCTGCCTACCACTTTTCATTGGGCTCTGTTACTTTGGAGGACTTTTCTGCTTGGGATCCTGAACCAACCATCTAGGTTCTGCTCAGTTCTAAACTGATACTGCAGCTAGTTCCCTCACCATCTTGGTTGGTGCTACCCTTGACTTTCAAAACCCTGGATTCCCATCACCTTCATTGCATTTGTGCTGTGTTTATCCTCTATACTCCTGGTCTCCTCCCTCTTTAAAATATTCTCCTGCCAATTCTTCTATATGTCTCTGGTCAGTCTCCCTCAGAATCTATTTCCATCTGTCAACCTCAGTGTCGCCTTCTAGCTGGTGTGATCACTCCCTTTTTCTTCCTACCCCATTCACTCTCCTCCACCTCTGCCTTGTACCACACTCTTCCTCAGAAGTCACCTGCTGACCTCTGCTCTGCTGACTCTTTCTGATTTGGACAGTTTCTGGCTCAGATAGTTCCTATGAGTCCCCATTGACTGTTACATGAAGTCTGAAATCTGATAAAAAGATAGATACCTAGCCAATGCCAGTGTTGCCTTTGTAGAGGGGACTTGGGTGAGGAGTTCCTTAACATCATCTGTATTACTTGAGACTCTTACTGCAGGAAAGTATTTTGTGTGACTTGCATAATTAAAAAATAAAACGAAAAACCTCTAGCCCAGCATTCTGAGCTTTCCATATTCTTTCCATATTCCAGATCCTCTCCCACTAGTCTCTATGTGAACTTTCCTCTCCATTCATATTGGCATCCTTCCTCCTCTAGAGACCAACCTTGAACTGTTGCTCAAGATACAACCCATTATCAAATGACCTATGCCCTGCCCTCCTGACTTAATCTTCTCAAGCTTCCTCAAGCTTCCAAGACCTAGACTAAGCAAGATTAACACCTTGCCTGGCAGCCCCCATCTTACCTCCTGTCAGCCCCTCTCTCTCCCCATAAACCTTTCTCAATCTCTTCCTTGTCTGCATGCTCCATGAGCTTGCTATTGTATATCAGGGACCAGAATACAGCAACTCCTGTGTCACTGGGCTCTGCTCTTTGGGTGCTGCCTGATATCACATGCACTCCTGCTGCCTTTATTTATTCATTGTGATTTTTGCTGGTGACACTGAATATGGCTGGCGTGGCTGAGCCAGAATGCCAGCTGACAGCAGTGGGTTTAAGATGTGGTCTCCCAAAATGCACTGACTATGAACTGAAACACTTGCTCTATTCATTTGGCTTTTAGATGTGTACTTCCTGGTTATACTTCTGATATTGTAGCCTTGAGGCATTTCTTAAATGGCACATTGTTATCCACGACTTCCTATATATCTTATTCCCCCATAACAAGATTGTAAGTGGCATAAGGGACAGTCTCATATCTTATTTATTTATTTATTTATTTATTTATTTATTTATCTTATTTATTTCTTTTACTGACCCCCAAGCCTCTTTCTCAGTAAATATTTATTATTTTTATTTTAATCCAATTTCCTTACATTTTCTTCATGGCTCTATTTTCAAACCAGCACTCCTAGACTTACTCATTTTTTAAATACTTAAGACCCCACATTTGAATTTGAGGGTTGATGTTTCCAACCTCCTTTATGTAAGTGACCCTTCTAACCCCATAACTAACCCCACCAACTTGGAGGTTCAGAGCCTTGAAGAGCCTACCCTGGGTTTCTGCTTTACTCCCTGATCCATGGGAGGTTGAGAATGAAGGGAATTGGTTCTGCAAATAGGATGAGTTGCCTGGAAATGGCCTGACCCACTAGCTCCCTTGAGATTTTGTTGTGTAGAAGCTTCTGAACTGCACACAGCTCTGCCCACTCTCTGGCTTGAAGGAGACAGCAAGGAGTAGGTCAAAAGGAAGAAAATGGGGGTGGGGGAACTGCAGTGGTGTAATCAGAAAACTGAATGCAGAGAACTGAGGCCCATTGCCTAAGATTGCTGCAAAATTGGTAGGAGGGGGAGCATTGCAGCCCCCCTTCCACCCGGCTGGTGCTCCATGACTTTAATAATTGTATTCTGAGTAGCATTTAGACTGGCATTTAGTCAGGCCCAGAATGTGAATTCTTGCAGAGGAGGCAGCCAGCACAATCCTGCTTTGTTCTAGTTCTTTGAGGACTAAGGAAATAATTTTTAAAACAATACCCTCCTTCCTGGGCTGTCACTTGTTTGTTTGCTCTGAGGATTTCTCAGTAACTCTTTGGTCTCTGTTGTTTGTGTTTAAACTCCATACTCCTAACCACAAGTACGAATTGGTAGAAAGGAAGGTTTGGGTTTATATGAAAGGCTGGCAATGTATTAATTGTGCCATTCTACGTATGTTGGACACTCGTAAAGGGCCATAGACCAGGGTCTCTTTCCTTTTTTCTCCTTTAGGCATCCCTTCAACAATTTGCAGGCCTTGGTTTTGTGTCCAGGACCATTCTAGGAATGATTTGGAGGTGGAAAAGAAGCAAAAGACATACTGTAATCAGTATAGAATATTATTATAAATGGCTGACACTACGTATTGAATTTCTTTTGCTCTGAACAGTAACTAGGCTAGTAACATTATAGATATCACTAAGTGTAATTGTAATTGTCAAACATGTCTTGAGTACTTTTTATCCAGACACGATCCTAGGGGCTGGGGAGGGAATTTAGGCTAGCAGAAAAGATGGCTAGCATTAAACAAGTAATTATAGGTGTGTATGGGGGCCTTGCCACTCTTAAGGGTGCTCTTCCCAGCTGCATCGGGTCACCTGGAGCTTGTTAGTAGAATATAGCCCCAGATATGCTGCATTTTAACAACATCACTGGGTGATTCATTTGTATGTGCAAAGAAAGCACTGCCAGCAGACTGGGATTTAGCTTGCTCCAGAATAGCAGATCAAAGAAGACTCTCGGAAGAGTGTCGTTTAAGCTAAGAAATGATGAGGGCCCATCAAGAAAGAAGGTAACAGATGGAAGTTGAGGTGGAACAAGCTTTAGGCAGAGGGAGAAGCCCGTATGTGCATGCTGGGGCTGTGATGTGCACTATACAGCAGGCCTAAGGAGTAGACACAGGCCAGCCAGGGGAATGCCTTGTAAACTAGGGTAAAGAATTTAGATCCACCGTGAATGGATTGAAGAGAAATACTGTCCTCAATTTACAGATGAGGAAACAAACCAGAGCTCAGACAGGTTGAATAATTGGCCCAAGGCTACACAGTTAGAAACTCATTGGTAAACTAATAAGAGCTGGAATGTATGTCTGGGTCTCTAATTTCAAAGCCTATTTTTTGAACTCCTCCATGATTTTGTTTTCTCAGGTCATTAAGAAGACAAAATATGATAATTTTTAGTGCATGTCTGTAGTATTTAGGATTTGAATGATCTTAAAGTGGCTTCAGTAAGGCAAGATGATTACATTTGGAATAAAATAATAAAACTAATGATATCAGAAGAGATATAAATTCCTTTTGAGCACAGATTTCCCCCTCTCCCCCTTAGGAGTGGGAAGGTACAGTATAAGTTTCTTAGGAGACAGAGTATAAAAGGAGACACTATACATCATATAGATAACTCGTATCTAAAGAAATAGAGGACTCCCTCAAAAAGAATCTTTTTATTTTTCTTACCATAAAGTGTGAGAGGAAGCATAAAGTGGTGAATTGTGAGGGTAAAGCACAACATGATTAAACTAGGGTTGTTTCCTTCCCTTGTGCTGCTGGGCTGAGTGAGACCTAGCCTCCCTCTGTTCTGTCGGTTCATGGTGGGGCAGTGCTTGTGTGGCCAGAAGGCAAGAGGGAGCAGAGAGAGCAAGCACAGCCTGCGTGCTCCACAGTCCAGATGTGTGAGACTTGGCATTGGCACCAGCTCAGAGAAGCTCTTCTCAGGAGACCCAGCAGGTCTCAAGTGGCTCGCTGATTTCTAGGAGGTCATATTGGCCAACTCAGCCACTGCAGGGAAAGATTGAAAGCAGACCCCTGTCCTTGGTGTGGGAGAGGTTAAAAGAGGAGATAGGAACCCTGGAACTCAGAGGTTTCCAAAGCTATTGCGAAGTATGACCTTTAACCTTCAGGAACTTCCAGTCTAATAGGAGAGGCACAGTCCATGACTTTGGAGAGCCGCAAGTGTGATGGGGGAGGCACAGCTCCTGTCTTCATGAAGTCCAGACTGAAGGAAGGAAACAGACCTGCCCCAGGGAGCCTCCAGGCTGATGGGAGACATAGCAAGCAGCGCAATTATCAAGGTTGCCAAACTGTAAAAATTAAATTTTTTTAAAAATTAAAAAAGCACCAGCATTCCTGACTCCACATTGGCATCAGGACTGAAATATGACAGTTTGCTTCTTCTTGCTATTTCCTGGCCAGCTGCAAAATCAACAAGTGCTCATCACATGGGCAAAAGTAGGAGCCAATGAAGATAGTAATGTCCCAGATCATGCTCCTCTTAATTAAATGGGTTCTCTCTGCCCAGGGTTTATTTTAGGTTGTTACTTATAACCCAGCAGAAGAGAAGGAGGTGCTCTTGAGGCTGAGGCAGGTAGCTGGGCAACACTCAGGCCATCTCTCCCACTTCCCCCTCATCTGAATACCAGCTTTACTCAACAGTTCACACTCCCCTGCACAGCCAAGGCCCATGGCACCAGCAGTGGGTGACACATTTGCCAGTTCCCACCTCTAAGGAATGCCTGTGCCTTCCAGCTGATGCTCTAGAACACTGTCTAACATGTGGTATATTTTTCTGGCCTTGGCAGAAAAGGATCCTTCTGTCTCCTTGCCCTTCCTCCCCAACACCTCTTCTGGAGACCGTGACTGCTGACAGCAGGCAATCAAGAAGAAGGGCTTCAGTTTACTGAACGAGAAGAGGTTCTTGCTTTTATCCCACGACCGACTTACATGTCACCTTGAGCAAGTTCTCTTCCATTCCTTTATTCTGCTACCAGGACCACTATTTTCCCATTAGTTTTAAACTAAGGAAGCATGGTGGACACGCAAGACCACATGATCTGAAATCATGAGACCCAGTTCAGTTCCTAGTTTTACTACTCCAAGTTGCATGACCTTGGATAGGTGATCCTATTTGTCCTCAGATAAAGGGTTTCTAAAAATCATTTGAGTTTAGTTTTCTTACCCATAGGAAGGGAATGATAATGATAATACCTGCCATACTGAGTGGTTATGATGATCAATTGCAGTGAATATATTGAGGTGCTCTGAACATTTTAAAGCATTTAATAACTAGATTATATATGAAGACAGAAAGTTCATTAAAATATAAGAGATTAATGTAGCCGAAATAAATACTGAGTTCACTCGAGCCTGAGAGCCTGAGTAGTAGGAACAGCTAATTCACGATCAATACTGTGCCAGCACTGATGGGGAGAAAGGATAAGTGGGACACCCGGTCTCAGGTTCAGAGAAACTCAGAGCTTAGTAGGAGAAAAAAAGACTAAGAACATGGCAGTAATACATAATATTAACTGCTGTATTTCATACTTGAAGGGCTGGGAAGGTCAAATAAATCCAGGAAGCCTGCATGGAAGAAACCCTTTTTATTATAGCTGCATGTATAAATGTACTCATTTATTAAACAAATATTTTTTGAGCCACTTCTGTGGGCTGGGCACTGTTCTAGGAAGTCACAGATGTAGCAGGAAATAGATGAAATCCTTGCATTTCAAGGGCTTACATTTTAATGGGGAAAGACAGGTAATAAGCAAGGAAAATAAAATAAGTGTACATTAGGAGGTAGTAAGTGCGAATGAGTTACAAAATAAAGCAGGTATAGAGGGGATAGGGAGTATCGGGGCAACGTGGTCTGCAATTTCAGACAGTGTGACTAGATGGTTCATACCTGAGAAAGAGACAATGGAACAAAGACCTGAGGTAGAAAAAGAAGATAGCAGGCAAGAATGGTGGTGTGGACCAGGGGAATAGCTGGAGTGGAAGTGAGGACAGAACAGATTCCTTTCAAGGCAAGAGGCAGTAGGATTTGCTGATGGCTCAGGTGTGAGGTGAGAGGGAGGGAGAGGAGTCACAGAGGACTCTGAGGGTTTGTCATGAGCACTTGGAAGGAATTACCATGAACTCAAATGGCATGTTGGTGGGAAAAGTGAAAGAAGATACAGGGAGAGATGCCAGGTAGGCAGAAGGGTCCAAAGTTCAGTGGAAGGGTTCTGGGCTAGAGATGTAAAATTGAGAATTCCCAGCATATGGATGATATTTAAGGCTGTGAGACCACATGAAGTCACCAAGGCAGAGAGTGTTAGAGAAGAGATCCTAGGACATAGCCCACTGACAGAAGTTGGGAAAAAGAGGAGAAACCACCATAGGAGACTGATGATAAGGCAGTAGTAAGGAGGGGACTGTAGAGATTGTGGTATTACAGGTGCCAAGGGAAGGAAGTATTTCCAGGAAGATGGAGTGGTTACTTGAGTTCGATCAAGAAAGATGAGAACTAGAAATTTATTTGCCATTAGGCTTATATTGTGGAGGTGACCTTGATAAGACCAGCTTGGGTTGAGTTGGAGAGGGAGGGAAAATCTTGATTGGAATGGGTTTAAAAGAAGTTTGGAGAAGAGAAATTGGAGGACCTAAATGTGAGCAGGACTTGTAAGGATTTTTCTCATAAATGCTAGAGAACCAGGGCAGTTGCCAGAGAGGAGGGTGGAGCTAAGGGAAGGCTCTTTCAGTTGGGAGAAATCATAGCATGTTTCTAAGCTGGTGGGGAAGATCCAGTGGACAAGGAAAATTCAATGAGGCAGGAGGAAGAGAAGAATTGCTAGAGCATTGTCACCAAGTAGGTGAGAGGCAATGGGGTCCTGAGCCCAGGTAGTTCATCCTAGGAGTGGGAAAGAGGGTGGAACTTACGAGCACAGAAGCAGGGAGGTGATCCCTGGGGGATAGCACCTGTGGAAATTCCCTTCATTGCTTCTATTTTCTATCAAAGAATAAACATGACCATCAGCCAAAAACAAAAGGATGGGGAAGCATTTTTTCTTTAAAAAATAAAGTCTAAAAAAAAATAAAGTGTAAGGGAAAAAAGAGAGATGGAACAGATAGATTAAAAGAGATGTAATATATATATAAGAACTAATGTTATTAGGACATTATTTGGATTCTGATTCAAACAGAAAAAACAAAAACAAACAACAAAACTAGACGTTTGTGAGACCATTGGAAATCTGGGCACTGAATGGATATATTTGAATAAAAAATTATTGTTAACTTTGGAGTTGTGATGTTATTTAGATTGTGTTTTGTGTAAGGGTCATTTTTTTAGAGATAGATGCTGAAGTATTATAAATGAAATTGTGCAATGACAGGGTTTGCTTCAAATTAATCCAGCACAGACATGGGGTAGGGTGTATAGATGGGGTGTGGTTGGCCTGGGGTCAGTAACTGTTGAGGTTGGCTGGTGTGCACATGGAGTTTTATTATACTTCATAATAAAAATTAAAAGAAAAAGGAACAGGGAAGGAGAGGTGGGGGTTAAAGAAGAAAGGTAAGGTATGAATTACCATCTGGGAGGGTGACGGGGGTTTGGGGGAGAGATGCATTTGATTGTCAGATGCCATTAAGGGCCCATTGGAGATTAGAGAACTTGAATCTGAAGTGAGGCCAGATGGCATTGAGGTGCGTATTTCCTCAGCCATGTTCATTACGCATGTACAGGCACAGAGTAGGCAGAGAGCTAGAGTTTACCAGGGTTGTGGGTTTAGCCAGCAATGTACAAGGAATTGAGAGTATCATTCACCCATCATGTTGATAAAGTCTTGGAGGACCAGGGAGGTGTCATTTCTTCTATGACTTCACAGCTAATTTGACTAGCTGATTCCCCAGTCCACCCACAGGTTTTGACTAAATTTAATACTTTATCACAAGTACTTAAAAATTATTTATTTGGAAGTTTTAAGGACAGAGGGGAAATGGAGATTTATTGCTGAATGGATATGGAGTTCCAGTTTGGACCTGGTAGGGGTGGTTGTACAACAATGTGAGCATACTTAATGCCACAGGACTGTAAAATGGTTAGAATGGTAAATTTTGTTTAACGTATATTTTACCACAGTCTTTTTTTAAAAAAAGATCATACCTGGTTGCATCTACAAGAAGAAATAAAGTGGGAATAGAAGTGATTCCAACTGAATGCAAACTGGTGAAGCCACTCTGGAAAACAGTATGGTGGTTCCTCAAAAAGTTAAAAATAGAGCTGCCCTACAACCCAGCAATTGCACTATCAGGTGTTTACCCCAAAGGATAAACATAGTGATCTAAAGGGGCACCTGCACCCCAATCCTTATAGAAGCAATGTCCACAATAGCCAAACTATGGAAGGAGGCCAAATGTCCATTGACAGATGAATGGATAAATAGAATGTGGTTTATATATACAGTGAACTACTCAGCCATCAAAAAAGATGAAATCTTGCCATTTGCAAGAGGGTTACAGGTGAAGAGAGGGAAAAATAAGATGAAATCAGAGAGGGAGACAAACTATAACAGACTCTTAACTATAGGAAACAAACAGGGTTGCTGGAGGGGAAGTGGGTGAGGGGATGGGGTCACTGGGTGATGGGCATTAAAGAGGGCACATGATGTAATGTGCACTGAATGTTATATGCAACTGATGAATCACTAAACTACTTCTGAAATTAATAATACACTATATAGTAATTAATTAAATTTAAATTTAAAAAAGAAGTGGTTCCAAGCTTGTTCTATGGAGGGTGTCGTTGTGGGTCAGTTGGGAAGCAAAGCAACCCACATTCCTGATTATGGCTCATCTCTTGTAGGTTGTTCCTCTTATCTCCTCCTGTCTAACAGTTTCCCAAGACTTCCATCTGAAGCAGGAGTTCTCTTTCACTGCAGCATTTCTTTGTAGGTCCTAGTCACAGGACGACTGGAGGCCCAATTTCTATGGCTTACTGCCTTTCTGGAGAAGAGATGTTTCATAATGCAAAATATTTCTCTGGCAAGGTCATGTGATCAGTACAAATATGTCTGTGATTCATGCATGGTATACTTTAAAACCGAGACATACTGAATATCTAAATCAATTTTAGCTACTCCTCTTATTTTCCCTTGGGAGTAACAGTAATTTTTCTGGGATAATCACAGTATCTTCAAAAGGTACCCCAGGTGATTGCTGGTGATAGGGGGAATCCAGCATCAAGTGTGCCTCTGCAGCTATGCCTGCCCCAGTCAGTGGGAGAATGGGAAGACATTTTAAAGAAATCTTTAGTTTTGTGTAGTTTGCTTGTCTTTGTGTCTTCTACAGGGCCATTTGCAAAGTAGTGGTTGACATTTTGTTGTATGGCTAGGAGGTAGATTTTAGCTTGACATCAAAGAGCATGGGGCAATGGGGACACCAATGTGGGTTGGAGTTTTTACTCTACTACTCACCAGCTGAGAACCCCTAGAAGAGGTATTTATATCACCAGGCTTCAGGTTTCTAATGTGTAAATCCAGGGTAATAATGCCTTCCTTAGAGGAATTTGTAAGGACTAAAAGAGAGGGTTGCTCTAGGAGTGAATGTTCTTAACCTCCTTCATTGCTGCCGCTTTTTTTGGCAAACGTAACTGTGAAAGAATTAGAATGTAGATATCTGTGTGACCTTAGATCACTGAACATCTCTGAGCTTTGGTGGCTGAATAATATTCCATTGGATGTGTATGCCACATTTTGTTTATCCACTCATCCATCCACAGACAATTGGGTTAGTTCCACCTTTTGGCTATTGTAAATAATGCTGAGATAAACATGGATTTACAAATACCTCTTGGAGACTCTGCTTCCGATTCTGTTGGGTATATACCTAGAAGTGGGATTGCTGAATCATATGGTAATTCTATTTTTAATTTTTTGAGGAACTGCTGTACTGTTTTCCATAGAAGCTGCCCCATTTTACATTCCTACCAGCAATGTAGGAGGGCTCCGTTTTCCGCAGCCTCACCGATGCTTGTTATTTTCTGGTTTTCTTAGTGATAGCTATCCTAATGGATGTGAGGTAATATCTCATGGTAGTTTTGATTTACATTTCCCTAACGATGTGACATCAAACATCTTTTCATGTGTTTGTTGGCCATTTGTGTATCTTTGGAGAAATGTCTTCTCAGGCCCTTTGCCCATTTTAGAGTCAGATTGTTAGTTTTGTTGTGAACTGTAGCAACAATCATCATCTTGGATCTAGTTTCTCTTATTCCCTATTTGCTTATTATATAGTTTTATTGCATAGCACTCTAACTCACTTATTTCACCTGCTGTGTAATATTTCATTGTTTGACTCTGCCACAGTTCAATGACTCTATCCATTTCTCTGTTGATGAGCTTTTGGGCTTCTTCTAGGTTTCTGTTATGGTGAATAGGGCTGCAAGAAACATTTTTGTGCAGGTACAAGAAGAGTGTTTCATGGGTATATATCCAAGAGTATATTGCTAAATCATAGTTTGTGAATGTTCAATTTTAGGAGGGAATGTAAAACTTTTTCCAAAAGTGGTTGTACCCTTAGCAGTGTATAAGAAATCTTCAACCTCTTTCAACACTTGATATGATTGGACTTATTAATTTCTGCTGATTGAGTGAGTATAAATTGGCATCTCATTATAATCTTGATTTGCATTTTCCAGATCACCAGTATGTTTATTAGCCACATATATTCCAGTTTGTCTCCTGCCTTTATTTCTGTTGGTTATCCTCTTATTTGCTTGTAGAAGCTCTTTGTATATATTCTTGATGGTAATCTTTTGTCAAGTGCATGCATACCCAGTATCTCCTCCTAGGTTTTAACTGGTCTTTTCGTGTACCATAAGATTTCTTTTTTCCAAGTCAAATTTATTAAAGTATTACTTATATAGAATAAAATTCACCTATGTTAGTTGTAGAGCCCTATGAATTTTACAAACACATATGGTTATATAACCACCACCTAATCAAGATACAGAGCCTCTCCATCATTCCAAGAAATCCTCATGTACCCCTTTTTGGTTAGTCCTCTCCTACTGACCCTCACCCTTATTGGGTCCCTAAAGTTTGCATTTTCTAGAATGTCATATAAACAAAACCATACAGTATATAGCCTTTTGGGACTGACTTCTTTTAGAAGGCTTCTTTTGAAATGACTTTAACTTGCTACATGTATCAGTAGATCATTTCTTTTTATTGATAAGTATGGTTCCATTGTATTATGTACCTGTTTATTTATCCACTCACCTGTCAACAGACATTTGGCTTGTGTCTAGTTTTTGGCAATTATGAATAAACTTACCATAAATATCCACATATAGGTTTTTGTGTGGACATATATTTTCATTCCTCTTGGATAAATACCTAAGGGTAGGATTACTAGGTCATATATTAACTGGACCTTTAACTTCCTAAAAAACTGCCAAACTATTTTCCAAAGTGACGTAACCATTTTTTATTCCCATCAGCAATGTATTTGAGTCCCATTTGCTTTACATGCTCACCAGGACTTGGTATTGTAAGCTTTTTGGTTTTTTGAGCTCTAACAGGTATATAATCATATCTCATTACAGTTTTAGTTTGCATTTCCCTATTGACTAAAGATGATGAGTATCTCTTTGTGTGTTTATTTGCCAAAAATGTATCTTCTTTGGGAAATGTTTACATCATTTGCTTGTTTTTATTGTTTTTTTTTTTTCCCATCCAAGTACTAACCAGGCCCAACCCTGCTTAGCTTCCGGAGATTGGATGAGATCAGGCACATTCAGGCTGGTATGGCCACAGACTGGGTTATTTGTTTTCTTATTATCAGTTGAGAATTCTTGGTATATTCTTTGACTGGCCCTTTATCAGATTTGTGCTTTTCAAACATTTTTCCCCAGTTTGTGGCTTGTCCTTCATTCTCTTAGCAGTGTCTTTCAAATGGCCATGCAGGGACCGCTAACCCACCTTGGTCATTCTCCCACTGACTGGGGCAGGCATAGCTGCAGAGGCACACTTGATGCTGGATTCCCCCTATCACCAGCAATCACCTGGGGTACCTTTTGAAGATACTGATTCTTCAAATTGTTTACTGCTCTGTTTGGACTGGTCTACTTTTGCTAGATCTATGGGCAAGACTGTTCACGTTGATCTTGAACTTTCCAAATGCCTATCTTCCTTACAGTTAGAGAATCTCTTTTGGCATCAGAACACAGGTCCAGCTGTACTGAAATAACAGTGTCCAATTTTAGCTGGATTTTTTGCACCTTTGGAATGTGAGATCCACTCAGTGAAGCAAGTTATCAAGGAAAGTTAATCTCTTTTCTTGGAAATGTCATTATTGAACACTTATGATGCTCAGCACTGGGCAACTTATTTTGAGGAAAAATAGCTTTTAAATACATCTGGCAAAGTGTTTTTGTTTTTAGAAATACTGTCAAAATTCTGTAATCATGCTAGCCCGTAATGAGAATATGTTAAAAAAATTATTTCCATCCAGTTTGTATTACTTTATGTAGTAGCAGATTTTTCTTCCTAAATTGTTTTGCATTTGTTTTTGTATCTTAAATTTAATCTGCTGAGAGAAAGAAATGAGGTATAAAAATTGGAAAGGAAGAGATGTTATATTTACATAGAATACAGAGAATCAAATGAAAACTATTTTTAATTAAACTTTTTATTTTGAAACAATTATAGGTTCATTGGCAGTTATAGTAAATAATACAAATAGATCCTTTATATACTTTTCCCAGCTTCCCCAGTAGTAGCTTGCAAAAGCATAGCTCAGCTGGTTAAACAACTGACTCTTGATTTCAGCTCAGGTCATGATCTCAGGTCTTGAGATCAAGCCCCCCCATCAGGCTGCACACTGAGCATGGAGCCTGATTAAGATTCTCTCTCTCCCTCTGACCCTCCCTCTTTCTGTCTCTCTCTAAATAAATTAGTAAATATCAAATCTTAAATTAAAAAACAAACAAACTAGAGCACAACCTAATAGCCAGGATATTGGTAATCGACTGTCAAGATCAAAACCATTTCCATCACAGCAAGGATCCCTCTCGTTGACATTTTTTTTCAAAGACTTTATTTATTTACTTATTTGAGAGAAAGAGAGAGAGAGAGAGAACGCAGAAGGGAGAGGGAGAGAATTTGAAGCAGACTCCAGGCTGACAGGAGAGCCTGATGTGGGACTTGATCCCATGACTTGAGACCATGAATTGAACCATACCTAAGAGTCAGATGCATCACATACTGAGCCCCCCAGGAGCTCCTCCTCTTGTTGACATTTTTTTAAAAGATTTTATTTATTTATTCATGAGAGACACAGAGAGAGAGAGGCACAGACCCAGGCAGAGGGAGAAGCAGGCCCCATGCAGGGAGCCTGATGTGGGACTTGATCCCGGGTCTCCAGGATCACATCCCAAGCTGAAGGTGGCGGTAAACCGCTGAGCCACCGGGGCTGCCCCTCCTCTTGTTGACATTTTTTTTTTTAAGATTTATTTATTTATTTATTTATTTATTTATTTATTATGAGAGAGAGAGAGAGAGAGAGAGAGAGGCAAAGACACAGGAGGAAGGAGAAGCAGGCTCCATGCCGGGAGCCCAACGTGGGACTCGATCCCAGGGCTCCAGGATCACACCCTGGGCAAAGGCAGGCGCTAAACCGCTGAGCCACCCATGGATCCCCCTCTTGTTGACATTTTAAAGCCATACCCATCTTCCTTAATCTGTGGCAACCCTAATCTGTTCTTCCTTTCTATAATTTCATCATTTCTAGAATGTTATATAATAAAATCATGATCTATTAATTTTAGGGGATTGGCTTCTTTTAGTCAACATAAATCTCTGGAGATCTAAGTTACCACATGTATCAATAATTTTTCCCTTTTTGTTGCCGCTGTAATATCCCACTATACTATACCACAGTGCAACCATTCACCCATTGAAGGATACTTGGTTGTTTCCTTTTGGGGGCTATTATAGAGCTGCTATAAACATTCCTGTACAGGTTTTTGTGCAGACATAAGTCCTTACTTCTCTAGGGTAAATGCCCAGAAGTGCATTTGCTGGGTCATGTTATAGTTACATGTTTAATTTCTTAGTTGTATTAAGAAATTAAACTAGAGCGTAACCTGGCTGTATTGTATTGTTCCTGTATTGTAACCTGGCTATACCCTTTTATGTTTCCACTAGCAATGCATGAGTGATTTAGTTTTTCTACATCTTGCCAGTGTTTGGTGATGTCGTTACTTTTTATTTTAGCCATTCTGATAGGTGTGTAGTGATAACTCATTGTTTTGTTTTTTGTTTTATTTCCCCTCTCCTTTTCATTCCGTTAATGGCTAGTGACGTTGAACTTCTTTTCAAGTGCTGATTTGCCATCTGACTATCTGTTTTAGTGAGATGTCTTCTGGCCATATTCTAATTGGATTGTTTGCATCTTTGCTGCTGAGTTTTGGAAAGTCTTTATATATTCTAAACTAGTTCTTTGTCATATGTGTAATTTCTCCCACTCTTCATCCTCTTTTGCAGAACAGAGTTTTTAATTTTGATGAAATCCACTTTATCAGTTTTTTTCTTTATGGATGGTGCTTTTGGCATCAAACCTAAGAACTGTTTGCCTACCCCTGGATCTCAAAGATTTTCTCCTGTTTTACTTCCACAAGTTTTCTAAGTTACATTTTACATTTAAGTCCACCATCCATTTTGGGTCCATTTTGTATAAGGACTTCGGCTGAGATTAATTTATTTTTTTCACCATGGATTTCCAGTTGCACCAGCACCATTTGTTGAAAAGGCTGTCTTTTCCTCTATTGCCTCATTGCTTCTGCATATTTGACAAATTAGTTGAGCATATTTGTGGGAGTCTACCTCTGGATTTTCTATTCTGTTCCATTGGTCTATGTGGCTGTTCCTTTGCCAGTACCACACATTTTTTATTACTGGAGTTTTTTTTCATTTGGGTAGACTGCTCCCTCCTGTGTTTTACTTCTTTTTCTAGCTATTCTAGATCCTTTGTATTTCCATATAAATTTTAGAATAATCTGAAGAGCCTGGTGGGATTTTGATATCTGAGATTGCATTGAGCCAGTATATCAATTTGGGGAGAATTCACATCTTTACTGTGTTGAGTCTTCCAATCCATGAATGCAGTGTGTCCCTCTGTTCGTTTAGATCCTTGATTTCTTTTATAGGCATAGCATAGTTTTCTGCATACAGGTCCTATACATGTTTTGTTCATTTTATACCTAAGTATTTCATTTTTTAAGGGATTGCAAATGGTATTGTATTTTTAATTTTTCCATGTGCTCATTGCTTATATATAGAAATACAGTTGATTTTCAAATGCTTACCTTGTATTTTGAAATCTTGATGATTCCATTTATGAATTCCAGACAGGTTTTTGTTTTTGTAGATTCCTTGGGATTTTCTACATAGACCACCATGTTATCTGCAAATAGAAACAGTTTTATTTCTTCCCTTCTGTCCTGTATGCCCTGGACTTCCTTTTCTTGCTTTATTCCACTGGCTAGGACTTCAAGCTTCAAGTAAGATTGGTGAAAGTGGATATCCTTGCCTTGTCTCCAAATTTAAGGGTAAAGCATTCAGTCTTTCGCCATTAAGTATAATGTGTTAGCTGTGGATGTTTTGTAGATTTTTAAAAATCAGGTTGAGGAAGTTTCTCTCAATTTTTTTCTGAGAGTTTTTTATTTTAATCATGAATGGGTATTGAATTTTGTTAAATGCTTTTTCTATCTTGATTGATAGGATCATGTGATTTTTCTTCCTTAGCTTGTTAATATGGTGGATTACCTTGATGATTTCAGAATATTAAACCAGACTTGCATCCTTGGAATGAACCTACTTCGTCATAGTGTACAATTCTTTTTATATATTCTATTTGCTAATATATTTTTAAAGATTTTCATATCTATATTCATCAGAGGTATAGTTTTCTTCTTTTTTTTAGAGGTATAGTTTTCTATGTTTTGTCAGATATTTAGTTTTCTTTTTCTTTTTCTTTTTTTCTGTATTTGTCTGATTTTGGTATCAGAGTCACAGCTTCATAAAATGAATTGGGAAGTGTTCTCTTCTACAGTATGGAAGAGATTTTCTTTTTTTTTTTTTTTAAGATTTTATTTATTTATTCATGAGAGAGAGAGAGAC
Source organism: Canis lupus dingo (assembly GCF_003254725.2). Taxonomy (NCBI): domain Eukaryota; kingdom Metazoa; phylum Chordata; class Mammalia; order Carnivora; family Canidae; genus Canis; species Canis lupus. The sequence goes on from NC_064280.1 coordinate 1,933,208, forward strand.
AGAGACAGAGACATAGGCAGAGGGAGAAGCAGGTTTCATGCAGGAAGCCTGATGTGGGACTCAATCCCACAGTCCTGGGATTATGCCTTGAGCCAAAGGCAGACGCTCAACCACTGAGCCACCCAAGCATCCCTGGAAGAGATTTTCTAAAATTGGTGTTGATTCTTCTTTAAAAGTTTGTTAGAATTCTTCAGTGAAACAGTCTAGGCCTAAAAATGCCTTTTCTGGGAGCTTTTAAATTATGAATTAGATTTCTTTAATAATTATGAAGCCATTCCAATTATCTGTTGCATATTAGGAGTTGCAGTTGTTTGTATTTTTGGATACAAGAATTGGTCCATTTTGAGTAAGTTTTTAAACTTATGTGTTGAGTTGTTTGTAGTGTTTTCTTATTATCCTTTTGATGTCTGGAGGATCTTTAACGACATCTGCTTTTTCATTCCTGATATTGGCAATTGTGTCATCTCTTTTTTTCTTTTTCAGTTTTGCTAGTTTGTCAATTGTATTGCTCTTTTTTCTTTTCTTAAGATTTTACTTATTTGACAGAGAGAGAGAAAGAGAGAGAATGAGAGCACGAGCGGGGGGCAGCAGGCAGAGGGAGAGGGAGAAGCAGGCTCCTCACTCAGCAGAGAACCTGACATGAGGCTCAATCCCTGAATCCTGGGATCATGACCCACACCAAAGGCAGACGCTTAACCCACTGTGCTACCCAAGTGCCCCTGTATTGATCTTTTCAAAGAATTAGCTCATGTTAAAAAAAAGAAAGAACTAGCTCATTTCATTAATCTTTTTATATTGGTTTTGCTTTCTAGTTCATTGATTTCTGCTTTCTTGTTTCCTTCCTTCTGCTTGGTTTGGGTTTATTTGGTCCTCTCTGCTAGCTGGCTTTCTTTCTTTGTTTCTTTGTTTGTTTGTTTGTTTGTTTCTTTATTTCTTTCTCTTTTAAGATTTTATTTATTTATTTGAGAGAGAGAGAGAAAGAGAACAAGAGCAGGAGGAGGGGGCAGAGGGAGAAGCAGGATCCCCTATGAGCAGGGAGCCTGACCCAGAGCTGCATCCCAGGACACCGAGATCATGACCTGAGCTGAAAGCAGACACTTAACCAACCAAGCCACCCAGGTGCCCCTCCTCTCTACTTTCTTGAAGTGGGACCTCATATTATCGATTTAAGACGTTTCTTCTTTTCTAATATATGTATTTAGTACACAAATAAATTCAGGATGAAAATAATGATGTGGAAAAAATTTCAAGCTCCTCTTATAAAGAGTTAATTTTCCTAGTAAGTAAAGAGTTACTTCAAACTGATAAGGCTAAACTAGCTACCTAGTAGAGAAATGAGCAAAGCATAGAACAGTTAAAGAAAAGGAAAATACTCAAATTCATTTATAAGTGAACCACAAAAGGCAATTAGCAAAAAAAAAAAAAAAAAGAAAGAAAAGAAAGAAAGAAAAGAAAACAATTAGCTTGTCAAAGGGGAAAAAAAAACACTAGTAATACAGATACAGCATATTGGAAAAGTGGGAAACAGAAACTCAAATATTGCTGGTGGGAGTATAAATTATCACAGCCTTCACAGAGAGCAATTTGGCCACCTTCCCTTTGACCCAGAAATTCTGCATCCAAGAATTTATCCTAAAAATAGTCTTGCAAGTGTGAGAAATCACATATATCCAAGGATGTGTACTTGCAACAATTTTCTGCATCCAATGATTACAAACATTCTAAATGTCTAAGAATAGAGGATTGAGCACATAAATATGACATGTTCATCCAATGGAATACTATGCAGCTGCTAAAAGCAGTTTTACCTGAGCTAAGATAGATATCTAAGATGTTTGTTAACTGAGGAAAGCAACGTAGGTGAACAATGTGTATACTATAATTTTTTTTTAAAATGTGTATCTATGTATACACAGCCACCCTCTGAAAGGATACACAAGAGACTGGTAACAGTGGCTGGCCAGGAGCAGGGGCTGAATGGAACTGGGAAGCTAGGGGATGGAGTTGGGGGGGAATTTACTTACATATATTTATATATACTCATATACTTGTGTATACCTTTTTTGAAGATTTTATTTATTTACTCATGAGAGACACACAGAGAGAGGCAGATACACACGCAGAGAGAGTAGCAGGCTCCCTGCAGGAAGCCCAATGTGGGACTTGATCTCAAAACCCCAGGATCATGACCTGAGCCAAAGGCAGATGCTCAACCAGTGAGCCACCCAGGTGTCCCTGTATATACTTTTAAAATATACTTTTATTGTATACTCTTTTGCATCTTCTGAATTTCATATCATGTGAAGGGATTACCGATTCAAAAAAAGTAAAATAATTTTTTCAATGCTTAGCTTAAGTAAAAACCTCCAGAAAGAAGTAGAGACAGAAAAAAAAATAAGTCTTTGTTTCCTGTGCACAGATTAGATATCCAGGGGGAGGAGGGACATGAACCAGGACTCAGGAGAATTTTTATTTTGTATGTCCTCAGAAGTACACACATATAGAATCCTAGAATTCCAAGGCAAGAGGGTGTTGGAGATTCCCCCAGCCCCATGTTTATTCTGTGACCAAGGGCAGGACAATCTGAGAATAAACATTTGCTAAGAAGAAATCTGTAAACTCTCCCCATGCAGACATTGAGATAGGAACACCAAGGGATCGCAGTTTGGGAGCCAGTGAGCCACCCCACATATTCCCTCCAGTCACTAGTTGGACATGCTTTGCCTGCCCCTTATTGCTGGGGGCACATTCCACTGCCCACTGTGCCCCCTGAACCCAGGCCTCGTTCATAGGAACCCAGCGGGTGTCTGGCCTTCTGGTATATGGAGGCAGTACCTCAGGTGCCCAGCACCCTGGGAGTGGTCCCCACACATCTGTGACTGAGAGCCTCTCTTCTTGCAGCCTGTGGGATATTGGATATCTTTCTTGATCACAGTTCCTACCCAGAGTATCAGGTGTCCTTCCTGGATCTTTTTATCCCTGGATCAGGTGGAGAGTCTCTACCATGGATTCTAAGTCTCCCTTCCCACTTAACCCTGAAGTCCTATGAGCAATGATGATAAAAACATTGGGGGTAGTTATAACCTCCGCATCTTTAAGGTTCTCTGGCTGGCTGGCTTTTTATCTGTCCATCTCTCTTCAAATCACAGCTCTCATTTGATACTCACAGCAACTTCTTAGAGCAGATCTAATCCCCAATTTTCAAATGACAGTACAAGGATTTGTTTTTCAAGTGTTTTCCTGTACATTATCTCATTGTAGACCCCCCCAATGCTCTCATATAGGCAAGGAAAGTTTTATTAACCCAGATATACAAATGGGGAGATTAAAGAAGCAGCTGTGGAATAGTGGGCCTTTGGGATAAGAATCTTTGGGTTTGAATACTGACTCAATGGGTTTATTACACCTGTTTCCTCCAGTGTGAAATGGGAATAATAATATCTGCATCCTTTGTCATCAGACTGGATTGTTGTTAGGATCAAATAACTATGGTTCAAAAGTGTTTCAAGAATTAGCATTCTAAAAAAAAGAATTAGCATTCTAATAATTTATTGTTTCTCAGTCTGTTCTATCATTTAAAATTGTATTTTGAAAATGTTTTGCAAAGGAGAAGATTATGTAACAAACCTGATGTGCCAATCATTGTCTGCAATAATCATTAGTACAAAGCCAGTCTTGCCTCAACTATACCCTTCCCACCTTTTCTTCTTTTGCTTTACTGACTCGTTTTCAAAATTATGAAGTATTTCCCTAACATCCTTAAAATGGATTATTTGGAGTTGCAAAAGATATTCTTAGGGATTCATAACATACTTGTTATGTTTCAATCTACTGCAGTTATGATCCTTGTTGATGTCCAGTTTGACCAAGGAAACCTTATTCTGGTTGGCTTTTGAGTTCTTTTGGCATGACTCTTCTAGTTTTTGACAATGCGTTTGATCTTTTAGTTTGGTGAGATGTTCTAGGTTTATCTTGCACAATTGCTGTCTCAGACATTTCTCCAAGGAAGCCTGATTCCTTTGAGGGGGATGGTATTTAGAGTTCATAAACTGATTGCCAGAGGTGCTCAATTCTCCTGGGATGATCCTTGTTTCTAGGTCTTAGTGAACAGGGCTCAAGAGAGTGTGTGTGTGTGTGTATACATGTGTGTGCATGCATGCATGCGTGTGGAAGATAAAACATGAAATTCATCCTGATACTCCAGTTAACAATCAGGACTACAGACTTTTTACCTGATCTCGTCAATTTTACATCTGTATCACCTTTCAGGAAGAAAATCTTTTTCTTTTTTTTTTTAAGATTTTATTTATTTATTTATTTATGATAGTCATGGAGAGAGAGGCAGAGACACAGGTAGAGGGAGAAGCAGGCTCCATGCACCGGGAGCCCGATGTGGGATTCCATCCTGGGTCTCCAGGGTCGTGCCCTGGGCCAAAGGCAGGCGCCAAACCGCTGCGCCACCCAGGGATCCCCTTTTTTTTTTTTTAGCAACATCAGTATTATTATTCATTTGACTTATTCCACAATACACTACAAAAGTCTCAGAATAATAGTAAGAATATAACAGTACCATTGATAATATGATTATTGAAAACAGTTTAGGGTTGGAGGGGCACCAGGAATGGGGCAGTTCCTTTTATTCTTAAGTATATCCTTCCAAGGATATATATTCAAATTACTATGTTTTAATTTCTCTATAAACTCATTTGCTGTATTTTATTTTAATTTTAGGCATTTCTTTTAAAATATTTTTTTTCTTTTAAAATATTAATTGTGCTTTTATAATTATGTCAGATATTTACATGTTCCAAAGCAAATTCACAAAATAAGGTCTATTTAAAACCCAGCTTCTATCCCAGTCCCATCCACTTCATTCCTCTCCCTCTCTGTAGGTCTTTAAAATTTTATTTTTTTAACATTTATTTATTTATTTGAGAGAGAGAGAGAGCATGCAGGGTGGAGGGACAGAGGGAAAGGGAGAAAGAGTCTCCAGCAATCTTAGGACCCTGAGATCACAACCTGAGCCAAAACCAAGGGTCAGATGCATAACTGACCATAACTGCCACTCAGTAGCTCTTAAATTTTATTTTATGCTTTATCCTTTTATTATATTTTTTTAAAAAATAAGCAAATACGTATTTATCTTTGCATTTCTCTCCCTTTCTTAAATAAATGATAGCATATTAAACACACTTTTTTCCTACCATGTTTGTTGTACTTAACAGTAGAGATCACAGTATAGACACATAGTGTATCTTTCAAACATACTCCTAGAACTGGGATTGCAGGTCAAAGAGCGAGTACATGCAGATTTTGACAGATGTTGCCACATTCCCCTTCACAAAGGTGGATTTTACTATTTCCTGCAGACACATTTTAATGTTAAAGCAAATGGTTAAGTGAGCTGTGTTATCTGCACCACGAAAGTTAATTGGTTGCCCAGAAGGACTGGCACTGGCCTTGAACCTGCAAATTCTAACTAGTAGCCAAGTGGTCTGACCCACTCTATACTAACCATTTTACAGATGAAGAAACTCAGACACATGCAGGGAAGCGATACACCCTAAATGACATAACAAACTAGAACTTCAAATCCATGTTCCCTGACCCTAAAATTAGTTCTCCTCTCAATATGCTATAGATTTCTTTGTGGGGAACTCTGTAGATGGGGAAGCAAAACATAATAGTTCTCCTAAGTTAAGACAAGTAATGAGGTAATTATGAGTAAATTCCCCCACGGGTATAGGAGAAATTCTCCGAGATAGGGCTTAACTCCTTTAAGTGAACAGGGAATCAGCAATTAGATTATGATATCAGGGCACTAATAATGATCTTATGGACGAGAGAGACCGCCAGCATCCAACATGTTTAGGCACTTTGCAGAATCACTCTCATTTCTTGCACGGTGTCTTGAATTCTTTAAACAAAGGTATCATTATGCTAAGCAAAACTTTCCAAAGGGGTGTGGACAGAGATGTAATTTCCCAGTGAATGGACAGGCTGCAGACCACAAAGCCTTTTCTCTTTCTTTCCTAGAGTGACCCCAGGGCTCTTTGTGCTTGCTTTGTGACAGGTTGATTGACTTATGTGCACTTTGGGATACTGGCGTTTCCTTCCCTGCTGCAGGCTGGAAGAGAGCCTCTGGTATCGCAAGAAGGAGGCTGAATGAGGCAGAGACGGTGAGTGGGGCGAGTGGGGGAGTGGGGCTTGGCTGGTGCACATGACTCTGAGCAGGGGGGTGGGGGGAGATTCTTGCCTCTCCTCTTCTCTTTGATGAGCCAAGGTTCTTTGGCTTCCCCAGTTTTGTAAAAGGACATCCCCTTCTCCCTAGAGCAGGCCACAGAACCAGACCTCCAGGCTCTCCTTTGCAAGGAGGCTGGCACTGGGGAGACTTTTGCTTCTTTTCTCCAGCAGATGCAGTCAGTAACATTTGTCTCGTCATTGTCCCAACTGTCCACCTGAATTGAAAAGTGGGGAAACAGCTTTGTGACCCACACCCTCCACCACCCCTCCCTGCCATAACGTGGCCTCCACAACCTGAGAGCCTCCTGAATGACAGCCTCAGCATATGGGGGGCAGTCTGGAGAACCCCTCCTCTGAGGGGTGCATGGGGGCCCAGCAGATGGACCAGTAAGCAACCCAAGGCCCTCATCCCTAAAGCCGACTCTGTGTGTACGGTCTGCATTGTTCCATTCTCAGCTAGAATTTCCTGCTGCCTGCCTCTCCTGTTTTAGTCTCAGGCTGGAGTGGCAGGGGAGGAAATGTGGGCAATGAAGGCTGCTATTTTAACCGAGGAGTCACTGGTGACAGATCATTAGCTAACGGCCTAGAGGCTTGAACAAAGAGAAGTTTCCTTATTCTTGACTTTGGGCACCTCTGCCTCGTGGCATTCGGTCTTTCTCTCTCCAGCCCCTTTTTCCTGTTCTCCCTGAAGTTGGAGATGGGGCTGTGGGGTGAGGGGTGGTACAGGGAGGGGGTTGAAAGGTGGGAGCAGAGCATGCTGATGACATGTATTCGGGATCTGGACAAAATCCAGCTCTACTTGCTTGGCGACTTTAGGAGTATTTTTGACTGCTCCTGGCCTGAGTATCCTGGTTTATACGATGGGGATACTAGTGGACATCTGGTCAAGATTTAAGATTAAATGTATAAAGAGTGCTGCACAGTGCCTGACATGGAGCAGGTGTTCAGTAAATGAAAGTTGTTATTATTTATCCTATGAACAGAGCTCAGATATACTTGTCTCATCAAGGTAGTTTCTGTGTGGGCTCTTTTAGGGCTACAGCTTGCTTTTAAAACTGTCAGGTTTCAGGGACCCCTTGGGAAATCCATCTGAATCTCTGAATCATTGTTACTAATATTGAACTGGAACACACTGCCTAACCTTGAGGGTGGGAGGCACCATTCTTTTGTTCTACTGTTTTTGGAGGACTCTCATCACAAAAGTGGTTTGCCAGGCTATTTTCATGGACATGCAAAGATAGTAAAATGGCATGGGAACAGACCCCCCCCCGCCCAGGTCCAGGACAGAATCAGGGGGTGGTCAGCTTTGTGTTACCTTGCCCCCACTTTTGGCACTTTTTCATGTACCCTCCCTCCTGTCGATCCCTTACCCTCCAAAGCCCCTCACTGCCCTCCCTGGGCACAAGTACTATGGGTTGCCTCCCCAGACCCCCACCTGAGGACCCTTCCCTTCTCAGATGATAGCAGCACCACAGCGCAACGGCACATCCGGCTGATGCCAAGCAAACTTGTGCTGGGTCGCACCTCCGAACCCTTCCAATCTAACCAGCAATCAGTCCCTAGTAGTGGCTCAGAACTTGATTTTTATAGTGTGTCCATTTCAATATGTCATTTGACTTTCATGATAATTCTGTGGTGCGAGCAAGGCTAGTGTCTTCATTCCACTTGATTGAGGACTAAACCGAGGCTCAAGAAATTATTTCTCCAACATTCACAAAATTTATTGGCAACAGAGCCTGTACTAGAGCTGAGATGCCCTGTTTTTCTTGCCATGACACTGCGCTGCTTCCTCCAGTCTCAGGCACCCACACACCATGAGGGGTCAAAGGGTCAAAGGAATTTCAGACACACAGAGAAACCTTTAAAAAAAAAAAGAATGCAGAGAGTACACGTGAGCAGGCACCTATGGCTATTGATGAAACAAGAAGTTCAGGGAGAAGAGAGCTATCATCCTTGTAATAATCAACATTTTGAATGCACCCTGTATGCACCAGGAGCTGTGCTCTGGACTTGATGTGACTTTCCCATTTAATCCTCACAACAAACCTATGAAACAGGACCCGTTATTGCTCACAGTCTACTGGTGACCGAGATACGGAAAGATTCCGGCATGTGCCCAAAGCTCCACATCTCAGAAAGGGCCGGTGCTTGAATCTGAATCCCAGCAGTCCAGCCCCAGGACCCGCATGGCTGGGTTTGGGGTGGCCGGTTCCAAGTCTTATTGGAAACTCTGCGTAGCTTTCTCCCAGCCCACCTGCAGCCAGGTTCCAGGTGGGAATCAGATTTCGGAAGCCTCATGGGGCAAGTCATCCGTTTCTGGGTCCTCCTTCCCTCTGACTCCTCTCCTTTTGTTCTGAGGCAGCTGCCATCTGGAGCTGCCCCAGGCATCTGCTCTCTGCACACTCCTCCCTCCCCGCATGAGGCACCTTCCCCACTCAGACTAATCTGTCACCCTCCCTCCACTCCCCCAGCCCAGCACTTCAGCTCCTGGTCCTCACCAGGCACTCGGAGCAGACACCTGCCCTCTGACACAAGGCAGAGAAACCTCCCAGTTCCCCAGGCCTTCAGTTTCCCAGATGGATCCATTTGGCTCATTGCACTCACGCTCCTAAGCCCTTCTGCCTGTTGCGGAGAAGCCGGGCCTCCTCTCTCCAGAAACATTACAACAGGCCACCTTGGTTGACATGGGCTCAGGACACAGGACTGTGGGTTGATGGAGAGGGACGGGAAGCTTCATTGGGAGCTGTTTTGCATCTCTCCCCCTTCCCCCAAGACTGATTGATTGACTCCAGGGCCCTTAGGCAGCACCTGTGGTTAGCCACCTTCTCCTGGGGGCACAGAGATCTGCAGGCTAGGTGTGGGGACAAGGTAGCAGCAGTGAAGTCAGTGAAAGCTGTTCCGCTAACAGCTATCTACCTCCTTCCTCCTGAAGTGATGCAGCCTCTTTTCCACCCCTCAGCCTTTTCTGCCACCCTGCTAAACCCACCTTTTTAAGCAGAAGATGGGCTGTTGAGTTTGAGACGGCAAGTCGCCTCAGCTTCTATTTCTAACAAGAGGACTGCATCTCTAGCAAAGACAGATGCTGTTCTACTTGCTGATACATGCACTTCTCAAGACATAAGACACACAGCTTTCCTCTGCACCCCTGGAACCAGTCTTTGGTGTAAGCGCTATAGCTGCCAGCACTTTGCATCAGACTCCCAGACACACGGCTCATCCTTTAACACACGCGGCAGCCCTCCCTGTCTGCACCGTCTCCCCTCTCCCAGGCTCCTGTGTTTTCACACCCGCAGCCTGCAGAAGCCTGCGGAGATGCCAGTTGGATCCAAACTGATGTCTGTCTAGGATGTAAATGGAGGGGGCTGGGGGAGGGGGGCAGCTGCCACTCCCTCCTGCTGTCTTAGTTCCTTCCCTTAATCCTGTACCCCTTTATCAGTCCAGCAGGAATTTTAAAAATGCTGCTGGGGCTATGCTATCCTCAGAATATCAGCGGCCACAGCAATATGGAGAGCAGGATGGAAGTTACCTCCAAAGAACTGACACAGCTCCCTCTCCAGGGCTGACTCCAGCTAGAGGCAGTTGACATCATAGGTCATGGGGCGTCAGTGGAGGAAGCTGACATGAACAAAGGGTAGGGGTCTCCAACAGTGTGAGGTGCTTGAGTTAAGGAGACCCTGACAGAACAGGAAAGGGAGGAGCCCAAAGCTGCTTTGGCTGGTCTGGGATCTTGCAGGAACCCCCCTTTCTCTCTGGTCTGAAGTAGACAATGCCTGTGCAAATAACCATAGTTGGTTTTAAGAGGGAATAATAACTCCTTGGCCACAGAGCCCATGTTAGGTTATTTGCACAGACATTGTGCACTTTGTAGATCTATAAAGTAGACTTGCAGATTCGAAAGCCCAGCTCGTCCAAAGCCATGGAACATTGCAGTATACCAGCTGTAACTTGGGGAATAGGAGAAAGGACCAGTGGTTTTTGAATGCCAAGTTTGCGCCAGGCCTTGGGTCAGATGCTGTACATATACTTTAGCACACTAATTAACTTAAAATTAATTGATTTAAAACCAATCATTTAATTAATAATCATTGCAACAGGGGCACCTGGGTGGCTCAGTCGGTTAAGTGTCTGCCTTCAGCTCAGATCCTGATCCTGAAGTCTTGGAGTCAAGCCCTGCATCAGGCTTCCTGCTCGGCAGGGAGCCTGCTTCTCCCTCCTGCCTCTGCCCCTACTCATGTTCTCTCTCTCTCATTCTCTCTCTCTCAAGTAAATAAAATCTTTTTAAAAATCATCACAACAACCTTTTAATAAGTGTCTTCACCCCACTTTTGGAGACAAGAAAACTGAGGCTCTAAGAGAGAATAAATACCTTGTTGAAGACCACACAGCAGGTAAATGGCCAAGGGGGCATTGAAGCCCAGATGTGTGGCTCCAAGTCCATGCCTTTTCCACATGCCAGAGCAATTCTATATCACTTCCCCTTGAAGCCACATCTCTGAATCCATGTCTGATGTGTTTCCCCTGGTCTGTATGGTTTCCTAGCTAGTTCACTGTTCACCTTTATTGATTTTAAGCCCAGCCCTGTTCTGCTTTGAACAAATAAACCCTTGTTCCTGTGAAGGACACAGGAAAGAGGTAGAAGCCACTGCCCTCACTCTCAGGAAGCTCACAGTCCTCTCTCTTTCCTGCACTCCAAGCAAAACTATCATCTTATCCCTCTTTTTTCTCTACTTAAGCTCATTCTGTGGTTTTCAAATGGCTTCAGGACCTTGGTCTGTTGAAACCAGGCATAGAACCGCACAGAGGACAGAGTAAGCAGCTTAACATGAGTGACATTGTGAGGAGATGGATCCAGATGGTAGGTCCTTCAGTGATCAGTAGCCTGGACTCCGAATGGGGCACCCCACTAAGGGAACCTGGGAGCCCATTGGTCAGTGCCTAGGGTAGGCAGCTGCATATGAAAGAAAGATGGCTAGGGCTTAGATGTACAGTGGTCTTCCTTTAGGGAAGCCTCTGAGAGGGATTGAGTTTCCTACCTGTTCTCTCTGCAGCATGCCCTCTATACAGCATTTTGCAATTTACTATGGGGTGAGGGACAAAACTGTAACTTCCCAAAGGTAGCATACAAGAACTTAGCCCTCCATCTTTTGTTTTTCATCAATATCCAGTATATTAAAGTTCTAAGTCCCCAAACCAAATTCTTCCTTAAACTTTTCAACTGACCAATTTTACAATTCTCTTCATAAATCTCATAAATTTTGACAAGCGTTTGTTTGATTCCGTTAAGAAACAGTTCAAAAATAAATAAATGAATCTAAAAGAGAGAGAGAGAGAAACTTAGTTCAGTGGGGTGCCTAGATGGCCCAGTCAGTTGAGCTCTTGGTTTCAGCTCAGGGTCATGATCTCAGGGTCCTCTGCTTGAAGATTCTCTCCTTCTACCCCTCCTCCCGCCTGCTGGACATTCGCGTGCCCCTCCCCCTTAAATAAATAAATCTTTAAAAAAGAAACCTAGTCCATTAAATCCCTTTCACCATTTGAAACTATATTTGTAAATTTTATCATTCACTTTCCTTTTTGAAACATCAGTTTTCTAACAAAGCCTTCCTATTCCTTATGTAGTTCTTTTTTTCTTATTGATTATTTAAGTAATCACTTTATTGAGATGTAATTCCCATAACATACAATTCAACTATTTAAAGTATACAGCTTAATGATTTCTAACATATTCACAGAGTTGGGCATTCATCACCACAATTAATTTTAGAACATTTTCATTGCCTTTACCCTCCAACCCCCCAAAACCCTATACCCACCAGGGATTCCTTACCTTTCTCCCACTCTGGTATTCCTAGCCCTAGACAACACTGATCTACTTGCTACTTCTATCAATATACCAACTCTGCATTTAATATTAATGGGATTATACAACATGTAGTCTTCTACAACTGGCTTCTCAAGGTACATCCATGTAGTACCATGTCTCCGTACCTCATTCCTTTTATAGCTGAATGATATTGCATTACATGAATGTACCATGTTTTATTTATCCATCCATCAGGTGATGGACATTTGAGTCACTCCACTTTCCGGCAATTGTCAGTTATGTTGCCGTGAACATTCCTGAGCAGATTTTCATTTCTCTTTGGTACAGACCCAGGAATGACATTGCTGGGTCATATGGTCACTCTCTGCCACCTTCTGAAGGGCCCTAGGTCTTTTCATACTAAATGCAAGCCTCTCTTTCTGGCCTTCTACCTTCCATGTCCATCTTTTCTTCCTCCTAGTTCCCTCCTTCTTACCCTACCCAAATCTTGGGCCCCACCCTTGGAGACCTGTTACATAGGATTATGATTGTGACCTCTCCAGCCTTCTGCTGAGCCACTTTCCTTTAATGACAGGCCTGAGAAGACAGCTGCTGCTACCCTGGATGTCTCCCCCACCCCCTTGGAGAGGAGGTGGGGGCCTCACAACCCTCTCTCTCCAGCTGTGAAGAAAGATGTGCGCCTAATTGCTGTGAAACTTTCTCCCCGAGGGTAGAAGACGGGAGCCAGACAGTGCTGAGTTCTAGAGAGGTGGGGGCTCCTTTCTCCTTCCTGGAGGTGCCAGAATTCCTCCCCAGGGGGTTGCCCCACTGCCCTCGCAGACCACCTTGCCTGGTGTCAGTTTGGTTTATACTGATACCTCCGGGGTGGGGGCTGTCCATACACCCTACATGTTAACTTCTGTTTCCTTTACCATCTGCTTTACCTGCTAATCTTTATACAGATGCAGACAGGTCAGAACTCATTTAAGCACAAGCAGGGCCAGTGCGTGGAGCCTGAAACATGGAAAGTCATAGATGGCCACAAACGTTATTTAAGCCAGCCCCTGCGCTGCAGGTCAGACCAGTAGTCCTCAGCTCCACTAACGACATTGGAGAGCCTGGCCCATTCCATGTGTTTCCTAGTCCTGCCTCCTGGAGGATGAACAAATAAGCAGTAATGATAGGGAGAGAAGAGACATAGTCCCAAAGAACTTCAGAAAGTCAGCTGGATTATAGCACCGGCCAAGTCCTTCCCAGTGTGGCCGGCAACCACTGGCCCATATGGGACTATCAGCAGGGCCGGGCTATGCACCAGGCAACCTGTGTACTTTGGGCTTCCGTGCCAGGCCAGGCTAAGATGTGCCAGGCTCCCCCAGGCCTGGAGTCAAAGAGGTGAGATGATACAGCAACCCCACTTACTCCACGCATCAAGCTATATGTACACGATGTTCATTGTGGCATTGTTGTAATGAAGAAAAAATAAGGAAGAACAATCTAAAAGGTCTTCTACAAATAGCTGGTTCAAAGCTGTGTGGTAGAGCCTCACGATGCAGTGAGGAAGGAGAACGCCATGGCAGGCCTCCGTGTCCAAGCCCCATGGCTTGATGACCCAACCTCTTATGCCATGGCAAGCACCCCTGCCCCCAATCCTGGAAGTGGCTGCTCTCTCTTGGTGGATGCAGCCTTCTAGTGGGGCCCCAGCCTGCCTGGTGGCTTATGAGTACCAGGTGCCCTATAAGTGCTTTGTGCTCCTATAGAACCTGGTGTGAAAACTGGATACTCACTAGATATTCATGGAGGTCACCTTGAGAAAAGAGCCTCTTCCCCCTTTCTTCTCTCCCATTCTCTCCCGCCCTTGCCCCCAACTTAATAAATAGTCAAGTGGTTCAGGTTGCAACCTATAATTAGTTCTGGGTGTTGAGCAGGAGACAGCTGTTTTCAGCCAAATCCCTGATCTTAAACCGAGGTGTCCCCTCAGCTCCCTCCCCAGGTGGGCAGCAAGGGCCACCTGACACTGTTGTTCCCCACCCCCCACTCCTGCTGAGCCCGGTGGTCTCCGTGAACTTAGCTGAGGCAGGAAGAGGAAAGGCTGGGTCTGCTAGGTGCCCTTGCCACTGCCACCGCCACCAAGTGGATCACTATCAACAGTTAAACACAGCCCCTTACTCCTCCTCCCAGATCTCTCCCCGTGACAATGAAAGGGAGCCAAGGCTGTAACAGCCACTGAGCAGATGGAGACCACCCCCCTCCAACCCTGAGAAGGGAGGTGGGGGAAGGGGAGAGTCGAATCCCATATACTGGGTTTCCTTGGCTATTGGAAAAATCCTACGAGACAACTGGTTCAACCCCACGCAGGCAAGGAAGCTGGGTCTCTCTCCTCCTGGGCATGGGGAGAGGCCGGCGTCTAGAAGCAGGCTGGTGAGTGATTTCTTAGGCTTTCAAGCCCTGGTGCCCCCAGAGGGTGTGCTGTAGTTACAGATAGCACTTCAGAGTGGGAGGTGTGTGGATTGTGTGGGCAGACACTTTCTTAAAGATGCTGAGACATGCGGTCATTCCGTGGGGGTGAGTAGGGGGATGTGGGGAGATACTGTAATCTTTTGGCAAATGCTCCCAGAAGAGGAAGCCAAGGACTCCTCCTTGCTGCTTCCCTTTCTACTCTTGTCTTCTTCCAGAGATCCTTCTGTCTTTCTCCTCTTTGCTTGACGCTCTGTCTCTCTGGGACAGGCTGATGATTGTCAGTAGGGGGCATTTCTAGTTTCCTAGGAAACCCACCCCCTGCCCTTCAGATGCCTGTGAGCAGAGGGAGCGGAGCAGGCTCAGGTCACCATCTGTTGCATCGTTTATTCCTTGGCATGAGAGAGATAGAAGGGAGGTGGCGGTGGGGAACAGAGGGCAGGAGCAGGAATGGGGAAGAGGGTCCTCTGTAGCACCCAGGGCAGTCCTGTGCTGCAGGTGGACTTCAGAACCCAGGACAGCTACACCGAAGCCCTCGGGATGCGGGAACAGGCAGGCTGGGAATGGAGAGGATAGCAGTTCCAGGACTAGTGCCTGACACAGCTGAGCCCCTAGGTTCTGAGACCTATCTGGGGGACAGAGAAAACAGGGTAGCCCTGAGAGAGCGTACAGAAAGCTCCGAGAAAGGGGATGGGGAGAGGATTTCAGAAAAAAGGAGATGAGAGTGTCTGCTGAGACGATACTGGATAGATGTTCCTATTAGGTTATTGTTGTTCTTTTCATGACTCAGGCTTCTACTGTAACAATGGCTTTGTCATATGTGATATCAACCAAGGATTTACAATATACTGATTCGCTAATGGGATAAATATCTCCCAGTAATAGGAATTATCTGATCAGATAGCTGTTCACCCATCCCACATATATATATATATATATATTTTTAAAGGTTTTATTTATTTATTTGAGAGAGAGAGATTGAGAGAGAGAGAGAGAGAGAGAGAACAAGAGCAGGGGGAGGGAGAAGCAGACTCCAGCTGATCAGGGAGCCCAACATGGGGCTCAGTACGAGGACACTGGGATCATGACCTGAGCCAAAGGCAGAATCTTTTTTTTTTTTTTAAGATTTTATTTATTTATTCATGGGAGATACAGAGAGAAAGAGAGGCAGAGACACAGGCAGAGGGAGAAGCAGGCTCCATGCAGGGAGCCCGATGTGGGACTCGATCCTGGGACTCTAGAGTCACGCCCTGGGCCGAAGGCAGCGCTAAACTGCTGAGCCACCTGGGCTGCCCCAAAGGCAGAATCTTAACCAACCGAGCCACCCAGGTGCCCCCCACACATATTTTTTGTCTTGTCACTACAGAGGGAAGCAAGACATGGACTCTGAGCTCAAGAAGTTCAGAGTTTGATGCAGGAGACAGACATGGGAATCCCAAGGGCAGGAAGAAATGACATGTAGGGGAATACAAGGGAAACGTAGTCTACGTTTAGGGGGAGAGCAGGGTTTGGTGAAGAAGGGAATCTGCACTGGAGAGAAGTAAGCAAATCGCATTTTTGGCCAAGGCAAAGCAGGAGCAAAGGTGGCCGAAAGTACAGAAAACACTTGGCCTGTTAGGGGAGCAGCATGGGCCCCAGCGCTGGACCGGCTCCTAACGGAAGAGAGGCTGCATGGGGCAGGAGCCAGATCACAGGGACTTGAGTGCTTTCCACAGAGTGTAGATTTTGTCTCTTAGGCCGGCTCCACGACCACTTTCTCTGCCCAGACAGATAGGATAGAGGATGACCACAGGCAGGGCGTACACTAGCTCTTTGTCTCTTCTACTAGAAAGAAAACAGGGAGTGAGAATGTGGTTATTATAGTGGGAACCCAAGCCATTGAATTTATTTGTTTGTTTGTTTGTTTGTTTGTTTATTTATTTGAGAGAGGGAGAACTTGCAAGCTCAGGGTAGGGGGGGAAGGAGGGGCAGAGGAAGATAAAGAATCTCAAGCAGACTCCCCATTGAGTGCAGAGCCTGGAAGCAGGGCTCTATTTGATGATGCTGAGATTATAACCTGAGCCTATATCAAGCAAGAGTCAGATACTTAACTGACTGAGCTGCCCAGGTGCCTCCCCCAACAGCCACTGATTTATATTTATGTAAAAATCATTTTCAACTGTTACTTGTTTGTATTGGGCACGAATCAACTGAGCAATACCTTAGCTCCGAGTCCTGGGTTCCCACTAAGAGAGGCACCTGCCTGTCGGCATAAACCCTTCAGCCTAGGATGGGACACCTCTGAGCTCTTTCAGCTCCCACACACCTGGCCCTGCCCCTTTTCTTGTTTTGAGGTCCCTTTGTTTCCTCTTGTCATTCAGCTCCCCTCTCTGATTTCTAAACAGGTTGCTTCCGGATGGTTATAGAAAATAAGCCCTGCTGTTTTTTTTTTTTTTAATTTAATGCAGAATGGTGGAGTTTTATGTAGGCTCCGTTGGGCTTTTATTATCTTTCTGTTCCCTCACAATATCCTGTGGCAGTGACGTGTGAGAATGTATTCCTTAGTTGGTTTTTGTAGTACTATTCTAGTCATTTCATTATTTATTCTGAGAACTAATTCCTGGCATGTGGCCTCATGGCACTAATCTGTTAGTATATCCCTAGGCATTATTAATTCAGAAGCACAGGCAGCCTCCAAGTACCTGCAGAACTGCTTTGTCATGGCTCTGAGGCATCAAACCGAACATACTCAGTTCCAAGCTCATGCTCTCCCTGCATCCCAACACTAATAGATTCATTCACCTTTCTGTATTTTCGGTACCAATCATTAGCATCTTCCCAATCCAGTTTTCTAACCTAGAAACCTTGATGCCATTCCTTTTTCTCACTATCTACTACCAATCAATCATCCGTTTCTGGTGATTCTAACTCAGAAAATATCCTCACATCTCAGGGGTCCTTGGATACTATAAGCCATCCGCCTGTTGTACGCACACTCTCTCACACTGTGTGCAGAGGCACCTGTGCCACTTGGAATCCGGGAGAAGGTGAGTGGAGTAACAAGGAGAGGAGATGATCTCTGAGGAACCTCACCCTGGGGATTCTCTCCCAGAGCAGGAGAATGCTGTAGGGCAGACAATGGCCTGCAGCTAAGCCCACATGATGGGCAGAATGATGGGCAGGTCACAGGCCCTCTCTTAGACTTAGGTTTACCCAATATTCAAAGAAAAGTCTTGTGTGGAGTGGAGTCACTTGAGGTCATTAGGAAGAAGCACAACAAGAATAATAAAAGCAGCTTAATTGGTGTTGTTCACTTTCCTATGTTTTATCCACTTGGTTCTCCAACAACAACCATTGGAAGCAGGAATATTTATTTCCAGTTTTGAAAATTTTAAAAAGGCTTGGGACATAAGTAATTTACAAAAAGGTGGCAGAATTGAGCCTTTTACTTGGATTTTCCATTCCATAAATATTCCCCAATAGGCACCATGCCGGGCACTGGGACGCAGAATGATCGGGGCTCATGATCTCTCTCTCTATCTCCTTCACTCAAAAAAAAAAAAAAAAAAAAATTCCACAGAGAGGGAAAAAAGGTTGAGCCAGTGACAAGCAAACTGCAGGGATCCCTGGGTGGCGCAGCGGTTTGGCGCCTGCCTTTGGCCCAGGGCGCGATCCTGGAGATCCGGGATCGAATCCCACGTCGGGCTCCCGGTGCATGGAGCCTGCTTCTCCCTCTGCCTGTGTCTCTGCCTCTCTCTCTCTCTGTGTGACTATCATTAAAAAAAAAAAAAAAAAAAAAACTGCAGCCATCAGGTCAATTCCAGCCCACTGCCTGTTTTTGTAAGTAAAGTTTTATTGGGCCATAGCTATGCCTATTCACTCCCTTACTGTCCATGATGGCTCTCTCACTGCAGTAATAAAGTTCAGTAATTGTGACAGAGACTGAATGTCTCACAAAGCCTAAAATACTTATGATCTAGACCTTTACAGAAAAGGTCTCCAATCCTTTAGTTTAAACATATATAGATTTACCAGTGTGCTAAGTGCCCCAGAGAGGCAGATGTAAGGTAGAATAGAGATGGACACCCCCAGCTCTGCTGGGGCAGGCAGTGGGGTGGGGGCGGGAGGCACAAAGAATTAGTCACAAAGCAGAAGATGCCTGAGAGGATGTCTGATGTTGCGGACTGAGTAGGAATTAATCACATGACAAGCAGGGAAGGCCTTTCTGGGGACAGAGGATGGCAGGTATAAAGTGTGGGGGTTGTAAATGGTGTGGCATGGTTAGAAGATGGCATGTCACTTAGTCAAGGGAGCATTTAGCATTTGGGTGGGGTCCCAGAGCCTTGCAGGAGCCTGATCTCCCAGAGCCTTGCTATACTCAGGAGTTTGGATCTGATCATATATACTGATTGGAGTGATATGAAAGGGTTTTCAGGGAAGCTCTGACAGGATCAGACAGGGCTTTAGAAAAATCACTGTAATAGCAACATGAAAAATGGATTAGACAGAGACCAGTTGGGAGGTTATTGCAGTTGTCCATGAGACATGATGTGTGTCAAAGGAAGAGGGAACATGGAGAAGGGAGTGGGGGCAAGAGACACCAGGAGGGCACAGTCCAATAGTCTTGGTGTTTGGTGTGAGGTGTGAGAGGAGCTGAGATTTCAGAGTGATTCCCAGGTGTCTGGCTTGGGTGACTTGGGTGGATGCCAGCAACACAGACAGGGAATAGAGATAGAGGGACAGGACCCCAGTGGAGACACAGAGAACATCAGGCAGAAGGAGAGGATCCAGCAGTGTGATCAGTGCCCCCAAGGAGCTTTGAAGGGCCAGAGAGAAGAGAAGCTCTGGAGTGGTGTTTCAGAGGAAGAAGAATGTGAGGAGGGATGGATGGAGTAGTTAAGGATTGCTGATGCCTCCAAGAGGTCTAGCAAGATAAAGACTGAGAACTCTGGAGGAGTCAGCCATCAAGAGGCCAACAGGAGGTCTGCAGAGAGAGTTCCAGAGTTTGATTGGAGGAGTGAAAAAGAACTCAGTAAGTAAAGGCAGAAGCCACATGAGAAGAGATATTGGGGAGAAAAAAATTCAGGTATATGTAGGGAAGCTGTGGGATCCAGAGAAGATTCCTTTGGTTTTGTTATGAGAGAAAGTTGAAGGTATTTCTCTGCTGAGGCCTGGAGCCAGTTGAGAAGAGTTTGGAAATTGAGGAGCATGCTAAGGGGATTGCTGATGGTTAAGGGCAGGTCTCTGCAGGAGAATGGGGCTAGGTCCAGCAGAGGCAAGAGGAGGGAGGGACACTTTTTATACAGAAAGTGGAGGCCATGAGAAGTTTATGCATTCAACCAACATTCCAGGGGCATTTCTGATTCTGGCAGCGCAGTCAGTTACTAGTGATAGAAAACGCTCCTGCAGCTAGCTTAAAAATTAAAGGGAATTTTTAATGTAAACGTATCTGCAATTTAAAAATCCACAGTTAGGACTTGCTTCAGGAAACGCTCCATCAGCAACACAAACAGTGGCATGAAGAATCATATCTTCCTACATCTTCCTTCTGCCTTCTGCAGCGTTTGATTATCCTCACATTACACGTGGAGACACTCCGCCACTCCCAGCCACCTGTGGTATCGGGTGGGGGTTGTGAAGCTGTCCGGAGAAGCCCTCTGGGCCCGGAGAGCACCCCAGGCCTCAAGGCAAAAATGCTAGTCCTGGGAAACCATACAGTTTCCGGGTCTGGCAGTGCAGCCCCAGTCTGGTATGTTCTTCCTGGTATGTGTGCCTGGCTCTTGTGCCCCTACACTATTGTTGTTGGGTGCGCTATTGTTGGGTGCGAGGCATTTGGAAAGTTAGAAGGTTCAAGGATTTTCAGTTCTTTGTTTTACTAATAGAATCCTTTCTTCAAATATAACCTTATGCAAAACCCAGTGTAAAAAACAGGGACTCTGAAGCGGCCCTGGTGAGAGTGAAGTGGGGGTGGGGGGCTGAGCCACACCTTTTTCTCCTCCCCAAATGCCCTCCCACCTTAGAAAAGGTCCCCAGAGGCTGCAGAGCCTTCTAAAGGGTCTCTGTGCTTCCAACTATTGCCTCCACAGAGCAGCCAGAGTGGTCTTTGTGAACAAATTTCATCAGATACCCTACCACTTAAAACCCTGTACTAACCTCCTGACATGCTTCGAATATAAGCCCTCCATGCGTGTGCCCTTGGGTGTCTTCCCCATGTGCCCTCCAGGCTCTGGCCACACTGGTTTCTTTCAGTTCTTGCACCTACCCATCTGCTTTTTGCCACCGGGTCTTTGCACAAGCAGTTCCCCTGGCCTGGGATTTTTTTCTGACCCATCTTTACAAAATTGGTTCCTCCTTGCCATTTAGATCTTGATCAAATGTCGCCTTCTCACAGAGGAGGCCTTCCTTGACCATTCACTTCTCTTTCTCACATCAACCTATTGTGGTTTCTTTTCCTTTCTTTTTTATTAATAAGCTTTATTTTTTAGAACACTTGTAGATTCATAGCAAAATTAAGTGGGAGGTACAGAGATTTCCCATATACCCCTTACCTCCCCCCCCCAACATACATGCAGCCTCACTCATTATCACCAGCCCCACCAGAGGGGTGCCCATGAACCAACACTGACACGTCATCATCACCCACAGTCCATGGTTGACATGAGGGCTCACTCCTAGTGGTGTCCATTCTGTGGGTTTGGACAAACGGTAATGACGTGGGTCCATCATTATAGTCTCATACAGAGTTTCACTGCCCCAAAAATTCTGTGTTCCACCTATGCATCCCCCCATCCCACCCCACTACCAACCTCTGGCAATCTCTAATCTTTTTATGGTCTTACCTTTTCCAGAATGTCACTCAGCTGGCTGACTTTCACTTAGTGATGGGCATTTAAGTTTCCTCCATGCCTTTTCATGGCTTGATAGCTCATTTCTTTCTAGTGCTGAATAAAGATCCATTGTGTGGATGAACTACAGTCTATGTATCTCTTCACCCGCTGAAGGACGGAGGGCATCTTGGTCACTCCGCGTTCTGGCGATTACAGATGAGACAGCTCTAAACCCCTGTACGGGTTGGATTGTGTTTTCTTCATTGTGGTTATTGCTACCCGATTTTTGTTCAGCATTTATTTCCTGTCCTCCCCACTAGAAAGAAGTCTCCACAAGAGCAGAGAAACCTTGCCTCTAGAGCTTATGTATTCTCTAAAGCAATACCTGCTGCCAGGTCTATGAAAGGAATGAGTGGCCTGCTGACTGCCACCCACAAGTCCCAGGTGGGCTCTGCTCTCCGAGACCCGGAGCTGCCAGCTGAGCCATGTTTCAGCACTGCCAGTCTTTTCTCCCATCATCACAGATGTGTTGTGACCACTGGTGCAGCCCGCCCAGAACGGGGCTGCGGGAATGTGGGGGGCTCCCGATGATGACAGCTTGCTGGAGCCGTGGGCCTCTCCTCCATCTGCCAGGGACAGCTTGTGGTACCACCACCAGGGGCCCCCCAGTCTGGGGAAATAAAGCAAACCGAGATCCAGAGAGAAAGAAAAAATAGGAAAGCAGACTGATTCTGGGTGGATAATTATTACTACTTGCCGCTATTCCTAGTCACTTCCTGTATGTAACCACGATGCTTCTTCCTTCATCCCTTTGAGGCCAGAACCTGCTCGGTGGCAGCAACTAACACTTACTGAGATTTGCGCTGCACCCCACACTTTGCCAAGTGCTTTATATAGGAGATGTGCATTAAGTCATCCCAGAAGCCCTTTGGAATGTTATTGTGTGCATTTCTCAGATGACAAGACAAGGCTCTGAAGGTTCAGTACTTAGCCATGATCCCCACCTTATAAGTGGGCAGCAGCTTCAGACCAGACAGTCCATGCTTTCAAACTTGACCAAGGGAGGCTGTCACGTCACGCCCAGTGGTCCCCACTGCTGACCATCACTCAACAAACATACCCACCATGGGGTGGTCTCAGACATCCTGAGTCTGAATCTCCCACAAGGCTCGCACATTTAAAGTTCAACTGAAACTTGAAAGCTTCAGTTCAGGGAGGTTGCATAAGTGAATGAAGCATCCCTGTGTAAGATCATAGGGCATTTGAATTCAAAACACGTTTGGTTTTTTTAAAAAAAACCTGCAGGCCTGACTTGTCCCCTGCCTGGAGGTTTGAGGGTCCAGGGACCCGTGTGTTTAAATAGCGCCTAGAGATCCTGATGAGCATCCAGTTTCCTTTCTGTGTGGGCACATTATCATCACAGCACCTGACCAAATGGTATTTGGATTCTTTATGAAACAGTGAACTCAGTATTTCACATAGCAGAACATTTCATGTGAGGGCGACTCTGTTCTCTCTCTCTCTCTCTCTCTCTCTCTCTCTCTCTCTCACATTCTCTTTTCACACAGGGATTGTGGAGTGCAGGAGGGACTTCAGATATCCAAGAATTGAATTAATCCTCTTCTCCAGTTCACAGTACACCATCAGTCCACACAATATTTCTCTTTCGGGTTTATTTATTTTTGTTCATTTCCTCACTTGCCCCCCTTGCAATAGCCCTCCCTTTAATGTCCTTCGCATTCTTACAATCCACCTCTTACGTGTTTGATTTGATACAAAAGGATCTTTCAAACACATCATAGTGGTCGTGTGTGCGGGTAGAGCATTTACTATCATGGATGGTGTTGTAGAATGGCTGTATTTATTAGGTTGCTCCTCCTTGCATCTCAGAGAAGCAGTTGCCTCTCTAGAACTCTCTCCCATTTGGTTCTACTTTTGCCCTCATGGAGCTAAACAGAATAATTCCACACCCTCCCCCACATTCCAAGACAGTCATCATTGCCTCTCCTCTGCAGCCCCCATATGCCTTCTTACAGGACATGGGATGTTACTCATTCCTCCCCAGGATGCTCTGTGGTTAGATGGCATTCCCCTTGAAGGGTCATGACTACTCCACCCACCCCCTGCACCTGCATCTGGATGATGTACTCCTCTACTTCTAGTGGGAGAGGAACCTGAGATATTATGTGCCTGGGCCATACAGCAAGATAGTGTAAGAAGTAAGATTTAGTTAGAAGGGTGCATTTAACTGCTTTCAATTAGACATCCCTGCTCTTGGCCTCTTCTACCTGGTTATCAGGATAGGGAAACGGTAAGCCTCGGTGATGTGGGGGTACCTTCAGGCAGGGCCTCTCCCTCCTCACTCCACGTTGGGTTCTTTGAGAACAACACTAAAATTCCCATGCCAAGACACCAGTTGACATTCTCCTTCCTTAGATGGGTGGAAAGTTCTTCAGAAGGTACTGGAAGGATTGAAAGCCATGTGCCTATCTTCCTGAGTGGACTGGGCTCAGAGATTTGAGGGTGCCTGTATCCCCAGGTAGAATAACCTGCCCTCCTCATCCTTGGCTGTTTTATCCTTATAAGCACATTGTAGACACCAGTGCTTACATTTCTTTGTTACTGAGATAAAATTGACATACCACAAAGTTAAACAATGTTAGTGGACAATTCAGTGCATTCAGTGTGTGCAACCATCACCTTGATCAAGTATTGCTTATTACACTCCAGTGAAATCCCTTTCTCACCCCAATATTATCATCATCCCAAAAGGAAACCCCCTACTCATTAAGCCATTCTGCCTTCCTCTCTGCCTCTGGTAAGCACCAATCTATGTTCTGTCTATATGGATTTACCTGTTTTGGATCTCTGATATAAGTGAGATCCTTCTATTTGTGACTTTTGTATCTTGCTTCTCTCATAACCCTTATGGGCTTCATATACATCATAGCATGTGTCAGCACTTCATTACCTTCTATGGCTGAATAATATTTCACAGAATGTACATACAACCATTTTGCTTATTTATTCATCTCTTGATGGACATTTAGGCTGCTTCCACCTTCTGATTGTTGTGAATAATGCTCCAATGAACATGTGTGCATGTGTACTTGTTTGATGACTGGTTTTTAATTTGGGGGGGACCTATATCTAGAGATGGAAATATAGGGTCATAAAATAATTGTATATAATTTTTAAAGGAAGCTATACATTTATTTTTTTTAAATAGCAACTTTACTCTGTAACTTTCCTGCATATGGAGAGACAAGGAAGGTGAGTGAGGAGTAGGAGATCTAGGTTCTTTTCCTGGCTTTACCACTAATCATCTGAGTGACCTTGAGCAAACTATGTCCCCCTTCTGGGCTCTTGTTTCCTCATTTGAAAAGTAAGGGGATTGCATAAAGCTAAGTGATCTTTCAATTCTCTTTTAAGATTTTGTTGGAAAAATTGGGTTCTAGAGAGAAGAGAGAGAATTGTCAAACAGCTAAAAGTAATTATCTCTATATGCCTTCTCTACTGTGTTTTTAAATTGTGAGTTGAAAGCACCCCCAAATAATTGGGCTTTTTTCCCTTGCCTATGTGTTTTCTAGTTAATAAATAGCTTCTGACTTCCTATTTCCATCAAGATTCCCAGAGCAAGATATCCTTTTCTTGCCCATCACTTCCTACTATTTGGCAGCTCCTGAACAAAACATGGCAGTCATGAAGCCAAGAAGCCATTCCATCCCCACTGTCCTCCATGGGGAAATGCTGAGCTTCACCCCATACCTCTCTCAGCACTAAGGTATCAGCTGGATAAACTGAGTCTAGTTTTTGGAGATGTCGAATCCAAGAGAAGAGTGAGCAGACTCTTCCTGAGTCCATGTAAAGACCATCTTAAAAGGTTAGGAGAAAGAACCAAGGACCTCCTGTGATAATGTCCAGCCAGAAGATTTTCCTCCTTGGGGGATTTCTACTCCTCTAAGCTTCTTTCAGCTGATTGATTTCCTGGCCCGAGTGCAGTGCCTAGATTGGGAGGGAGATTTTCCTCCGCTAATTGGTAGCCTCCACAGCCATCCAAGTCCAAAGCATGTGTTCTCCTGAGTTGCCTGCTGGTTTTCTGGGGGAAACACAAAGTTTAAAAAAAAATGTGATCCAAGTGGTTTATTTCATTCAGTCAGCTATTTATTTGCTCATTTTCATCCACCCATCACATATTTTTGAATGCTTGCTGTGTTTTCGGCAGCATATTAAATTCTAGGAATAAAAATGAGGCACCTGCCCTATGGAGCCTTCCTCTTTTAATAGGAGATATAGAACATGTAGCTTTTGGAATGAATACAAAGTGACAAGTGCTGGGGTGCCTGGGTGGCTCAGCCGGTTAAGCATCTGACTCTTGATTTCGGCTCAGGTCAGGATCTCAGGGTTGTGAGATTGAGCCTCATGTCAGGCTGCAAGTTCAGCAGGGAGTCTGCTTGAGATTCTCTCTCCCTCTCCTTCTGCCCCTCACCCTGCTCATGTACTCCCTCTCTGTGTCCAAAATAAATAAGCTTTAAAACAAAAGTGATAGGTGCTATATAATGGGAGGGTGGCATAAATGGTGTTCAGGAGTACAGACAGGGTACACATGAATCATACTTGGCAAATCCTCATGAGAAGGCAGATTCAAAGCATGTTCTAGACAGAAACTAATCTGTACAGCAGTCACAGAGCAGGACCCAAGAAGGGGTAGGTGACCAATATTGGCTGGAACACAGAACACAGGGGGACAGTGCTGGGAGGGGAGATGCAGAGAGGGCTGCCCTGGGGAGGACATCTGAAACGCGTCAAAAGATTTGGCTCTCTGGCAGCTGTGAGCTAGTGAATCTGACTAGGGAGTGGCGTATTTGTATCTGTGCTTTAGAGAAGAGCAAGTCTGGTGATGGTGGAGAATGAGTCTGAGGGGTAAGAGTAGAAGTGGGGAGGGGCGCCCGGCTGTCTCGGTCAGTGGAACGTGCGATTCTTGATCTTGGGGTTGTGGGGTCAAGCCCTACATTGGGTGTAGAGATGACTTAAAAATAAAATCCTTTTTAAAAGAAAAAAAAAAGAATAGAAATGAGGAGAGCACTCAGGAAGCTGTTGTGGTCACTTCGTGAAACAATGATGACCAGAACCAAGGTAGAAGCAGTGGGAAAGAAGGTAAGTGGATGGAGTCCAGAAATATATGTGAGGCTGGAGGTGGGGAAGGCTGCTGTTGGGCCCAGCTTCCAGGAAGGAAACTGCTGAAATCGGAATCTGAATCCTTTAGCTTGACCCATGTCCTGGCCCAGAGGAGGTGCTTCATCTTCCAGGTCTTAAGCGGAGTAACCTTGTCTCCCAGGAGCCAGCGCTGGAGCCGTGCTCCTTTCACCAGTAGGAAATGGATAGATGGGAGATGATGGTGGGGTACAGGTAAGAGAATAATTCTGGAAGAACCTTCTGCTGCCATCCTCATTGACACGGCCCCATGGCGGAACAGCAGACTACACCCAGTTTGAAGACGGACCCTATGGCACTCTTAAAGCACTATACCTCACACCATCCCTGGGCCACTCTTCCTTTTTCAAGTAGAATGAAAAGTGTTTTCAAGTGTTGTATTCATTTCAGGTGTACGATATAGTGATTCAGCAATTCTATACATTACTCAGTGCTCATGGGGATAAGTGTACTCTTAATTCATTAATCGATTTCACTCACCCCACACCACCTTCCTTAGGCCATTCTGTCTCAGGAGGAGGAGAAAGGGGTTTATCTCTTAAAGACTCATTCCAGGCCCCTTGGACAGTCATTTTAATCCTTCCCCTTGTAGGGCCTGAAATGACTTGTTATGCTTGAAGATGTGAACATTGGGCTGTCATAATATTCCTCATTCTACCAATCCTCTGGAATCCCCTTCTTCTGGGTCGTAGTCTCAGCATTGCCATTATCTCTAAAGGGACAACATCAGGGACCGCCATATCTTTGCTGCACAAAATATCTGCAGAGGGATCCCTGGATGGCGCAGCGGTTTAGTGCCTGCCTTTGGCCCAGGGTGCAATCCTGGAGACCCGGGATCGAATCCCACGTCAGGCTCCCAGTACATGGAGCCTGCTTCTCCCTCTGCCTATGTCTCTGCCCCTCTCTCTCTCTCTCTGTGACTATCATAAATAAATAATAAAAAAAATTAAAAAAAAAGATAGTTTGCAATCTTAAAAAAAAAAAATATCTGCAGAAATCCATTAAAAAAGAAGTCCTCTGAGCAACCAGATTTCACCTAACTCCACCCAACACATAGGGGGTCAGAGAAGCTCTGAGATTGGTGTATTTCTTACTGCCCAGTGCATGCAGGTGTTAGACCCGTGAGACAGTGTTTGTTTTCATGATTCCTACATGTAGAGTTGCCCTTCCTTCTACAACAGTGATTCTCAACTGGGCATGGTTTTGTCCTCCAGGGGACAGTTGGCAATGTCTATAGATATTTTTGATTGGGGGCAGGAATGGGCTTTACTGGCATCCAGTGGATAGAGGCCAGGGATGCTGGTAAGCATCCTGCAATACCCGAGATCATTTCCCAAACAAAGTATTGTGGGTCCCAAATGTCAATAGTACAAGGTTAAGAAACCCTATTTCAGAACACCAGTCTGTGACCAAACCCTTGAGTTCTTCAGGCCCTGTAGGATTGCTAGAAGAAACCACAAGTTCAAGAAAAACTCACGGCATTATATTTCTTTCCACAGCTGAGCTCTGTCCAGGAGGCCCAGTTGGAGCAGCTGGAGGCAGCAAGACCCCGCAGGCCGGGGAGCGGGGAACGGGGCCCAGTGCTGAGGATGGCCAGGCAGCCGCCGCCGCCCTCGGTCCATGCAGCCATCCTGCTCTTCCTCCTCAGCCTCAGTGGGGCCATCAAGATTCCCATGGATCGTGAGTCCTGCTCCATCTCCTTCTTTGATTCTCCTGATTTGGGGCAGAGGAGCTGGAGGGAAGGGATGGTCAGGGGGAAGTTAAGACCAGCTTTCGAAGAGGTGGAGAGAGGAGAAGCAGTGGATTCTGGATGCAGAGCTGGGTTTCCCTCCAAAGAATTGACGCAAGCAGGCTTGTGTTTGGGAATGTGAGTCTAATTGTGTAGCACGATCTCTGAGGACTCTGGCCGAGCCTATACTTGGGCTGCTGGGAGCCTGCTGAGCAGAGTTTTCAGGTCTGTGTGTCACTCAGGAGTTCTTGTCTCCACTCTACTCCCACGGCCTTCTGTGGTCTTGACCTGTCCATCAAAGTGGAGCTTCCAAGGACCAAGTGTAGTGGACAGTTATTTGCCTTTCTAATATCCGAGCTGGACCCTTAGGCCGTCCTGGCTGGACTGACTGACTAATCAGGGCAGATGGCCTAGGGAGGGTTGGGAAAGGAATTATTTCGCAGAAGACTGGGGCTAAATGAAACATTAAAATAGAGCTCTGTTATAATGCTGCCGTGGGAAAACCGGAAGGCGCTGCTTCCTTCTGTCTCTTTTCACCTCTCCCATGGCAAAGTTGGAAAGTAAAATCCATGGCATTCTGTTTCCCAAGGTGGCGGCATTATTTGGCTGTCAGAATCGTCAAGTAAGGGGCTTAGGGTGCTGATCCTACAGCCACGTCTCTAGCAGCCATATCCATTGTTACATTCATAAGTGGCC
The DNA here is from genome assembly GCF_003254725.2 of Canis lupus dingo. Taxonomy (NCBI): domain Eukaryota; kingdom Metazoa; phylum Chordata; class Mammalia; order Carnivora; family Canidae; genus Canis; species Canis lupus. The sequence continues at coordinate 1,962,150 of NC_064280.1, forward strand.
CATTGACTGGCAGCTATGCTCCCTGGCCCCGCATTTAGATGTGTTCCACCTGTGCCACAATTATGGCACTTCCATCAGAATGTCTTGGCGTTCCAGTGCTCTGATGTGGGCATACCACCTTGTCCCCTGTTTTCTGCTTCCAGAAATAGATGGGACCAACATGATGCCAACCCTGACTTGGGCTCTGTCCAGGTGACAGATGTCTGGGGAGGGTTGGGAGAGTGATACAGCCTCCAAGGAGTGCCCACTGAGCTCTCCAAAGCCAGGCCCTGGGGCCTGGAGTTAGCACAGCTTGGAGAAGAGTTGCACGTACTTCAGTACCCTCCCACCCAATCCTACCAATAATAGCTGCCCAGAGGAGTGGGCACTTCTGGGTAAGAGAAGACCAGCAGAAACTATAAATTGGACCCAGAAGTAAAATGGGCAAGGCCCCTGCTGCCCTCCTAATAACCCCAAGTGTGTGTGTGTGTGTGTGTGTGTGTGTGTGTGTGCATGCGCGCATGCGCATGTGTGTATGTATTCGGGGTGGGGGGTGTCATGGAAGGAACTGTTCCCATGGAGACCATCTGTACTGCTAACTCAAGGTAGAGAGAAGGCCACGTCCCTGGAGAGGAGAGGGGCGCAGAGGAGATTGAGTTATCAAGGAAGTGGTGAAGGCTCATTTCTGCTGCTTCTCCTCACTCATTCACCTGCCACTTTGATCCCTGGGGCTAGTGGGTGAGGGGTTCCTCCAAGATGAACTTATAAACAGATGGCTTTGACATCTATATTGGGAATCTGAATTTCTAGAGCTCTACTGGAGCCGTGGGCAGGTGACCCATCAGTGGATGTCTCCAAAGTACCATGTGTGGGGCAGAGAGCTGCAAGTGCCCTGACCTCCCCACATCCATCTCTCTGTCTCCTCAGTGTCCATGAGGAGGGTCCCCACTTCTGGAATTGTATTCAAGGAAGCACAGATCTTCCTTGCTCTGAGTCACACGGCGAATGGGTGCTGGATTCATGAATAGAGCCCAGGTCTCTTGCCCTCCCATGAGGTTGGCATTCAGCACAACTCACCCCTACCTCTGGTAATCCCACCTTCTTTCAGTTCTTGGATCTCACCAGAGTAGTAGCTTCCATGCACCCTGCTGAGAGCTAAGTGCTTTCTAAGACCCTTCTCGGATTCTCACAGCTCATCCTTTGGGGATAGGTTAGAAAACTAAGGAGCCGTTGTCTCCAGCTCATACATAGCAGGGCCAGCACCTCTCTGAATGAGGATGTGAATCCTTTTGTAACACCATGCCTGGTACCCCAGCTGTGTCACAGCAGGAAACTCACAATACCTTCCGGGAGCAAGTGTGCCTCCTGCACACTGGACCTCCCAGTGGCTGTAGGCACAGCGGCTATGGTGACATCTCCAGAATGAGTCTACTAAAGCTGAATGCAAGGTGAGAAAAGGCCAGCCAGCCCTTCAGAGGGGACCCAGTTGCCCCAGGAAGAGCTCCTGTTTAGCCAGGTTTTCCTCTCCTGCTGGGCCAAGCATGACAGACACCCCAGCCCAAGATACCTGAGCCCAATCCTTCCCTCTTATCCTGGGCTGAGGCCCAGTGGGATGGGCTGGGGAAAGATCACACATTCTTTTTCCTCCTCCCCCCGCCAGAGTATGTATTGATATACAACATATGTAAGTTTAAGATACACAACTTGATGATTTGCTACGTGTATGTATTATGAAATGATTGCCCCGTGGGTTAGTTTATACATCCATCTCCTCACCTTATTACCTTTTGTGTGCATGTGTAGTGATAACTTTGAAGAGCTACTCTCGAAACAACTCCCAGGTACATAATACGTACACTCGGCCCCTGGAACATATCCATCTTATAGCTGGAGATTTGTACCCCTTGACCAGCATCTCTCTACTTCTCCCACCCTTGGCTCCTGACAACTACCATTCTACTCTGTTTCTTTGAATTTGACTTTTTTTTAGATTCTACATATACTGAACAAATGTCAGATCTTTCTCTGACTTAAGGTCCTCAAGGCCTATCCATGTTGTCACAAAAGGCAAGGGAGATACCTGCAGCCTCTGATTACTGTGGCATCATTCACAATAGCCCAGATGTGGGGCAAGTGAAGATCAGGGCTCCGAACTTTCTCTGTGTGTTGCCTGGGAGTGGCTGAGGGGGCTCAAACAGGAGGTGGCCCTGTCAGGTATGCCCTTCCGCTCGCTTGCCCCTTTGGGGGGCAGTATCTGTACCGTGAGGACCCGACATTGCTTCTACTCTGGGGCATTTGGGCCCAGCAGGCTTCCTGGAACAGCCCCGGGCTGCGACACAATCCCTCATTGAAGCACCGGCCTCCAGCCCCTGCTGCTCTGCCAACAGAGTCACACGCACCCACCTCCCCCCTCACCAGCCCCAAGGAGAACAGCGTGACCTTTGAAGAAAGCAAAGGGTCGCCTCATCAACAAGAGGGGGTTTGCCAAAAAGTGAGTCTGCTGGCAGCTCACCCCTCCGTTCTCCCCACATCAAGGGACTTGGCATATTTCTCCTAGGAACTCACAGAGGATACAATGAGGTGGGAGAAACATTTTCTCCTTACTGTCATCCCAAATAGTGCTGCAAGATGACCTCAGCACATATCACACACGCGCACACGTGCACGTGCACACACACACGCGCGCATTGACACACACTGCATCCTCCAGGAATTGATGCCAGGGCATGTAGATACCAGCCAGGGAAGGAGAAGAAGTGCAAGGATAAAGAAACCTTGCAGGCCAGCAGGCTTCTGCTTTACCCCCTGCAGAGCTTGTTGGGAGATTTCCCCTTCCCCTCGTAAGCCAAAGGAGCAAAAACTCATTTTCCACTTGACAGTTACCAATAAGTTTTGTAGATGGAGAGAAGGGCAGGTGGCATGACATGGGGTCTGGGGGGTGAGGATCACAGGACTATGTACGTTGTCCTTATCCCCAGGCAGCCGGTCCTCCCTGTCCTCTCCCTGTGCTGGCTTGTCTTCTGGGTTGGTTCTGTCTCTGTAATAAATTCCTTGGTGGCATATGGTGGTTGCAGATGTCATTACCTCTCAAGAGGCCCCGGGCCTGGGGACAGCATCCAGCCTCTGACTTTTGTCAGAATATCAAGGAGAAGAGAGCGCTGGGGCCCCACCTGACCAACCCACGTCTCTGGCCAAGGATGGATTTGCAAAAAGAGCTTTGGATCAGACTACAGGAGAGCTGGTTTCTCATTCCAGTTCTGCAGCAAATTTCCTATGTGACCTTAACCGAGTGGCTTCCCTTCTAAGAATCTGAGATTCCCTGGATAATGCCTAGGGCTTTTTCCATTGAGCCAGCCCTTGATTTTATAAAAGAGAGGCTTGAAGGCCATGTGGGCCAAGCAGAGCCTCTGCCAGGGCAAGGACAGAGCCCTCCACTGTGTGTGGAGACCGAAGAGACATCAACTGTGTCTTGAGATGAAGAAACTGCTGGCCTGGTGGTCAAAAGGAGTAGATCCAGTGTCCACCCTACTTACCTGAAAATGGCCCCTTCTCCCCACCTGTCCTACATGCCTCACCATACTGGCTTTCCAGAATTGCCTTTCTAGGGCCCCTGGTAGGAAACTCTTATATGGATGAAGATGCCATCATGGGGAGCTCCAGGGAGCATGTGTTAAAAAACCACAGGTTTCTGCTTTTCCCCAGGACTCGTCATTTCTTTCTATTTCCTGCCATGGCTGTACCCAGGCAAATGGTAAAGCAGATAAAATTTCACTTCAATGCCCCAGCAGGCCACACAACCCTGGCCCATGTGAAAGAATTATTCTGAACCCTTTCATGGATCTTTCTCAAGACTTTCGCTTACTGACAGTGTGTATAGCAGGGCACTCCTTCCTGCCCCAGTCAGGCTTTCCTCTTTAATGTCTGTCTTCTCTCTCGTGACTCTTGTGGCACTTGGGTCCTGCCTTCACTCTGCCTTCTCCACGGTGTCCCCTCTCTGGGCCCCTAAACCCCTCTTCTTGCTGTGGCTGGGTCAGAAAGTGTCGAGGTCACCTTGGCTCACCAGCAGCCTCGGCTTCCCCAGAAAGCAGCCACTCCGAACAAATCAGCCCGCAACACCAACACTTATCTGACATCTGCACTTGGTGTGAAATAAGATGGGCGTATTACCTCATTCTAGAATCATAAAGAAAAGGCCTCTTACAAAGTGGCAGAAACACATGTTCTCTTTTCTGCAAATTTTAACCAGGACCTTCTCCCCCAGGAAGTATATCACCGTTGAAAGTGTTGCTGTTTGAAGCGTGGTACCCAGTTCACCAGGATCAACACCACTTGGCTGCTTGTCGAAATGTAGGATCTGCTCAGTCAGAACGTGCATTTTAACCAGACCCAGCTTCCCTCCCCTCCCCTCCCCCGCCAGCTGATTTATATTCTTGTCAGAGTTTGAGAAGCCCGACCTCAAACATGCACATACCTGTACACAGGCATGAGCACGTCTCAGACGAGGGCTAGGGAAGATTTGGGCTACCTACCTCTTTATCCCTTCCGTAAAAAGCACAGAAAAGAGTGGTGGACTCCGCTTCATCCCTGTAGTTGTTTAGAAGAAGGATTTCCATAGGGCAATGTACTTCTGCCATGGGCAGGGCGACAGTGATTCATCGATCTCTAGAATTATCTGATGGATAGGCAGGAAGGTGCTTGCATGTGTGACAGAGAAGAAGGTACAGAGGGAGGAATGAAGCCTGTGGACCATGCTGGGCCCTTGAGGCTTTGCCCTGGAGCCCTGTTCAGATCAGCTGCTGCCCAGACTTCTCAGCCCCACACGCCGTGGGCCAGGAAGCCAGCTTTCCTCAATGGCATCTAGACAGGATAGGCAGTGTCTTCAGAGCCCGGCCTCTTTTAAGCAGCTCTGTCACTTGCAATATTTGGACTTCATGGTGACAACATTTGGTCAGAGGCTGTATGGTTTGCGCTCCCTGTGGAGGTGCTCTCCACACAGGGCTCCCTGGGCCTGTCCACGCCTCCGTGTGTCTGTCCCACCGAGCTCTACAGCCGGGAGCAGAGAGCTCAGGCGCTGCGCCCGGCCCAGGCCGACCTCGGTGCTCCCTGCAGGCTGGGGCGGGAGCAACCCGCGGCAGGTGGTCACATGCGATAACCTATAACCGATGTCTTCTTCTCTCCCCTCACAATGCTAACCCATCGGAACTAACAGCAAGCATTCAGAATGAGCGTAAGTCCCCTCTGCCCAGCACCTCTCTGCTCTTGAGCCTCTGGGAGGTAGGAAGCCTGCAAGAAGCAGGGGAGAAGGCCAAGTGAGGAGTTACGGCGGGCGGGCGGGCTGGCTGGGGGGGGGGGGGGGGGGCGTGTTTCTCCATCACTCCACCCTGCCTGCTGGGGCTTTTTGACACCAGAGTCCCTGTGGTGCGGCCCCTGCCACACAGGAAGGGAAGGGGCTCACCCAAGGCATCCCATTGCTGGAAAAGGCAGAGGGGTAGGTGGTACAAAGAGCTGCTGCTCTCTATCCCCTGCTGGCTGGCATAGGAGCGCCATGAGGAGCACTGGGGCTGGACACCAGGAGTGAGAGGAGCGGAGCTAGCAGACAAGTCCTCTGAGCTCCAGCCTCACCACAGTCTGGCCATGAACCATCATGGCCACTGTGCTCTGGAAAGCTAGCTGCTTTATGTTCCTTTATTCATTTAGCAAATATATGTCAAGAAGTCTCATGCAGAAAGCATTGTACTGAGTGTTGAGATATAAGAATGGGTAAAACAGAAGTGTCTCATAGGAATGCTGTGAGGTCTTAAAGGGATTTTTCTTATGCTCAGTCCTTGGCGTGACCCCCCTTTCCTGCGGTCCTGTTTAAAGAGCTGGGTCCCTGGAATGGGGCACTGCCCACCCCCTGCTTGCCTGCTTGTCATGTGGCTCTCGAAGCTCTTATTTTCAGCCATTCCCCAAGCCAGGACCCCGGACAGGTCCCCAAAGCCCTGACCACCCCCTGTCTGTGCTCTTGCAGTATCCCAGCCCCCAACCATCACCAAGCAGTCAGTGAAGGACCACATTGTGGATCCCCGTGATAACATCCTGATTGAGTGTGAAGCAAAGGGGAACCCTGCCCCCAGGTGAGTGCACTGGCAGGTCAATCCAAGCCCACCCCCCCACACACACACACAAAGAGGAAGTGAAACCACACTCTTGCCTTGGCCCTGATGATGATTGAAGAAGCTGAAAAATTCAGAGCAGAGATGACAGGACCCCATGCAGGGTGTTTGTCAGGAGAAACCAGGGAGGGCAGGACCTCGAGTGTATGGCAGCCTTCTTCCACCACATCCCCTGCCCGGTTTGCAGGAGCCCGAGCACAAACAGGGCCTCTCTCACCCAAAGTGGAAGAAGCAGGGCCACCCGGAGAGGTGAGGCCTTCTGAAGTTTGGTCTTCCCATCATCTCTCTGCAGGGACAATGATTCTATGACCCTGAGCAGCCACTACTGTCCTTGTCACCTTTTAAGCTTATATCCTGGGTGGCTGCAGATGCACATGCCCACCCCCAGAAGCATAGGGAGAGTCTAGTGTCTTCACCTCTGGGATCAGTTTTATGAAGGCTACGGGTCCCTTCAAAGCTGCCCCTCCTGGGCTATAATGTGTGGCCCTGCTTTAGACTCTGCACCAACTGAGCAGGGCACAGATGCCCAGGGCCATTATTGGGCTTTGGTTTTAGAGTCGGTTATCAAACAAGGAGACAAGAGAAGCAGAGTTAGCTACCTAATGTGCTTGGCTCGGGTCAAATATGAATTCAGGTTTGCATTCGTAATCGGAGGTTGGGATGTCCTGGGGTGGAAGCATCTGCTGACTCTGGATTTAAAAAAAAATCAAAGTCCCTGCCCACTCTTGCAAAGAACATAATCCCCGAGTGGCGACCTGGGTATCTATCGCTGACAGCCTTACCCAGCCTTGGCTGGTTCGAAGCACTAATGTCAGGAACCTGTCCCCAGAGATTCACTTGGCTGTTACCTGGGACTCTGCATTTTATCAGGCTTCCCAGCCCGTTCTGCCACTTAGCCAAGGTGGGGACGCACTAGTGTGGAGGTGTGATTACGGGACCAGGTCAGGGACCAGGGCCCTGAGGTTCTCCCTGGAGCCCAGCACCCGTTTCCTCTTCATTGCCCCTGCTGCTCTCTCCACCCCCTCTGTCCACAGCTTCCACTGGACTCGAAACAGCAGGTTCTTCAACATCGCCAAGGACCCCCGGGTGTCAATGAGGAGAAAGTCTGGGACCCTGGTGATCGACTTCCGTAGTGGTGGGCGGCCCGAAGAATATGAAGGGGAATACCAGTGCTTCGCCCGCAACAAATTTGGCACGGCCCTGTCCAATAGGATCCGCCTGCAGGTGTCCAGTGAGTAGCATGGGGTGGGACTGGTATGCCTTGCTCCCGAGTGAATGGTGGGGTGGGGAGCATAAAGGATCATTCTAGAAGGGCCACCCTTGGCCAATTGGTGCCTTGGCACCCTGCATGTCCTACTTGCTGTTCTACCTCTGAGCAGGAGCACACCTCTCACTACTCAGAAAGATTCCTTAGAAAGGAGGCTTCCAAAGCAGAGTCTCAACCTCACCAGCACTCTGGACACGAGAGAAGAAGACAGAGAGGAGCTTTTAGAGAGAGCTTCTATGACAGAATGCCTCTCCTCTCTTGCTGCACCTCGCCTAGGCCCTCTCTTCTCCCTCGTTCTCCCATTTGCCCTTCTGCTTCCTCCTTATATGCCTGCCTTGAACCATGCTCCTTACCCTGGCCCCAGCCATCACCTTCATTTCATGCTCCTCTGTCTGATTCTCCCCAGAGTCTCCCCTGTGGCCCAAGGAGAACCTAGACCCAGTCGTGGTTCAAGAAGGTGCTCCTTTGACACTCCAGTGCAACCCTCCACCCGGACTTCCATCCCCGGTCATCTTCTGGATGAGCAGCTGTAAGTCTTGGGGGCCTGGTGTTTGGTTTCTACTTTCATCGTAGGGAGTCGGTTGGGTGTGTTAAATAGGAGGGGTTTGCCCAAGGTTGGAAGACCTTGACACATGAGAAGCAGGTGTAAGGGGCCACGTGGCTGAGAACACATCGAGGCTGCTCGGGCTCCTTTCCCAACCCAGTGATCAAAAGCAAGTTGCTTAACATCTCCGGGGGCCTCAGTTTGCTCTTATAACAGAACCAGATGCTCAGTAAGTGCTCAGTAATATTTGTGATGATGAAGAGGAAGAGCAAGAGAAAAGGAAAGGAGGAGGAAGAGGAGAAACTGTTTGTCAACAGGCCAATTAAAGGCGGGTTGACAGCAATTGCACTGCTGGGGATTTACCCCAAAGATACAGATGCAATGAAACACCGGGACACCTGCACCCCGATGTTTCTAGCAGCAATGTCCACAATAGCCAAACTGCGGAAGGAGCCTTGGTGTCCATTGAAAGATGAATGGATAAAGAAGATGTGGTCTATGTATACAATGGAATATTCCTCAGCCATTAGAAACAACAAATACCCACCATTTGCTTCAACGTGGATGGACCTGGAGGGTATTATGCTGAGTGAAGTAAGTCAATCGGAGAAGGACAAACATTATATGGTCTCATTCATTTGGGGAATATAAATAATAATGAAAGAGAATAAAGGGGAAAGGAGAAAAAATAAATGGGAAATATCAGAAAGGGAGACAGAACATGGAAGACTCCTAACTCTGGGAAATGAACTAGGGGTGGTGGAAGGGGAGGAGGGCGGGGGGTGGGGGTGACTGGCTGACGGGCACTGAGGGGGGCACTTGATGGGATGAGCACTGGGTGTTATTCTGTATGTTGGCAATTGAACACCAATAAAAAATAAATTTATTATTAAAAAAAAAAAGGCGGGTTGACACCAAGCCTCCTTTCAATCTCTGATCAGTGTGAATTTGCTAAGTGCTGCCCGCATAGGACAGAGGGAGCTATAGGAATGAAACCTTTGATAAAGAAGAGATGGAGAAACAGGATGTTTGCAGCCAGCGGACAGAGTATCATCACTGAGAGCTTGTCCTGTTTCATTTTGGATGGAGACTCATTTAACCACTCAGGACCTCAGTTTCTTCCCATGTTCAATCAGAATAAGTGGGGGTGTGTTATAAAGGTACCTGGAGCATTGCCAGCTGTGTCTTCCTGGCTTCCCCTCCCCCTTCTCCATACCTGCTCCCCATCTGTCCACCCATCAGTCTACAGATCTGCCTGCCTGCCTGCTTAGCATCCATCAACCGTCCATCCCTGAAGGAGGCAGTGTTGTGAGCTGTTTGGCAGTGCGAGTATGGCTTTGTGTTCACCCATTGTCTCTTTCTTCATCATTTTGGTGCATATGCATGGGGAAGACTGCCTGGCCACAGGCTGGAGAGTTGGTTGGTTCGCTAACTATTCAGACTCTCTTGTCCCCTGCATCACGCCTGTCACCAGCTTATGTCTGTGCTGCCTCCTGAGCAGATCTCATTACCCTTCTTTTTCCATCATCACTGGCATCTCCCCAGTGCAGGCCACCATCAGCTTTTCCCTGGCTGCAGTAATCATCAGTAACCACCTCCCTGATCTTTCTAAAAACATATATCTGATAGTTTCATTCATATGCTCCAGGCCCTTCACTGGCTCCTCCATCACCTCGGACAAAGTCCAGACATCTTTCTCTTCCTGATCTGGTTCCCTCTGCCTCCCCGGCCCCTCTCCTACCCCCTACCCCAGGCTGTGTGCTCTTACCTTTAGCACCCACTGTTCCTGCTGCTTAGAAACCTCTTAGGGCCCCTGTCTCTTCTGCCTAATGTCATGCAGCCTCCAAGTCTGAACTCAGGGCAGGAACTCTGTGCTCTTCCTCTCTGCTCATCCTCTTCTTACCCAGGCTTCCCACTCACCATAGTGTATAGTGATGATTTCTTTACCCACCACCTCTTCTACTAAGCCACAGGCTCCTTGAGGGCAGGAACTGTCTTACTCATCTCTCTTTCACCAATACTAGGCACAGTGTCTGGCACACAGTAGGCCTGCAGTATATCTTTGATAAGCCATTTGAAGACCAGCCCATCATTGGAAAGTTGACATCATTAACCTGTGCTTTAAGAAATGGTGACTTAATAAACAGTTGTGGGGCATAGGAAAGAGTTAGCTACAAATAGTCAACCTGACAAGTATGCTTTTACAAACCAAATAACCTGGGCACCTGGTCATTTGAAATGACATCTGATGCTTCAAAAATCATAGGTGCTTATCCTCAGCCACTCCTGTGATGTCATTAATTCTGAAAAGCATCATTTTCATATTTTAACATGCCTAAAATTAGAAAGCATCCTAAAACTGATGGTGTGCATTAGTGATTAGTATGTATCTTACAATTATAATTGGTAGTGCTTTTCTCTTTCCTGGTGGGAGTGAGAGCTTAAGGAAAACGAGTGTAATCCATGGGACGCCTCAGTGGCTCAGTGGTTGAGCATCTGCCTTTGACTCAGGTTGTGATCCTGGGGTCCCAGGATAGAGTCCCACATCAAGGTCCCCACAGGGAGCCTGCTTCTCCTGCCTGTCTCTGCCTCTCTCTGTATCTCTCATGAATAAAAAAATAAAATCTTCCAAAAAAAAAAAATAGAAAAGAAAAACAAGTGAATTTGACTCCTGATTTGGAAAGCTATGATCCCAAATCAGGAGTCAAAGATCTGAAGGGCTGTGATCCCTCCCTCTCATTCAGGGCCGGTCAGAGCTTTCGTGACATGAACAGGAGCCAGAAAAGTACGGGCATGGTGGGTAGACAGGTCTAAATCTAAATCCTCCTCTTCCCACACTGTTTTTGCAACCCAGGACACTTTAAATTCACTGCTTTCTTATTTGTCAAATGGAAATAAGCCCTACCTTAGAGTTGAGAGGAGGAGACCAAATAATGAACTCCTGCCCCCACCCCACCCCGGGGCTCTGTAGGTGCTCCATCACCTGACCTATCACGATGATCACTTCTGTTACCATGACTGCTCACCCCTCTCCAAACCTCTGCTTCCTTACAGCCATGGAGCCCATCACTCAGGACAAGCGTGTCTCTCAGGGCCACAACGGTGACCTGTATTTCTCCAACGTGATGCTTCAGGATATGCAGACAGACTACAGCTGCAACGCGCGCTTCCACTTCACCCACACCATCCAGCAGAAGAACGCGTTCACCCTCAAGGTCCTCACCAGTAAGTGCGGGTCCCTGCCCGGGCCTGGGAGCCAGGGGCAGAAGCCCGCTGAGCCCAAGGAGCCCCAGGAACCTGGGGCTGAGAGAAGCCTTGTCCCTAAGGCTGACCCAGAAATCCTTCCAGCTTATTGTCCCCGAGCTACTTCAGCAGCTCTTAATCAACCTCTCTTGATATTGAAGGCTTGAGTTCGAATTGGTCCTCCTCTTGCTTAGTGCTTCTCAGGCTCCAGGGTCAGGCTGAACCACCCGGCCCACGTGGCCGCTGTCCCAGGCCTGTCGAGCCTGCCTCCACCATCCTGCCTCCGTGTCCTCCGGTAGCTCACCAGGTGCTCCGGACACACACCAGCACGGGAGAAGCGCAGCGTTCAGTGTGGTCTTCCGGCGTCTCTTCCGTGCACACAGCTGGAGGATTTCTTTTCTATCTAGTCACCATTTGGTTGTTTGTACTTCTAGCAAAATGCCACAGTACAGAATGTCCAAATCAGCAGGGACCCCTCCCGCCCACAATGTGAACTGTGTTTGATTCTGTGATATGTAGATGCCGGACCCCTTGGAATAACAACATTTTCAAGCTGCAGATTTATGTTCTAGTTGTATGTGTTTTCATTTTTTATTTCCTGATTCTGTTTGGCTGGTCCCAAAGGGAGTCAGCATTTCCTGACCCCACATAGCATGGGTACCAGGCCCTCTGCAGAAGAGAGAACTGAGTTGTCAGTTCACAGACCCGCAGCTGGGGATCTGCTGGCTTGAAGCTCTGGCTGCAAATCCTTAGCCAGCCTAGGACACTGAATTCAGAGTGGCTGTGTTAGTTTGCACCGTGGATTTGTAAGAGGCCTTCTAGAGAGCGCTTCCCCTGCCCCAAAGACCTTAGTCTGTCTGACTCAGCTGTGAATGCTGTATTCCACACAGGGGACCGTGGTGGTGGGAGAGGCCACGCAAAGGGAGAGGCCATGCAAAGGCCACACTGGCAGCTACCCCAAGTTAGAGAAGAAAGCCTGAACCCTGGCTTCCCCAAGCCCACGTGCCTCTCTGGGGGAATGGGGGAGAGGCACAGGGAGCTGGCTTTTCCCTCAGGACAGCTGGTGGCCTGGTCTTCTTTCCTCAGCAGCCCCTGCCAGTGATGGAAGCTGGTGGTGCCGAGAACCCCAGCCCCCACTCTGTTTCCACCCAGCATCGAGGCAGACCCACAAGAAGCAATTTCCTTCTCATTTCTTCTCCCTGTGACAGTTTTTCTCTTCTTTTCATTGTCTTCCCTTTGCTTTCTCACTTCCTTCCTATTTCCCTCCATCCTTCTTCCTTTCTTCTTTCCACCTTTCATTTTCTCTCTCCTTGAACCCTATCTACTTGCCTCCAGCACTCTCAGCAGCTCTGCAGCTCCCCCACACACTGTCCGGAGTTGGGGTCAGGCAGCCCGCAGTTTGCTAACCAGCGGGATAGCCAGAAACCCCAGGGTAAGCCCCATGTGCTCCTGGCAGTGGACCCAGCTTTGGTCTCTGCCACCCCCTTGCTGGCCTTCTTATTCCAGACCCAGGCCCAGAAGGAACCCCTGGAGGAGAAAGTTGGTTGTCTGAAGTGTCTAGTGCACATCAGGAACCTGCCAGCTGGCTGAGCTGGGGAGGACAGTGTGGTCTGCCTAGGACCTCGGAGTGGCCTGCGGGGCCTGGACGGGGCTGGCAGTGTTGGGCAGTGAGGGAGGCAGGAGCATCAAGCAAGATGCTCACCGAGCTGATCCCCCAGACAGCCTTAGTGTCGTCACCTGGATTCCTCTCTGCCTACCTAGTGTGATGCTTCAAGTCAGGCACCTGTTTGGGGACTGAGTCAGGTGACCTTCCACAGTCCTGGACGAAGGCCCTCCAGGTCACACAGGCTAGAGCCAGGGAGGTGGAGGTGGCAAAGAGCCTTCCTCTGTGGAACTAGGCAGTAGAGATTATCAACAACATTTAGAAGTTGGACTTTCCAGAAACACCTTTTTCTCTACCAGAGGAGGTAAGGGCTGTTTGTTTCTTCTTTATTTCTGGGTCCCCTTACTCCACTGAAAACTCCTCCAAATGCCAAGAACCTCCCCCCAGCCCCTCCCAGGTGATGGGAACAGAGCCCTGTCTGCTTCCTGGAGTTCTCCCAGGGGCAGCTTTGGCCAGGAGCAAGTTCTGGGCATCTGAGCCAGCCCAGAATTGGGCACAGTTGCTTAAAATAGCACAGTTGTGCTCTCTCTGCTTTCCTGCCTGGAAAGGACACAGGCTCTTTCTTGTACCTTCAGAACCAGGTCTGGGGATGGGAGGCAAAACAGCCATGCTGGGACAGCTTCAAAGTCTCTCCTCACCGCGGGTTTCCATCACAGTTTGCTCCTTGGGGGAAGAAACCAATCTCATCATGGCTGATTTTGCATTACCTACATTTAAGGAAGGGCGGGGGGGGGGGGGCGGGGGGGAAGGTATCTAATACAAAACACTGGGCGATCTGAAACCATTTTTAAAATTTGTTCTGGGATGCAAAGACAACAGTGGAGTCAGGCCAACAGAGATGTACTTGTCCCACTTTGTCCACACCAGAACAGGCCCCTTTGGGTGCCTTCTGCCACAATAAGAGGTGACCATGGTGAGGGAGAAGGATTCTCTCCTGAGCCAGGCACAGGAGCACTAACCCTGCTTCCTCCTAATGTCTGCCGTCTAAGTGACACTCTTAGGAGTCAGAAAGTCTCCCTGAATTTCTCAGATGTGCTGGAGGATCCACAAGCTGTGAGATCACTTCTAAGCTTGGATCACTTCTCTGCAAAGAGAGCAGTTCTATTTCACCTGGTGGCACGCGAGCTCCGGAGTATGAAGCCAAAGGGCCCATTTAGCTGTGTGCCCTTGTTCTCCCCCAAGAGAGAGGAATGTCCCCTCCTCGAGTGCATCCTCATTCCCCCCTCCCCTCTGCCACCCTGCCTCTTTATTCCACTGCAGGTTGGTTCCCACCCATTGCTCCAGATGAACCCAGGCTGACTTCTCAAACAGGCTCCGTCTTTCCACAGACCGCATCTTAAGGGGGTAGTTCTGGATAATGCAGATCTCCCTACTGGGCGTTAAGCACTTTTGGGAACCCAGACACTACGGGTCCCAGCAAAGAGTGCGCACAGCCTCTGCAATCAATTCTAACAGTTGATCTGTCTTCAAATATGCAAATATTCCGGCACAGCGCGTCTCCTCCCTCGAGCGTTTGGACCAAGTCTGGCTTCCCTGGGCTGTCTGCTTGGCTTCCAGTCGGCTGTACCCGCCCCTCACCCCCTTGGGGACCGTCAAAACTTGAACCCAGTAGCCAGACAGGGATGGCGGTAGAATGAAAAGCCTAGCCTTGGCAGGCTTAAGTGCCTTATTCCAAACTGTCTTTCACCAAGGATTAAATGCCCAGGGGTCTTAATTACCTAACACTGGAATCAAAGCCACCAGTCTGCTCCTGAAGAACCCAAGCCAGTCTAGGAGCTCTGAATCTCCAGCTTACTCAGAGGGCCTTTCCCATCCAAGTGTTGGACTTCTAGCCCATTATACGCTCTGTCCTGCCCAGGCTCCCTTTCTCTTCCAAAAATCTGAACCGCAGCCTGGTTCTCTCTGCCTCCCGAGAAATTCTGGCCTCCTCAGAAGAAGGCCTTTCTGCCACTGGAGGCATCTCAGAGACCAGGATGGTGCCCATTGGTCAGGTGGGGGAGGGCTGCTTGCTGCTGGTTAGCACATGATCGCTGGGCACGGCCAAGAGTCCCTCTGTCCTTCTCTCTCAAATTATGAACTGTATTTCTTGGACTGTCTTCTCTCCCTGGCCTCCCACCTTTGCATCTTAGTTCCTGCCCAAGGAGGGCTTTGCTCTTTTCCTCAGGGATCACTCACATTCCTTTCTCTTTAGCTACCCCAGGAGCTGGCCTGATCCAGAGTCCTGGGAACTGAGGATTTTGATGGGAAGTTGTTCAAAAGACTACTACGGGATGCCACTAATCCTTATCTCATTTGTTTGAAACACAGTAGGATCAAGCCATTAAAGGTCAAGCCTAATTTCTTTCATTAAAAAGAAATTTCTTTTATTATTGCCTTCTTTTGCAGGATTTAACCTTTTCTTCCCTTTTTTGGGTTGTTTTATGTTGCTTATTCTTCACCAAGCACATTTCCTTTCCAAATATGCCGTGTCTTTCCTTTGCAAAAACACCAGTTGTTTTCGTGGCTTTGCATTTCTGTTGTTTGCCCCCTGTTTATGCCTCCACAAGCGCTCTGTGGCCTCCTGTTTGCTCACCCTCTTTTGTTTATTGCAGACAACCCCTATAATGACTCGTCCTTAAGAAACCACCCTGACATGTACAGTGGTGAGTCGCCGTGGTAACCTTGGGAGTAACCTTGCCTGTCCTAACCCCAGTTCTCCTAACCTGACTGATACCGTGTCATTAACTCACTCGGGGTGTCAGGACTGACCGTTGCCCAGACCAGGGTGCTGAGGTGGCCCCTTCCAGACACTGCTCTCCCGGAGGACAGTGGCCAGTTTGGGAGTTTGAGGTAGCTCACGTAGTGGTTTCCCAGCACGTGCAAGCCTCTAGTCACTGAGATCTGGACAGGTTGGTCAGACCAGGGCAAGACTTCAAAAGAGATTCTTGGCGAGTTCAGTAGAAACACAGGAATCATAGGACCCAGTGGTGGATGGATGGAGAGTATCTGAGGATAGATGAGTCTGCACAGTGAGGGGGGAAAAGGAAGGAGGAGGTTTAGAGTACACGAAGGAAGCTTTGTGATATATTTAGTTAACTCTTAAGTGTCTGGATGTGAACTGCCTGCCTTGTAATCTTGCCTTAGTTACCGGGGGGCACCCCTTCACAAGCCCCATGTCTCTTTAAAATCCCTTTGGAAAATATGAATAAGAGTCCAGCCCTGAGTTCTCTTTTGAGGTAAGTATAAATGAAGATGAGCCATGCCTGGCCTCTGTGGCCTGAGTTGCTTCTCTGCTCTGGCAGTGTGTGCAAATCCAGTGCCCACCAGTCCACACACTTGCAAGTTGTGGAACAGTTTCCATGAGGCATATTTCTTTATTTATTTATGATAGTCACAGAGAGAGAGAGAGAGAGAGAGGCAGAGACATAGGCAGAGGGAGAAGCAGGCTCCATGCACCGGGAGCCCGACGTGGGATTCGATCCCGGGTCTCCAGGATCGCGCCCTGGGCCAAAGGCAGGCACTAAACCGCTGTGCCACCCAGGGATCCCCCATGAGGCATATTTCTAACTCATCACACAACTGGTTGCTCAGGCTGAGTAGTAGAGTAATTAGCTATTTCCACACCTGAGCCACCCCCGCCCCCCACACACTCCCCCGCCCCCCCCAACCCCCCATTGCTCGAGAATGTCTTGTTTTCCTTGAGCAGCCAGAGGGAACGTCATTTGCTGGCTTTGGTGAGGCAGCTGGCCCCCATCATCACTTATGCCTCAGAAGCTGAGGCTGCAGGTCCCCAGGGGTGTCATTGTGGACTCAAATAGATAGGAAGTGTCTGCACTGAGATGTGCTAATATAAACAATGATCGTAGTCTGGAGCGGGGGATGGGAAGAGAGTGAGAGTGAGAGCCCCGGAAAGAGGCAAAGGCTCTAACTTGACATCAGGCGGCTAGAGCCACACTGAGACTCTGCCAGAGAGATTTACTGCCCAAGGAAGCAGGGGACCTTTGTTGGATTTGGGACATTGTTTGTTTTCAAAATAATGGGGCCCAACCACCATTGTGTCAAGAGCGGCCAGAATATTGGTGTGGAATGTGCCTCTCTCTAAATTGGATTTCAGGTAATCTATTATGGAAGTATTCTTGAAGCTAGAGCATGTCAGAGCCAGAAGGTCCCTTAGAGACCATCTGATCCAAGCACCTCACTTTGTATCAGATAAACCATTCAGGGGAACATGCATGTAGAATTGTTTTATCAATGGGATAAGTCTGAGTGATTCCAGCCACTTAAACTTTGTGACCAGTTATAGATGTGACTATAAGTGAAGGAGTGGGAGTTCTAAGAAACATCCAGGGCTGTGAAACCAAGCAAACTTTGCAAGAACTCACGTGGAGATCGACCCGTTCTCAATCCAGGGTAGGATGAATGAAGCTGACCTAAGCATGAAGCCAGCTGGAAAGGATATAAAGTCAAAGTGAGACATATGCTGAACAAAGCACACCAAGGTGAATGCTTCTAGAAAGAAAGAGAAAGTGGAAAGGAAGGAAGAGAAGGTCCTTCCTAAGTGAAGGGCTGGACATAGAGGCGTAACACAGTGAAAAACGCCCAGTGATCTGTCTGCTTGGCCTTGAAATACGGCATGTCTCATAGCGGTAGGGCCACCCCATAACTACATTTTATTCTAGTGATTTCTACAGTGGTTTGGCATCCTTTAAACATATGCCAGATGTCCCCTGACCTGCCGAGTGGCAGGGGGAAGCTGGTCTGAGATTGTAGCTTACCACGTAGAATTCACCCAGCAAGGAGACAAGGACGAGAAGAGTGGGCATTCTGAGGTAGACAGCCTGGAATTAAATGCAGGCTACAGGAGGTGCCACTGAGTGGCCTTGGGCAAGTCATTTAGTGTGTGAAAACTTTAATCTCCTCATCTGTAAAATAGGTAGATGACCCACCCCAAAGTATTGTCATGAAGATTAACCAGGATAACGCGCATCTGATTAGTATGTGTTAACACATTATTGGTACTATTGGCATTGAAGGGAATACTTTAGTGTTGAGTGAAGTTAAGATGGACACAGAGAACTTGAAGAGAAGCTTGCTTGTTTAGCAAGCACAATTATAGGAAGGAAGTACTGTGGAGGGAGAAATTTTAGGGCAGGCCAGAAAAATGAAAGCTATTCAGATCATCAGCTCTGCTGAGAACTGGATCAGAAAAAAAAGTTCCAACTATTGGATAAGGGATTTGGGTCAGACTTATGGAAGAGACTTCCTGACAGTGGAAGGTATCAAATGTTGCTAGACAGAGAGTTTTTCTCGTCTTCTGGGATTGTTTGCTCAGCCATTCCTGGAGCCAGAGAGGTGGATGAGATGCCACAGATCCAGCCCCATGAGTTCTTAATTATGAGACTTGAAAGCAGCAAATGGGGGATTCACCTGCCCCTAAAAGCCGTTTTTGGCAGAGGTTCTCAGATATACCTGATACGTTGGACTCTCTTCTGCTAACCCGGAGTACTTAACAGATGGGAGCAACTCGGGTTTTCAGCAACCTTGACCTTTCCTCTTGCAGGAGTCAAGCAAGACGTTTTCTCATCACTTTTAAAGCTGGGGTGGTTGAGGCAGTGTCATCTCTCGATGTCTCCCTACTAATCAGATTCCCTAGAAATCCATGATCCCACTCTTGAGCCACAGCTTAGGAGAGCCAGAAAGGACAGATTGTCCTTGGGTTTGAGATCAGAGGGGCCCATGGTTGGAAGCTCTTCCTGAATACACCGATGCTTTGGCATCTGGGTTTGGAGTTTGATCAGCTATTAGGTCTAGCCCTAGCCCTGGAGATCGGGGAGAATGAGAGAAGCATCATCAGGCTGGACAGGCTGAGTCCCCACCTCTTAGGAGGGTATGTAAGATCACACCCTAGGAGACTGTCATCCTCCACCATATAGAGCCCTAGAGAGTAATCACCTTTGTCTTGGAGATTCTTTCTGGGTCACCTCCTGGGAAAGAAATTAGCCACCTTCCCTTGGGAGCAGTGGCCCCCAAAGCCGCCAGCTGGATTATCCTTCATAAATTTTTTATATAAATACCTCGTGCTGCAGCTGACCACATTTCTTCACAACCTCCCCATTTGGGTCCAGCTTCTCATCCCTTAATGATACCACATGTCACCCTGACTCCTCTTCAAGCTTTCCATGGCCTTAAGAATCCATGGAAATGGATTCTTGGATGCCTTGGGAATCTCTTAATTCCCAGCCCAGCTTCTTTCTCTAGCATGGGCCTGAGTTTATTTGATAGCCATCAAGGAGGGATAGAATCTTAGCTGAGTGGAAGAGGCTCACCAGAGCAGCTCACTAAGACTGCTAAGTCTTTCTCTATTGCCTCTTTTGCCCTTGAATTTTGGTTTTCTTTGGTTTGATACTCCCAGAGCTGGCTGTCAGGAGGGACAGATGGGGTATTCATCTTTAACGAGGCGATATAGTATAGCTATCAGAGCACACACTTTGGTGCCAAATGGCCCACAATCCAAAACATAGCGACATAGCAGGCTGATGACCTTGCCAAGTCTATGGATTTCTTTGAGCCTCAGTTCTCTCTGCTGAAAATGGAGGTAGTACCCCCCACACATACCAGGTTTGTTGTAAAGATTGAGCATGACTATGATGTCTAGAGAGAGCTGTTAGCATGGGCCCAGCCCATTATGAATGCTCACCAAGTGGTAGCCCTGATTATTATTTCTGACTTTTAGGATGTTCTTCCCTATATTTTTGAACTTTGGCTTGTTTCCCAGTAGCTTCTCTTCCTTTGGGATAATTCTATGGTTGCTAGCCCACATCCTACAAATGAAGTGCTGCTGTAACCTTTTTATGGTCACAGCTACAGCACGTCAAGGCACTCGCAGCGAGACTCAGCTCGCTTCTCCTCCTTCCCGTACTTCATGCTTTGCTGGTCAAGTGTGCTTATGGTGCTGCATGCTATGGTGTGAATTAAATGTCCACAGGGTGGCAGATTGGTTTCTGCAGATTCTGTTCCTGTGTGGAAGGAGTATGCCAACTGGGCTGGGTCCTCTTTCACATGGTCCCAGGGCTCCCAGCCCTCGAAAGAGTCACCAACCTGACACCAGAGTCTCCTGCCCTGAAATATCCTTCTCATAGTTCCCTTGACCTTGTGTTATCTTGACTGTTTTGGTGATTCCATGATAATGGGTGGGACGAAGCTGCTGCTTTGGTGTCAAGCTTCCTTGGTACTGAGAGCTGGCTGCTTCAAGAGTCCTAGATGGTAACCGATTAACCACATAATGGATTAACCTGTTCAGTAGCCGCTGTTGTATATGTGTGTGCTGGTGGGACACATGAGGACATCTTACAGGAAGAGAAATAACACATGGGGTAAACTGTTGCCTTCTTTTTTGTTCCCGTCTTCCCTTGAATTCATTCATCCCACAAACACTTACTGAACGCTTGCTATGTGCCACATATTGTGCCAGCCACCTCACTGTGTATACGTCTCGTCATTTCTTCCCCTCACAAAAGCATAAAGTAGACACCAACTCTGTGACACGAACTCCCCAATACCTAATGGAGAGACGCTGAGTGCCTCTAAGACAGGAGCTTTGCTGATCCAGCCAGGCACCAGCCTGTCCAACAAGCTCCTTTAGGAGTCACTGGTGTCACAGAGACAAGAGTTCCCCTGCCACTCTGTCCTCACTGCCAGGACCCGTTAAACAGCCCCCAGCCAAGAAGATGCCTTTGTTCCCACTCCAGGCATCTCTGACCACTCCCAGCTCCTGGCAGCTCTGCCTGCCTTCCTCCTCTCACTTCTCCAACCAAGTCTAAGACCCACTGCACCCATGGGTAGGCTCAGCTTCTACCTTTAACTCTTCTTGTTTATGACCCTATGCCTTGGGGCAGGGGTGCCTCCTCTGGCTTCCCTTTGCTTTGGGGTTCCTGGTTGGAAAAACCCTCGCTCTTCTCCCTTCCGTCTTACCCATTTCCATAGAACTGTGCAAAAAGCTCCCCGGGAGAGGTGAGGCGCAGGTAAGGTGGGGTCCACCGTACTGGGGGTGTGCCCAGACTTGCATGACCCCGTCCACGGCCAAACAGCCATCCTGGCCATGTGGATCTCTGTGAGCCACCTGGCCATCAAACCCTGCATGCTTGTCACTGATTGCTGACGTGGCTGCTCCAGCCTAGTTGAATTGTAGATCACCTCCTCCATCTTGGCTGCCACTTCCCGCTCCCCCTCCCTTCCCCCTCCCCCAGTCTCTCACATCCAATTAACACTCTCCTCCCAGCCCCATTCTAGAGTCATTAGTGAGGAAGCAGAATGGTCTTGGCCCCAGAGTGATTTCCTGTCATCTCTGCTCATTCATTCTCTCCATGTCTCTGCTAAACCATTAATAATGCTGCTTGCATCTCTGACTGTTCATCTGGGTCTCGGTGGCTTCATCCCAGCTCCTTGCCTCCAGGGTCCCAAAGAGCAGGTTATCTGTCCTGTGGCCCCAGTATGTGCCTTCTCGTTCATCCACTGCTGCTGAGACGGCCTTCCAGGGGGGCCACCACATTGGTCTCTAGGGTCCCAACACAGGATGCTCAGGGGGTAAACCACTTGCTGCTCAGGCAACCTCCTCCTCCTTTCCCAGGAAGGAAGGGTTTACTGAACCGGGGAGGAAGCTGGACTCCTATTAGATCCTTTCAGAATTTAGAGCTGCTCAAAAAAAAAAAAAAAAAATTTAGAGCTGCTCACACACATGTGCCAGTGGGGCCAGGGAGCCCCGCGCTTCCTAACACACCTCTCTTAATGTTGCCCCGGCCCTTTGGGGGGAGGTTCAGCTGGGAGGGTCTGGGGCTTGGTGCCTCTAAGGGTAAGGGGCGTGATGACACTTCTTTCTAGCCTGACCGCTTTGGCCTAGCTGGGTCAGCCCTGGGCAGGAGGCTCATGAGAGCATCTTCTGTCCTATTTCAGCACGAGGAGTTGCAGAAAGGACACCCAGCTTCATGTATCCCCAGGGCACAGCGAGCAGTCAGATGGTGCTGCGTGGCACGGATCTTCTGCTGGAGTGCATCGCCTCTGGGGTGTATGTACAGCCCACACCCCCACTCTAGTCACTCTCCAGGAGGAGGGGAGTAGGAATTCGCTCCTTGCCACAGTTTGGGGGGCAGAGTCAGAAACAGGCCCGAGCAAGGCCTCTGCAAAACATCATCATTTCCCTCCCGTTCTGGCTGTCTCTTTTATGGGTAACAAGGAAAGGAGGTGGGTAGGTGTCTGGCATGTGCTAGAACCCCGGGTGACTTTATATTAGTCCCTCAGTGCTGTGTGGCCTAGCATCCCCTCTGTACAGGAAAGATCTGCTGTCAGAGGGCATGCATCCTTCTGGGCCCCAAGTACACTTCAAGGATGCCTGGGTGCCTCCGGCTCTGTAGAAGAAAGCAGGGTCGCAGCTGGTGATATGTCCCCATTTCCCACTTGGCCCCCCTCCCAGCCCCACGCCAGACATCGCATGGTACAAGAAAGGTGGGGACCTCCCATCTGACAAGGCCAAGTTTGAGAACTTTAACAAGGCTCTGCGTATCACCAACGTCTCCGAGGAAGACTCTGGGGAGTATTTCTGCCTGGCCTCCAACAAGATGGGCAGCATCCGGCACACGATCTCGGTGAGAGTAAAGGGTACGTTGTGTGTATTTCTCATTATGATGATTTTGCCAACCCTACACACCACAACCACCTTTCACTCTGCAGGGGGATGTGGGGGGGGGGGGTCAGGGTGAGTACGGGAGACCCAATAACACACTGGTTAGTGGCAATAGTGATCTGCCAGGGATAGCGTCCCCCCCCCCCGTGTGTGTGTGTGTGTGTGTGTGTGTGTGTGTGTATGTGCGCACGCGCATGCTCACTGGGTATGAGGGGCAGGAGATCCATCCTGACCATCCCCCAATTTTTTGCTGTGCCTGGGGCTCCCTCCGCAGGTGAATTTACCCCAATGGGCCATTCGTATTTCACACCATGCCTTTCTTTCATTTTGCATTCCAGTTCACGGTGTGTCGTCTTAGCCCTGTGCTGTGTACTTGTGCATGGTTCTTTCTTTAAAATGGGAGGTTATCATGGCACAAATTATTTTTTAAAAAATCACCTCACTCCCTTCCAAAGCATAGATGGCCCATCTGAGCTGTTGCAGGCAGTAGAGCACGTGCCTTTACGTGTCCCAGCCACAGGTGGTGGGGTGCACCAGTCACTCCTCAGCCTGGGGCTGACAGGATGATTGGGACAGATGAGGTCTAATACCAACAGTGCAAGAACTTTTGAAACACACGCTCAGTTAATTTTATGACTTTGGTTTCAGTACTACACTCAAACCAGGGTTTTTTTGTTTTTTTTTTTTTTTTTACGATTTTATTTATTTATTCATGAGAGAGAGACAGACAGAGAGAGAGGCAGAGACACAGGCAGAGGGAGAAGCAGGCTCCATGCAGGGAGCCCGATGTGGGACCCGATCCCGGGTCTCCAGGATCAGGCCCTGGGCTGAAGGTGGCGCTAAACCGCTGAGCCACTGGGGCTGCCAAACCAGGGGTTCTTAACCGTTTTGGGGGTGTCAAGATGTTTGAGAATCTGATCCAAAGGAACTTCTCAGGGAAAAAATCCACATATCCACATATTCACAATTGGAAGGGATAGCCAGCTCTACTCTACCCAAAGCCCAGAGCCTAAGAATGCATATGAGGCCTTTTCTAAATGGTCTGATCTCACAGCAATAGCAGCAGAATCCACACAGGCCGACCCCGGGTGCACTTTACCACCTGCGTGGCTGGAGCCCTTGAGTGCACATCGTGGATACCCATGGGGTTCTAAAAGCGTCCTCTGTCCAAGCCTCCCCTGAGAATTCTGATTTAGTAGGTCTAAGATAGGCCCCAGTGTCCATGTTTGTTAAAAGCTCTTCAGAGGATTCTAACGAGCAGCCCTAGTTTAAAACTATTGTTCTGTGAACTCAAAATAGAGCGGGCAGCATGTGGTGCCACGTCAGCCGCAGGCAGGCAGGGCTGAGTCATCCCATGAGGAGGAGCCCTGGGCAGGTGGTGAGGCCTTGGAGCTGGCACTCAGGGGCTCCTGCCTTCCTAGTGGGAGCCGGTCTGGTGTCTCCTGCCTGCCCCGTGCCATCTAACTCCACTGCCTGTGCTCTGCTTGCCTTCCAGCTGCTCCCTACTGGCTGGACGAACCCAAGAACCTTATCCTGGCTCCCGGTGAGGACGGGAGACTGGTGTGTCGAGCCAATGGGAACCCCAAGCCCACTGTCCAGTGGATGGTAAATGGGGAACCACTGCAATGTAAGTAACAGTCATGGTCCCACCTGGCTCTGCTGTGTCTCCTATCAGAGGCTCCAGATCCCCATCCCTGTGGGCCAGCCCCAGGTGTACCAGAATGAGGTTCAAGAATAACCCCTTGGCTCCTGCTTCTGGAGCATCCCAGATCTTTGGACATCAAGAGGCAAGGAAACTGCCTCATCTGTGTGTGAGAGAACAGGAAACCTGTGGTTATGTTCCCGTATTTAGGGAGCATAAAACTCCCTTGGGTTTTTCTTGAATCTTGCATTCTGCCCTAAACAACCGCACAGCCCAGTTGAAGGTCTGGAGACTGGGTCTGCATCTGCGGAGAGCCAGCCTCTGAGTGGCGATGGGGCTTGGAAGGCAGAGCAGAGCCCAGTAACCCACTACCGTTAGTGACCCAGGCCTCACTCTCTGTGGAGGGCAAAATGAGAGCCAGGTCAGATATGAGGAAGAACTTCCCCACGAGAACAAAGGTGAATGGATGCAGTTAAGGGCTATGCCCAGATTTGGGGAAACTGAGTCCTACCCAATGGCTAGAGTAGGTGCCTCCAGGGCCCCCTCCAGCCAGGGCTCTTGGTCAGGTTTTCCCATCGTGTCGTGTATAGTTGCATTTACTTTCTAACGTGTCCTGGCGGGTCTCTGTAGGAATGCAGCACACTGCACCCTCTACTGAGCACAAAGCTCCCTCCCAGCCAGTGTCCTTCCCCTGGGCACAAGCAGAGCTCCGGACATTGCCTGCCCTCTGCTGTTCTCCCCGTCCTGACAGCACTCTGAGAACAAGGCAGACTGAGGCAGCAAACTTCACGGCACCATTGAATAAATGCAGAGCCTGGGACCCGCAACTAAGTGGTGGCCCTGGAAAGGTCACCTGTCAGTCAAGGGGGGGTGGCTGAGAAGAAAGTTGGGTCTCTGAGAATTGCCGGAGGGAGGAGGCATTGAAGTTGCTGGGGTGGACTCCTTCGTGCCTTTTTTGCTGACTGGGGACTTGGGGACGGGCGATAAGGATGCTGACTTCATCTTCACTTCCTTCTTGCTGACTCCCCAGTTCCGGGCTCAGACATGGTATCTGTGGCATGGCGCCTCGGGGGCCAGACCCCACGTTGGTTCTTTGCCCACTGCTGCCATAGGTCTGGGTGATCTTGGGTGAGTTCACGACGATCCAAGCCAAGTCACCTGGCTTAGTCCAGAAACTTTAGAGAGGAAAGTCACCTTCTAGTGAAAGATGAAAGAAGTGGGGGTTCTTTACATTTCTAGAAAACTTTATGTGTATAGCTTATTATCATTCTTTTAATAACGCTCGTCGGAGTGAGGAAGGATGGGAGTAAATCTCCCCTACTTGACAGAGAAGGGAAATGAGGCCTAGAATTTATTGATTTGTCCCAGCCCCAGATAGACATGTGAGTGGGACTGAGACCCCACAGCCACTCCCCAGCATCTGCTCTCCGCACCCCAAGCCAGCCATACTTGAAGAGTTGCGGGGGGAAAGGTCCTCTGTCCGTTTAGGATATATTTCTTGGGACAATCGGGTAGCTTTGGCAAATTTAAGGACTCATTCGGTTTCAACAGGCATTGGCTTATTGGTTGAACTCTGAATGTTTGCACAATGCTCTGTTCAGAGGATGGGAAGTTGGTAGACTCCATCGAGTTGACATTTCTTTGTCCTTTTCAAAACATTTATGTATATGCACAATGGATTAAAATAATTAACAGCAACAATAATCAGTGCGTGCGTGCCGGGCCTCTGCCAATGACTTGAGACATGCATTAAAATCTCAGGTTATCCTCATAACCTGAGGTGATGTGTCATCTCCATTCTGCACACAGGAGGCTGGAACTTAGAGGAGCTGAATGATGCTGACAGGTCATATGGTTGGAATTCAAACACCTTTCTGTTTCCACACCTGTCAACCACATCTGCCCAGCTGTGACATAGGTCCAGCAGGGATTCACAGTCCCACTGAACAGACTGAGAAACAGACTCCAGTAGGTTTGACGATGGACCCAAAGTCACAAAGCTAAGGAGCAGTGGAGCTGGAGGCTGGGTCTTCTGGGAGCCACCCCGGGCTGCTGCTTCCAGGGCACCCAGTCATCTTAGGGAGCCCTGGCCAGAGCCCCAAGTGCCCTCCACCCTGCCCCATTTCTCACAAGGAGCATCTTTCCTGTCTGTAGCGGCACCACCCAACCCAAACCGTGAGGTGGCCGGGGACACCATCATCTTCCGGGACACCCAGATCAGCAGCAGAGCTGTGTACCAGTGCAACACCTCCAACGAGCATGGCTACCTACTGGCCAACGCCTTCGTCAGCGTGCTGGGTGAGTGCACCCCTCCACCTGGTGGAGCCTCCCTGGGGCTTGTTCCTGTCGTGGGGCCCACTTTCTTCTCCAGAGGTCAGCCAGGCTGGGTGGGGTAGGAGAGCAGTGGGGTGGAGGAAGCATGGAGACTGAAGATGGATTTTCCGGGGAGGATGGAGGACTTCGGATCTGGGTGTGCAGACTGTTAATTCCATATGAGGCTCCTATCTCCAGATGAGAGGGTGGGGCCTGTCTCACCCCCTCCCCGTATCCACGCCAACTCTGTGTTCTCGGTGGCCTCAGGGTGGCCTCTGAGTACTAGTGTCACTTCTAGATCCAGGAGAAGGCACGGGCAGCTCAGAGATACCTTGGGGTTGTGAAGGGGCAGGTTCCTGTTTGTAGCGGCACCACCCAACCCAAACTGTGAGGGTTTGGAACCTGGTGGATAATCTGGGAGACCCTTTGCAAAAGCTGGATTGGGTGGAAGGTAGGTTGAGGACAGATAGATGAGCTCCCTCCTCCCTCCCCAACCCTGGGAGGTTGCAGGGGATCCCTGGGTGGCTCAGCAGTTTAGCACCTGCCTTTGGCCCAGGGCGCGATCCTGGAGTCCCGGGATCGAGTCCCGCGTTGGGGTCCCAACATGGAGCCTTCTTCTCCCTCTCCTGTGTCTCTACCCCCCTCTCTCTCTCTATCATAATTAAATAAAATAAATAAATCTTAAAAAAAAAAGGAGGGAGGTTGTGGTGGGGGGTGAGGAACAGGGGTGCTTGGAAAGCTGCTGTGCTGCCAGAGCACATGGAAGACCCTGGGGGAGGGGAACTGGAGGAGCTAACCCCCACCAGCCCCCCAGCCAAGGTCCATTCTCTGGAAATTGTAGACGTGCCACCCCGGATGCTGTCACCCCGGAACCAGCTCATTAGGGTGATCCTGTACAACCGGACACGGCTGGACTGCCCATTCTTCGGGTCTCCCATCCCCACACTCCGATGGTAAGTTCCAGACCAGGCCTCACCCCCGGGGGGTGGGGATTCCTCTGGTTTATAGCACTCGTTACCCTCCTGGCCCAAAGTAGGGTATTCAGTGAGACCAGTGAGCCTTGTAGGGTGGAAGCTGGGAGAAAGCTGATCAATCATCGACGTCAGCCCCATTCTATGCAGAGAAGAAAACCGAGGCCTAGAAAGGGCCAGAGACTTGCCAGGGCGGCCCAGCAGTGGGAGGCAGAGCATCGGGGGCTCGGGGCTGCACACTGCTCTCTCAGTGTGCTGTGTGTCCCGCTGTTCTGTTGTGAGGTTTAAGAACGGGCAGGGAAGTAACCTGGATGGTGGTAACTACCACGTCTACGAGAATGGCAGTCTGGAAATCAAGATGATCCGCAAAGAGGACCAAGGCATCTACACCTGTGTCGCCACCAACATCCTGGGCAAAGCTGAGAACCAGGTCCGCCTGGAGGTCAAAGGTAAAGGAGAGGTTGGTAGATAGAGGCGGGGTGGGGCAGGCAAGGAAGCCATCTCCTCCAAGTGGTTCCCGTGAGCCATTCCCTTTGAAAACACACCACACATCACATCAGATCCCCCGTGGGGCCCTCCCGCTGGGCTTCTGTGTCCTCACAGGGCTTCTGGCCGGCCTGGGGGCCGGGAACACAGAGTTCTGCTCAGTTCAGTCCCCGTGGGACTAGGAAGGGAAGCTGGAGACCCCTACCAGCACCCTGCTACCCCCCCAGGAAGTGCATCGTAGATTCCCCAGCCAGAGAGAAAGGACATGGGGATTGTTTCCTCCTTGGAATTGCCCCTACTAGCCCCACCACCACCATTCATACACCTGGAGGTTCTTTCTGCCTCCTCCCGCGGTCCCTCTAATCTTGAGGCCACACGTGTTTCACTGCGTGGCCACGCGGGGTGGGGGGCAGAGGCCTTGCCGATGACAAGCTCCCTTGGCTTCTGCACAGACCCCACCAGAATCTACCGGATGCCTGAAGACCAGGTGGCCAAAAGGGGCACGACGGTGCAGCTGGAGTGTCGGGTGAAGCACGACCCCTCCCTGAAGCTCATGGTCTCCTGGCTGAAGGATGATGAGCCTCTCTACATAGGAAACAGGTTTCTCTGCTCCTTCCTTCTCTCTTCCTGGTGTGAGTCCGGGCCATCTTCTTCCTCCTCGCTCTCGGTGACACACGGAGGAACCCAGGGACGGAGAACCTGTGGCATCGTGTCCCCCAGGAACTGCCACGGAGGGGGTGGCAGCATCAGTACCTCCCCCTCTCCCACCAGTTCTCCCCCTCTCCTCTTTCTCACTCTTTTCTCTCTTCCCTCCTCTCCCCTCACCCCTTTGCCTCCCGCTGCCTCCCTCTTCTGCTGGGAGCACCCCCATCCTCAGCCCTACTCGCAGTGCCCCTGGTGTCCAGCAGAGGGCAGGGCTGGCCCGAGCCGCCTGCCACCAGGGTGTTAGTGGGGCGCCTCAGCCCACAGGCACTCAGGGTGCTTTTACTAGACCTCACTGGCCTCCTATGTCCAGATTTAAGTGGTGTGGTGGGAGGGGAGGCATTGAGAGTGTCCAAAAGTCCCGGCAGATATCTCTGATGTGCAGTCAGTGATGGAGGGGGATGGAGAGCCCTCCACGGGGCTCTTTGTTGTTCCCCCCACATCTCGGAGGGTGGTTGTGCAGGGCCCTGAGGTTGGGCATAGGGAACGACTGTTTCCACAATCATCTGGCTTTTCCCAGGGTGTGCTCTGCAGGCAGGCACAGGCCTTGTGCACTCCCAGCTTTCCCGGCCCACCCTGCTCTGTGGTGTCCACCTCCCTCCTCAGGAGACAGTTCAGAGGAGCGCAGGACAGCTGGCCTGAGCCTGGGTGCACAGGCTGGCGTGGGCTGAAGGGAGAGCTGGAAGTAGGGGAGGAGGAGGGCTGCCAGCCTGCCTTTTGGGGGGTGGACCTAACCGTGCCCTGATTTGGGGGGGAAGAGCACAGCATAAGAAAGGCAGCAAGGAATAGATAATAGGCAATCTGAGGACAGTGAATGTGAGTCTGAATGTGATCAGGGCCACTTCTGCTTCACCCACTTTCCTTTTCCCTTCCATCAAGCACCTAAGTGCTCCAGGTAGTGGTGAAGACCATGGCCCTCTCAAATCATGTCCCCTGCGAGGGGCTGTGGCTACCCTGCCCAGCCTGTGATGCTTCCCTCTCACTCACCATCCCCACTCCAGGGAGAAAGCAGGCAGTGCCCAGAGCTCCCCTGCACCGCTCACTGTCTACCCACTCGCCCTCCTCCCAACCACTCCCTGGTGCCCCTGCAGGATGAAGAAGGAAGACGACTCCCTGACCATCTTTGGTGTGGCTGAGCGGGACCAGGGCAGTTACACATGTGTTGCCAGCACTGAGCTGGACCAGGACCTGGCCAAGGCCTACCTCACCGTGCTAGGTAACTGCCACTGCTCGTACATGCTCTGACCGCCTCCCATCCCACCCCTTCCCAAGGTCAGAGAAGCAGTGAGCCCCACACAGGTCCCAGGACATTGCCTGTGGTCAGCCGGCTGGTCAGGGGTGGTGATCTCCTGCCCTTTGATCTAAGAGTTAGGAAGCTGCTCCTTTCAGAACAAGCTGTGCTGGACACCTTGCCTCCTGAGTAGAATCATTAACTCCCCCAAATCCTCAACTGATGGGTGCCTGAACGAGAGGGGGAAGGTAGATGAGGGATTCTTCTTGTGATAATCCATACCGACTTTACAGCTACCTCCGTACCACTACGTCAGTTAAAACAATTCATCATTGAAGCAAGACTGAATTTTGAGTCTGTCCTGCCAACACCCTCTACTAGCCTCCCTCCCCCTCCCACCCTGCTCCTGTTTCCTTAATGGGATTTTATAGGGCACTCTGCACTTAGCAAACCGATTTCATCTTTTCTTGCCCTGTGTCCAAGTCAGACTGTAAATACTAAACCGTCCCAACCCCAGGGGAAGACAGCCTTTCCCATCCAGGGAAGAACATCCCCTGGTGTCCCCTCATCACCTCTGTCCTCTCTCTGGGCATCCTATTGCCATTACTGTTGGTTCACTCTGTCCCCTCTGTGGCGGCAATGCAGTCGCTGAGGATGGTGGTCCCAGGCACATAGTGGCATTGGGATGGGAAACACACAGTCCCCTCCACACTGTCAGCCATGGAGGAAGCACAGGGGTGTCTCCATGGAAGCAAAGGTGAGGGTGTGCCTAGAACACCTCAGCCCAGGGCAGCCATTCAAACCTCAGCCACCTATTCCCATCCTACTAGAACACCTGTAATCCTGGATAATGTGCTAACCTGAATAACCCGTCTTACCTTTGCAGCTGATCAGGCCACTCCAACTAACCGTTTGGCTGCCCTGCCCAAAGGTAATTTGTACTAATCACAGGACCCCTTCCAAAGCCCTCTCTAGGTAGCTGGGAGGGTGGAGTCCGAGGAGGAAGGTGCTACCGGACAGGAGGTACCACATGTAGGCAAGTGGGTCACACTCTCCACTCGCTGCCAAATCTGATTCCTTTCAAAGGTCCTGCCCCTTACCTCCCAGCCCTGCCACAGCCCTGCTCCCAGCTTCCTCGGAAGTCCTTGGCTGCTCACCCATCCCTTCCTTGTGGTAACCTGTTCTCTCCCTGCCAGCTGTCTCTCTCCCTGCACACTTCTCAGGAAAGCCCACGTGCTCCAAATACCTGTAGGCCCATCTCGTTTGCAGCCTCCCCGCCTCTGCTGCTGCACACCCGTTCACAATCTGTATTCACACGTGTGCACACATACACGAATGTGGGCTCATGTGACCCACCTTCCAAATCCTCCCAGTTACCAGCCAGAGTTCAGAAATAACTGGCTCAAGCAGCCAGGATGGGGAAACATCACACATACCCCATCAGTCAGTAGTGAGGTAGCTTTACCCCCAGGCCAAGATGGCCCTTACACCCACCAAGGAAATCCAGTGAGAGAGGAGCCCCCAGTCCTGTTTGGACGCTTGCTGATGCTCTTCTGTCCTCCTGTCCATCACTGAAACTCTGGATTAAGTCCCTATTTCCTCCCTGGCCTGGTGCTCAGCCTTTGTCCCTCCCACACTCCTAACCCAGCTGCCTTGTTCAGCTCTCCAAACACCCGCTGAGCTCCTGTAACCTCAAAGCCTCGGCACACAGAGTAGAAGGTAATTATCCCCAGAAAATGAGACCAAATCCCACACTTCCTTGCCAGCTTCCCTAAAGGTTGCAAGCACGGGTCTCATGAAAAGGGCATCATTTTCCAAATGCTCACACCCTAAGAATACCCACCCCTAAGAAATGGGGTGGGTCGGTCCCAGTTCTCCCTACACCCTACATCCTTTGATGCTCTTTTGGGGTGCTGAAATTTTAAGTCTCCCCTTTGTTCTTCCTCAGCCCCCTGAGGGAAGGGGGTAGTCCCTGTGCTGACCTTTCCAGGCAGGCCAGGGCTGTTTTCCACTGGTGGTGACCTCAGCCCCTCAGGGGCCCATCACAGGCCAGAGTCCAGGGCTGGGGCCAGCGCAGGGCAAGCTGGCTCTAATTCGGGAGTCCCGTGTGGTGTCTTCTTCCTCTGCTGCCAGGACGGCCAGACCGACCCCGGGACTTGGAGCTCACTGACCTGGCTGAGAGGAGTGTGAGGCTGACCTGGATCCCAGGGGATGATAACAACAGCCCCATCACAGGTCAGCCAGGGGCCCCGTGCTCCAATCCAGGAAAGAGGGATGGATGGCGGCCTGGTTTCTGGGAGCAGCCAGGGGCCTTGCCCTGGTTTCTGGTCCCGCTTCTGCCTCCCTTGGCGCGTGCCCTGGGCTGTTCACACAGCGCACAGAGGCCTCGGGTCCCCTCAGTGTCTCGGGAGGAATTGTCCCTGGGTCTTCGTCTACCCAAGGCAGAACGTTAAGACTAGCGGCAACCGCGAGGGAGAACCTCACAGAACTCCGTCAACTCAGCTCCCAACCAGCACTGTCTTCCTTGCCCACTCAGACTACGTCGTCCAGTTTGAAGAGGACCAGTTCCAGCCAGGGGTCTGGCATGACCATTCCAAGTTCCCAGGCAGCGTCAACTCTGCCATCCTCCAGTTGTCCCCATATGTCAACTACCAGTTCCGGGTCATCGCCATCAACGAGGTGGGCAGCAGCCATCCCAGCCTCCCCTCGGAGCGCTACCGGACCAGCGGGGCGCGTGAGTACCTGAGGGCCAATGGCCCCCAGTTCCTGCCCATGGAACGTGGGTGGGTCACCTAACTTCTCCAAGGTTGGACTTTCTCAGCTGTGAAACAGGGAATAATGACAACACCGCCTCCATCACGGGGCTGTGGGGAGGCTTTTGTCTGAAAATGCGGGTTGGGTACCTACCCTGATGCCTGGTGTGTAGCTAAGTGCACAGTGAATGCTAACTGTGATTATTATTATTAATATCCTTAATAATTCTTGACGATCTGCTTTAAAGGGAAGTGCTATGGCAAAGATCGGCAGGAGAAAAATATAATCTGGTGTTATGTCAGATTTCTTTTTCCTATCATGCTTGGGTAATGTTTAGATTTCTGAAAATATGCCCGCTCATTGAGAGTGGAGCTGCTTCCCCAAAATGTTAAATGCCAGGGATAAACCAGTCTGATATTAAATTGATTTAGTGGATAATCCATGGAGGGGATAATCCATATTGAATTGGCTGTCGGGACCATCCAAAGTATGGGAAGCCTTATGATAAATGCTGTCTGGTGAGGGATTAAAATTCAAAAGAAATTAGCCCTCCTTGGGGGAGGTCTAATTTCTTGGGGGTGAAGTCTTAGGGAAGCATATCATGCACCTGAGAAAACAGCAGAGCAAGTTTGGTTGCCTGTGGGACTGAGGGCGCAGAGAGATGCTGGGGAAAGATGGGGCTGGTCGGCTGGGAGGGAGAGAGCTTGCTCCCTGCCCCTGGTGGCACAAATTGGACTTGACCTTTGCATCCACTTGGGTTCTAGCCCCTGAGTCCAATCCCGCCGACGTAAAGGGAGAAGGGACCAGAAAGAACAACATGGAGATCACTTGGACGGTAAGGGTCCCTCTGTCCCCCTTGATGGGCCCGCTGTCTTGGCCTTGAGTACCTGGGAGCCCTTGCTCTTTATGCCCCTGAGACCCCAAGGCTCCTGGACCTCCAGAGACTAAACTAGAGCATGTCTAAGAGCAAGAGTTAAGACAGGAGATGGGAGCAGAGGTGACCAAAGAACGTAGCTAGTTTGGCAAAACCAGAGAGAGTACAAGCAAACTAAAATGGTCTTCTCTCGGAGAGGGAGGGGTTTAGGGGGGCCTCTAGGAAAGATTTGGCCTAAACATCTAGACCTAGTTTGGGTGTGTTCTGGGGTCCTCCCACTGGAGATGGCTGGGGGTAGAGGGGAGACCAGACCCGAGCTGCTTTCCCTGCAGGCTTTCTTTTAGTCCAGGAATGAAGATGATGCAAAAGCTTCCCTACAGGCCAAGATTGGGAAAAAAAAAAAAAAAAAAAATCTCTATCTTGGCTCACTGACTATATTTTCCAAACCAAAATTGGGATATGTGGTCTCAAAATGACTTTTTTCCAAACCACTTCCAAGTCTGAGAAATGCACATTTAGCCACTGAAATATTAACATTTCTGTGCTGTCACCATGGGTAAGAAGCAGGGAGAGACAGCATGTGGGATCGTGTCTATCCTCATCCTTCTGAGGGCTTGATCTCACAGCAGCCTGGGCAGCTGGGCTGAGCCCAGGTTCAAGACACTGGGGCTCGTCTTTAGGACCTTGCAAGGACCAGCTCTTGGTCTACAGCTCTGTAGGGTGGGCTCCCATGGGACAGCTTCCTGGACCAGGCCCTTAGGGAAGAAAGAACAGAGTCACACACACCCCTTAGGTGCTGGGAAGGACAGGACAGTCACACATGGATTCGGTAGAACCCAAGTCAGTTCTGGAATTCTGAGTTCATTGGTAGTGGGCATGCTGTGGCTGGCTAACCCAAAACTCATCCCTCTCCAACTTCAGAGAATATTCTATTATTTTCTTGTTTTGTTCTTCCTACTGATGCATCATCACAGGAGAGTCCTGTTGGACATGCAGCTTTGGCTCCCTATGGACTTGCAAATGTGGGTGGCTCTGGGAGTCAGAGTGACTAGGTTCTTGAGTGTGAAGCTCGTGTCACAGAAGAGCTACATGCTGCTGAATTCATAAGACTCTGGGCGTTGGGGGACTCAGTGTGAGGGTGGCACGCTCTTCCAATGCTGGGCAGATCGGGGCAGAATGGCTGGCACAGAAGGAGGGTGCAGGCTGTGGGTGGGCCTGGGTTCCACCCCTGCCCTCCCTCTCTCCCTGCTCAGCCCATGAACGCCACCTCTGCCTTTGGCCCCAACCTGCGCTACATCGTCAAGTGGCGGCGGAGAGAAACTCGAGAGACGTGGAACAACGCCACAGTGTGGGGCTCCCGCTACGTGGTGGGCCAGACCCCTGTCTACGTGCCCTATGAGATCCGAGTCCAGGCCGAAAATGACTTTGGGAAGGGCCCTGAGCCAGACACTGTCATCGGTTACTCCGGGGAAGACTGTGAGTACCCTCCCCTGCCCCAGCAAGGACCCACACAGCTGGGCTGCACAAAGCCAGCCTCACAGACCAGGGACCTCAGGGTGGGTCACAGGACTTCCAAGAACATCTTGGGAGGACAGTCGATTTCCAGGAAAGAGAAATTCCCTAGAGTGACCTGGGACAAACAGGCCCCTGATGTCAGGAGCAGAAATGTCATCACCTGAACTCTAGTTGGAATTACTGAACATCGTCACCTGCTCCAATATTCCCATTTTATGGATGTGAAAACTCAGGCCCTAGGAGGGAAAACTCTTGCCAGTACTACACAATGGCAAATGTCAGGCTTGAAAATAGAAGCCGGGCCTTCTAAGCTACCTTCCTGCCAAGCCTTGCTGGGGCCAAGACTTCAAGATTCTCCCTCCCAAAGAGCCATAATTAGATTCCTCCACAGGAAAC
This sequence comes from Canis lupus dingo, assembly GCF_003254725.2. Taxonomy (NCBI): domain Eukaryota; kingdom Metazoa; phylum Chordata; class Mammalia; order Carnivora; family Canidae; genus Canis; species Canis lupus. The sequence continues at coordinate 1,997,540 of NC_064280.1, forward strand.
AGGGCCACAGGCCAGATTCTTGCCTGGCTCCCCAGGGGAGACCTCGAGAAATAGAAAAGGCCTCCAGAGCCCCAGACTGGAATGATCCAGATCAGCTACCAGCTGGCATCCCAGTGTTGCTCTTAACCTTTGGAATTGGGCATGCAAAGTAAAGTTTTTGGGAAGCTAGCCTTTGTACATGATTCTGGGCATATATGTGGAAGTATGCACCTGGCTTTGAAGATGGCAGTGGTCTCCCTCTCCCAAGCACATCAGTGGAGTAGGCTGCTGAGCAGCCCCTCCTGGTCAAGGTGATCCAAGGAAAGATCATGTAGATGGATACGGTGACCAGAAGGAAGGGAGGAGGAACATCCCCATTGGGGGAATTGCAAGGGCCAGTGCTAGGGATTAAGAGTAGGGTCTGTGTTGAGCATGACAGTCAGGTGGGAAGAAGTGGGCCCCAGGCATCACGTTTCTGGAGGTGATTATGGATTGGACCCAGTCTGTAATAAGTGGGTAGTACCAGCCGACTCTGTCCATCCTGCTCCTTGTCTCGTGGTGCAGGCACTTCCAGACAGGGGACTGGCAGGCACTACTGGCTGGTGAGTACAGAATGGGCAGTGTCTAGTGGACTTTGTGAACCTGCCCCCAGCTTCCATGGCACCTGCCCACCCCCTCAGCCTGTGCTCTGTTGGGCAGAGTGCAGAAAAAGGAGGTACAAATCAGCTCCAGCAGAGGGAAGGGGTCTGTCTCTCCACGTAGTCAGGATCAGAATCCCCTCCTGAAGGAGGTTGGGACATCTTCAGTATGTGGCTGATGTTTCCTGCAGGGTGCTGGTGGAAAATGAGTGTCATTCAAAGGGGGCTACCTCTAATGTGAGGACAGGGTTTGAGGGAAACTAGCAAGGTATCAGAAACGACCCAGAGAGGTAGCGACAGCAGGACCCTGCTATGACATTCTGAGCCTCAAAGGGCCAGGGGACCCTCCCTCTCCTCCTGCCCTGGGGTCTCCTGTTGACCTTTCCTATTGAGCAAACCCATCTGGTAGCCTGTGAATAGCAGGACCCACTGACACAGTCCAAAGAAGGGCAGCCTGCTGGGACACAGAGCAGGTGGAGAAAGGTAGTGCATGGGATGCAGGGGCAAACGGAGGCTACCCAGCATGGGAGGATAGCAAATAATTGCCCTCCAAACATGTAGGCAGATCCGTCCCACCCGATGGCCGCCCTTTTGCGCTGGCTTTCCCCCACTCCCCCAAGCGCAATCTTGTGGAACAGTCATAGCCCTTGCCTGCATGGAGTACCCAGTGTCCAGAGGAGGTGGAGGCCCCAGCAGAGAATAAGTCCGAGAGGACCCTAGAGTCCAGGGGCCAGCCCCGCTCGCATAACCAGTTCTCTATCCCAAAACATTGCAGATCCCAGGGCTGCACCCACTGACGTTAAAATCCGAGTCCTGAACAGCACAGCCATCAGTCTCCAGTGGAACCGCGTTTACCCTGACACAGTCCAGGGCCAGCTCAGAGAGTACCGAGTGAGGACACCAGCTCTCAGCCCCTCCTAACTACCCAGCTTGCTAACCAGGGCAAGGGCGTAGCAGATGCAGGCCATGAGATACCTGGAAGGGGTCCTAGGGGTAGTTGTTGGATCCAGAGTTAATTCAAGAAGATGGTGTTGGCTGTTCAAAAATACACCTGGAAAAAATTTTATATATATATACATATACCCAGGTGTGTCCTGCAACAGATATGCTGAGATTCTGCTCAGCAGAAGATCACATGAAGGGTGGTGGGTTTGGGTTGATGCTGCATATCGCTCATCATGCTCATAATACATGTGTGAGCAGACACACATGTATCTTAGGAGCAGTGTTGAGGCAGCACTGAGCTACACCCCTCTCCTAATGGCCCCTGCTGGGCTGCTTGCCTCACCCAGTCTGGTTTCATGAAGCCCTCACTAACAAGGCAGAGCCACCAAGACATTGTAAGCACTTTCCCTGTTGTCGCAGCCAACTCCGGATTCTCCAGCACGTGGATTATCAGGGCCCTTGGCTTCTCCTGATCTCCCTGCCTATGGGCAGTTTCTGCTCACGTGTCTCTCCTCTTTGCAAAGGTGGGCTGAGGCGGGGAAAAGAAGAAGAAAAACAGGTTATGCCAGGCTCTCCCTTACACATAGCTTTATTTAAAAGTTGCCTGGGAAGTGACAGAGGCTGTAGGCATGGGATGCTGCAGGTTCTGTGACTCACAGGTCATTGAGAGTTGGCTGATGGACAACTGGGGACAGAATGGAAGGGATCGGTCTCTTTTTAGGACATCAATTCGGTAGGACACTAATAAGGAAGACAAGAGAATGTGTACACTTAATGAGCTCTTCCCCAGCACTCGACTCACACCCTTAACCTACTTGCCTGGAGATCATTCCAGCTAAAGCTCCCCTTGGGTCCCCTTCTCAAGTGTGGATCTCCTCCTCTTCCTTTGCCATCGGAGGCCCAGGTAATGGTGACACGGTAGCCCGACTTGGGCCTTCGTACCTAGTGCTAACCGTACCTTATGTCCCAGACCTCTTGACTCTATCCATAACACTACCACCTTCTCAAGGCCATCCCATCCAGGATCTTGCCACCAGGCAGCCTGGTGTCCACTGACTTGGACTTGTGTCTATCGCATTCTAAAGGTCTTCAAACAATATTAAAAGAAACCGCTTGACTTCAAAGGATTAAATCAACTCTCATATTCAGACTTGTGGGGGTAACCTGTTACTTTTCAACTCCTGCTTCCTGCCAACCTAAACCATACTAATCCAACTCAAGGGGATGTGGCCTTTGAGCACAGAAGAGAGCTCTCCATGCCTGCACCCTGGGCTTATCCTTTGTGGTTCCAGCATGAACTCCATGAGCATCTTGTTCCCGGGCCTGGAATTAAGTGCCATGATGGAAATAAGCACCAGCTCCATCAGTAACTTTGGCCAACTTGCCTACTTCCGAGAGAGGCAGTGTGGCTCAGAAAATGATTGAACCCCAAGCCCCCATGTCCTGTTTGACATCAGTTCACACTCACTAGGGACTAATGAATGGGGCCTCTAAGGCCACTGCCCCAGCCCAGGCGGGGCTACCCAGGGCATTCGGGATGCGGAGCCTGTGGCAAGCAGAGGGCAAACTGTCACTACCGCTGGCACTAACTACTAACCCGGCTCCACCTGACCACCCCCTCACCGGCCTGCCTCTGTCCTGAAGGCCTACTACTGGAGGGAGAGCAGCTTGCTGAAGAACCTGTGGGTGTCTCAGAAGAGACAGCAAGCCAGCTTCCCTGGTGACCGCCCCCGCGGCGTGGTGTCCCGCCTCTTCCCCTACAGTAACTACAAGCTGGAGATGGTCGTGGTCAATGGGAGAGGCGATGGGCCTCGCAGTGAAACCAAGGAGTTCACCACCCCGGAAGGAGGTAGGTCTGCCCTGAGACTCTGCAGGGTGGGGCAGGACAAGGGCAGCACGTCCAGGTGGGCCTCGAGCAGCCCCAGCATACATTGGCCAGACAGCACAAGGTGACCTCTGCTGCGACCCCCAAGGCACCTACGTCCTGCAAGCTGAGCCGCTCCTGCCATCCCCCGAGTGCTGCATGACCGGCTGGCCTGCCCTGACAGGACTGTGTATCTCAGGAGAAGACCTCTATTGCCTGCTGACAGAATTCCAGAAGGGCTAGCGGACTGACCTTCCCCCCTACAAGGGTGCTGCGGGAGCCCTGGCTACCCCCTGACTCCGGAGGTCGAAGCACAGTCTCCCTGACCACCAGAAGCACCCGGCTTATTCCCCAGCACTCAGGACCTTCAGAGTTCACTCAGCACTGTGATCCAGAAGCTTCTGTCTGGACAGGTGGCCCTGCAGGGGGGGCCCTGCCTGCTGCTGGTTCCAGGTCCCCCTGGTCCTGGGAGGCAGATTCCTGCAAAGCTCACTACGTCCTGTTTATCAGCTCTCGTTTATCAGCTCGACATTTGCCGATTTCTCTTCTCTTTCTCCTCCCTCCTTCCTTAATGGCTTCCCCCATATTCTTCTTCTCTTCCTCCTTCTCTGTTCTTCCCTCTTGCTTTCTTTATTCCTCTCTTTCCTGCCTACCCCCCCCCCCCATTTTGCTTTCCATCTCCAGCCTCTCCCCATCGCCCCCGCTCCTGGTGCCCTGTCCCTGAGTCCCATCCTGGGTTTCTTTCTCCTCGCCCCTGAACCCACATTCTCAGCTCGGGGACTGAGAATCCTCGTCTGAGGACTGGGGACTGCGGCCTCTGCACACACAGCTGTGGTTGGGTCCCTGAACAGCTCGAAGGCATCTTTGCAAGGGAACAGCCTAACGTGTGCCCAATCCACCGTCTTTGCTAAAGGAAAACCTGACTTCTTCCCCATTTTAAACAGAGTCTGAGCCGTGTGTGTCGTAAACGGGAGGGATACAGCGTCCTGGCTGGGGCTGAGGGCTGTGCCCCCTCACCCCCATGGTCCTCCTGGGTTCTGACGTGGCAGCCAACCAGCGTGGGGGTTGCCCAGAGGTCCATGCCTTCATACTTGTGCTTTGTTTTTTTTGTGTTTCCTCATCCTGCCTCTACCCACCCCTTCTCTTCCCCTGCCCTCTCCTCCTTCCCCAAGTACCCAGTGCCCCCAGACGTTTCCGAGTCCGGCAGCCCAACCTGGAGACAATCAACCTGGAATGGGATCATCCGGAACACCCCAATGGGATCCTGATCGGATACACTCTCAAATATGTGGCTTGTACGTTCCATCCTTCTTTCTCTTCATCTGGGATTCAGAAACCCCATTCTCACCATTTCACTAAGGAATCGAAGTAGAAAGCCTATGGGTGCAGAGAACAGTGCAAAGGGATGGAAGCGCCAAGGAGAAAGTTCCCCGGGGTGTTAGGTGAGGCAGGTGAGAGCCAGCCCTCTGCTCGCCTGACACAGCTCCTTTTGCAGGAATCTTCTAGTTGGCCAGGGAGAAAAAGGGAACTTCTGATCTAATGAGGAACTCAACCTCGGCCCCTCAGGGATCTTAGTTAGAGTCTCCAACACCTACAAGTTGTGCACTTCATCCGATGGGGAGATTGCATACAAGAGAATCCACACAATACTCGGGGACAGTAAACAAAGTGTCACGTATGGTAAGGCAGCTGTATCTTGAGTGACTCAGTCAGGAACGTGGGCAGGGAAGACCTCACCAAAAGAGCTTAGTGTCACCGCTGGAGGACAGGAGGGTCATTATATTTGAAAAACCTCTAAAGTAGGTGATGTCGTACCTCATTGGGAAGCTCAAAGGGCCAGCTGTTGTGTTGTTGACGATTTTAATAGCCGACTGTGTGCCTGTACGCTGCTCTGAATCCACCTCTGGACCTGACCATTCCCCTTTGAGCTATACTGAATAGGCCTTTTACAAAGGAGGCATTAATGATCAAAAGCTCTAGTGGTTCTGCCCTAGTTCTGTTTGAAAGGAAGAAAGGAACTCAAAAGTTTTGTCCTCGTTAAAAAGGCCTGGGGATTATAAACTAAATCTTTCAGAATCAGCCACATAACTTTATAGTGAGCTGGAGATAATGAGATCAGTGAAAAAGTCTTAACCCCTGGTTTGTCATTGAAGAGCCAGAAAGTTCTTGCCCAGCAGTCTGCCCTTGAACCCAAATCTCCCATCCCCAGGGTCGGGGATCAGGCCCCACTTGTTCCCCTTGCCACAGAGTCAGGAAGGCTTTCTCCTTCCAGCTGCAGATTATATAACCCACCACGGCCAATGTTACTGAAGTTGAATTCACTTACCTCTCTCTCCCCAGTTAATGGAACCAAATTAGGAAAGCAGATAGTGGAAAACTTCTCTCCCAATCAGACCAAGTTCACGATGCAAAGAGCAGACCCCGTGTCGCGCTACCGCTTTACCCTCAGTGCCAGGACGCAGGTGGGCTCTGGGGAAGCAGTCACAGAGGAGTCACCAGCACCCCCAAATGAAGGTAAGTGCATTGCAGCAGTTTTGGGGGTGAAAGATCCCGGCTAATCCAGATGCCTAGAGAAACACCCTGGCCTGGCCTTCTGGCTGGCCGGCCTTCTGGGATGGAGAGAAGACAAGGCTGCAGGTCCTCCAGCCCCCAATAGAATACAAGAGAACCCATCTCCTATGCTGAGAGGTAGATGCTGGTGATGTATCCGGAAAACTCAGATCTTCTTCGATGGCTGCAGTCAGACCTGATCCCCACTTTGTCTTGACTTGCTCTGGCTCCTAACATCTATCATCTGTCCTCCTGGGGCGGGGACGGGGGTGGTGATTGTGTAGGTATAAGGAAGCAAGCCTGAGTCCACAGTGGACGTGACATGAGGGAAAGCACATGGAAAGTAAACCTGCTGATGAACTTCAGAGAACTGTGGAAGTGTTCGCCTATCGAGAGCGGCAGCACCGTTACTAAGGTTGCCTGGGGAGGGCTCTGGGACACCCCTTCTCCCAAAGGCACGTGGGCCAAGGAGGGAGGGAGGCCTTGATTGAGGCTATTTGCCAGGATAATGAGCTGAACAGGAGGTGTAGTCTGAGCTGGGTGGGGTGTCAGGCCATGGGGAGGGGGTGTTGGGAAACAGCCACTGGCCAAGCCAGCTTCCCCAGAGCGAATGCGCTCAGCTCTTGGCTCCTGGCATCTTCCGCCCGCGGAGCATCCCCCAGAATGCACCTGCCTGTGAAGGCCACTAGAGGGGACTCCAGGCTCACTTGTACCCAGGCTGGTGCTCAGAACCTGCAGCGAAGGCGGGAGGTCAGGTTTACAGAAGCCCGGATATTGGCAGCCCCCCTCCAGAAGGAGGGGACTCCCTGCCTCTCCAGAGGTACAGTGGTGTATTCCACAGCCATTTCCTGAGTACCCCCAACATGAGGTGCCAGACCCTGTGCCAAAAGCAAGGAACACAGTCTAGAAGGGGAGACATCCACAGGAATATCTAATTGCTGTTCAACATGAGGAACGTTACATTGAGCAGAGGCTGTGCAGAGGAGGGCTCGGTTCTACAAAGGAAGAGACAGTGTGGACAGGGATTTTTACAGGAGATGACAGGGTACTCTGTGCAGTGCTTGCCCAAGAAGGCTGAGGGGCGACGCCCTGCCCCTGGCCCAGATTGGCCCTCCCGAACACCGCCTCCCCACCCCAGGAGAGCCTCGGTGCTCCTTCACTGGGGCTGCCAGGCCTGCTGCCAGGGCTCCCAGGTCAGCCTCATAGCAGCCCTGCCTCCCTCCCCAATCCGCAACCCCCCCTTATCCGGCCAGCACACCAGTGCTGGGACAAGCTGGAGAGGAGATAGGCAGAAGCTGGAGAAAGGCCGACTGGGTCATTCTCTGGTCTTGTAAGCCAGGCCTGAGCCACGCAATAAGCTCTCCTCCTAGTTTGCTCATCAACCCCCGGCACTTGGGCAATTTATTATGGCGGGGGGAGGGGGGGACTTTGTGGCTAATAATATGCCTCTTACCAAAAGCCTGGCCAGACAGGGGATAGTGCACTTTCCTGATGACTCAATTCTATACGGAGAGACATAAAGAGAGCCCCTTGTCCCTCCCCATCTCCGGCCCAATACAGAATATCAGATCAACAAAGCCCCATTGTCCAGCCTTAGTGACCACCCTGGGATACGTTCTGGGGCCCCAGAGGACAAGAACACAAAGGGAGACTTTCTTCTCAACTTAGGGTTGCAGTAAATTCAGGAATTTCTTTTAGGGCTCCCAATCCACAGTTGGGTTTCTTATTTCATAAAGTACAGCTGGTGGGAAAGAACTGGGGCAGCAGACCCTCGGGACAGGGGCCTCAGGGCTGCAGTCTGTGGCAGTTCCTGGGCCTTCCAGGGCTGAGATGGTATGGGAGAGGATTCATGAAATATGCTCACCCCTCCTCCATCCACTGCAACACTCTACCATCTCCCCACAAAGATACAGGAGCCATCCTTTTGACTGGGGTAGATGTCCTCCTATGCCACCTACACCTTATGCCCTCAATTCTTGGCATCGTGGGTGGTTACCCAGCCTTCTTCATAAAGATCAGCCCCGGCCAAGGAAAGGACACACCCTTGGGGAAAGACCTGGAAACAGAGCACTCTAGGTAGACTGTCCCTACTAGCACCCCTTAGATGATAGTCCTTGAGTGGAAGTAGAATCAGAAAGGTCTCCAAGATCCTGGTGGACAGTTTTCTGTAGGAACATACCAGACCCCCATGGAGTTGAACATGGACACCAGTTGGCATCCTCAGGGCAGTAGCCAGCACCTGGCCACACTGTCTGGGTCAGGTTTGAGCCAGACGGTCCTCTACTTGCTTGTCCTGTGGTTTCACCTGTGCTCTCTTTTGTCTTCCCTCTCTCATCCTTTCTCCCTCTCTCTGGCCATCTTGGGCGCTGTGTTCTGAAGCTACTCCAACAGCAGGTACCGTACCAGCAGCAGAGGTAATGGACATGGCATGGGACAATGCAGGTGGAGCCCAGCCCAGCCAGGGTGGAGAAGGAGGGAGAGGCTCGGGACAAAAGCATGCTCCAGACTCACTCTTTCAGGGGTTGGGAAGCCGGACTGTCAAGAAGGATGTGTGTGTGTGGAGGATGGGATCAGAGGAGGTCAAACCCCTCCCCTCTTCCCTTCCCTTACTCTTGGCCCCCTAGGATGGCTTAGGAGTGGCCACCCCACATGCACAGGGGCTCCAGACCTAGTCTCTGCACCTGCAGCTTTCTTAGAAGCTGAGTGATTACTTCCCCTGACTGACCTGGGCCCTTGCCTGGTTTTGACGTCTCAGAGCACAGAGAGAGGGTCCGTAGCCCTTGGGTGGCCAGCTGTGCCCCTTAAAGGAATGCTCTACCATGAATGCAGGCAGCTGGCTCCTGGCTTCTGGTCAGGCTGCCATCTCCTGGAAGGGTGACCAACGGGTGAGCACGCTGTGCATGCTGACCATGCATGCTGCATGGGGCCCTGGCGCCAGCTCTGCCATCTACCGTGGGTTCTGGTCAGTGACAATGAGTGAGCTTGTCCTTGGATAGGGCCAGGGGCTCCAGGACTTGGACTCTTAGTGGGCACCGTGGGCTGATTGTTCCCTCGCTCCTTAGAAACCCGGCTTCTAAAAAAAACAAAAAAAAAATAAAAAAAAAAAAAAAGAAACCCGGCTTCTCAGAATCTTCAGCATTAAGAACAGCCTCCACTCTCAGGGTCTGGGAATGGATAGCAGACACGAGGAGTGGGCAAGCAGGCCCGGCTTAGGCAATGACCTGCTGACCACAGTCCTCCTCTCAAGCCCTCATGTTGTGGGTTCAAAGGCACCAAAGGGCGTGTCGCCATAGAAGGCCTATCCTCAAGCTGGAGATGCTTAGGCAGGGGATCCCGGGGTTCCTCCCCCTGTCTTCCTCTGAAGCTGACAACAAGGCTCACCCTGGCAGAGGTGGGGGGCAGGGGATCACTAGAGCCTCCTGAAGCTCTAGGCAGTGGAGAGGACTGAGAAGCAGGTGAGAAAGCCGAGGGTTAGCTTATGATCTGGGTTCCTCCCTCCCCCTTTTTAGGTTGATTCTATTTCCGTTGCACACCCTGCTTCCTTCAGTTTGTTTGTTTTGCCAGATCTGTGGGTGGTGCGCAGCTATCATCCTTCCCTCCCCCCCAACCCCTTCCCCCTCCACATCATCACCCAGGCTGGTGGGTCCCAGTGCGTCCCCACAGGGCCTAAACACCTCCACTGGGATATGAGGTAGAATAGAGAGGTGTCCTGGGCCTAGGGACCATGGAGAAAGCCATCCTTGTACCCTGGGGGCTGCCCTAACTTTCTGACTCAACTTTGCACAAAAGTCTCTTCTGGAACTATTCTAGCAGGTGCTCAGGGTAGCCTAAGCAGACTTAGTGAACATAGAAGGGGAGACACAAGACCTCAAGTGAATCAGCTTGATGTTCATTGGTCAGGCAGGTCCCAGCCCGCCTCCCCCTTTCTGGGGCCCAAGGCAGCTCCACCTGGCAGCAGGGAGCCTGCCCTGCTCAGGGAGCATCCGTGCCAGGCCTGGCTGCCCCTCTCATGAGTGACCATTCCAAACTCCCCACTGTCTGCTCCCCATTTAGAGAACATCCAAGCCCATCACGTATGCACAATGAGTGCAGGTCTCTGAGCCTCAATCAAATGTGCCTCCTAGGCTTCAGCTTCCCTATGACACGGCAGTAGAGGCCATGACACTGCACATCTTTGGAAATGAGATGTGCTGGTGGCATTTGCTGTTCTCAGCTGTCAATGCCCAAGAACCTCCTTTGCAATTTGCAGGGGCCAAGCTGTGGAACCCAGGTTCGACATTTTTTATATCGGTCTGTTGTCCAGCCCAGGGCTCCCTTCCCTGTCGTCTTCCCTGAACCTGGATGTCCCCCTCCCCCTGCCACACTGATCTGTTCCTATCTTACCCAGTGAAAATAATCCCTCTCATGCTCCCGTGTCTGTAGCCTCTCAGGGTTGCTGCCCATCTGTCCTGGACATCTGTGGTTTGGCCAGGGTAGTCCGTGTGCCAGGTGGACATTTTTGGATGGACCTTCCACCTTGGAGTGTCTGGGGAATGTCCTCCACTGTAACTCAGATCTGCACATGTTTGGTGGGCAGCTCCATGGCAGGTTCTGAAAGTGGAGGGGTCAGAAAGAGTCCCCTCTCAGTTTTCTCCAAAAAATGTGGTGTTCCCCAAAACTCTGGTGGAAAACCCTCAGCCGTGGCATTCGGTGTCTTCCAATGTGCATGAGGTCACCCATTAGGCTGACGTGGCCCTGGGGGAGGGGTGCCGTATTTCCAGTTCTAGGCCCACCCTGGACACCCACACACACACACCTCATCCTCCATTGCCAGGCTGGTGGTCTCCACCCATCATTGACAAGGGTGGTGGTTCTCCAGCCCATAATTCCTGCTTTCACTGGAGATGACATCCTGGCTCAACAACATGCCTGGCCAGCCTATGGGCCACTCCATCTCCAAGCCCCTTATCCCGTTCTGTTCTCTCTCTCTCCACCCCAGGGGATGGAGTCCTCTGAATCCCCTTGGACCTGAGCCCTGGACCGTTTCCGTGTGAAAACTTGCCTTCCCCACTCACCTCTATAAGCCTCCAACTCAGCCCGAGGTTTTCCTTCTTGCCTCTGCTCTCCTGGTCTCCCTGTCCATCTGGCCCTGTCCAACCATGGGACAATAGACGCAGCTAATAAGTGGGTCAAAGAGAACACTGATTTGCCAGCTGGGACCTCAGCCAGCCGAGGCTGCCTCCTCCATGGTGACTCCAATGAGGAGTCCTCGGGGAGGACATTTGGGAAGCCACTCCTTGCCTCTTGTTCCCCTCTAACTGATACCCTGAGACTGTTACCACTGAGCTGAAAGAAAGGCAATTAGGTGGCTGTCATCAGAAGGGCTTCCTTCTTGTCGCGCTTGGCAGAGGGACCTTTGCAGGGGAGGGACTAGACCTTGAAGCATCCTCAGAGTCATTTCCCATTCTTATTTCTGAACAGCAGGACCAGGGGAAAAATCTCGCCCCAACCTAGCCTCTCTTAGCATCTGTTTCTAGGGCTAATTACTGGAGCGCCCAGGGAAGCAGGTGCAAGCCTAACTGTGGGCCTGTGGGAGTGTAGCGTGTGTTTCTGCTTTATGAGAACCAAGGGGCATGTGAGAGTATGTATAGCTTTTGGGGGGAAATGACACTGATTCTGGGGGCCCAGGAAACGTACAACACTGCTCAGGTCTGCGCTACGCAGAGTGGGATGGTCTTAACTCAAAAGGAATTTCTCCCCAAAGCTTTTTGATGATGCCTTTTAAATAGTTCTAGAAAAGGAGGGCTCTGTGAACATTGTACTTGCCAGAAATTATTAGAAAATACGTACCGATACAGGGAACCAAGTCAGAGCAGATCCTGCCCAGGTGGGCAAGATAGTCTCTCCAGATTCCTCCCCGCGGCGCAGAGTGGCCGGAAAAGCCCATGTGTGTCCGTGGCCACAGGAGCTGCAAGGAGCCGGGCCTGGGAGAGAGCCGACCTTTAGCTTGTGGGGCTCTCGGGCTTCTCCGTGCTTTTGTCTGTCTGTCCATCTGTCTGTCTTGGTGAGTGGGATAGGTGAATTCTCTCATGCTGAGCCATAGAGCACTGAGCTCTCCAGGCCTGGAGCCACCTTGAACTAATAGATCTTTGAACAGTGACTTTGACAGGGAAGGGCTATCCCCTCCTCACACCTTCCTGACCTCGGAGTTGACTGGAGTCCAGGGAATCTAGCAGTCTGCTTTGACCCTGCCCAGGAATCTTTGGAATGCATGGGACATAGTTGGCCACCCAGTGTGACTTCTGATCTTACACATAGGGGAGTGGCTGGGATCCCAGAACAGCCCTTCTTTCTCTGTGGGGACTTGTACCATCAGAGACCTAGGGGAATGAAAGGGCTTTTGTTGGTCAGGCTCTTGTTGAAAAGGTCTGGGGTCTCTTCATTCTCCCCTGAGAAAAGCTCTCAGGCAGGTGTCTCTCTGGTTCCCTCCCTGTCCTGGCTCCCCTTCTGGGCAGTGGGGATATTATCTTCCTAAACTTCTGGAGCTCTGAGATAGGGCTGGGATGTGGCTATTCCTCAGGGGTTACAAGTATCTTCTTATGTCTTAACGCCCTGCCTTGTGCCCCATAAGTGGACTGTGATCAGATTACAAGAGATGGCAAGGGGGAGAGTTGGCCCTGCCTCTCTCTGATTTGCCCCCACCATTCTCATACTCTCGGCTTTCGTAATATTGGAACTAGAGAGTTGTAGGGCAGTCCTCAGCTTCCACGACCCCTCTGCAGAAGGAAAGAGGGCCTACGGAAATGATGTCATATTGTCATATTGGTAGACAGCCCCCCCACCCCCCTGCCCAGGGCTGACTGATGTCAAGCATAGCTTTGGACGGGCGATAAGATTGTGAAAGTAGGCACAGATTTGAACCAGTCCCCCTGAAAATATATGTAAAAAAGAAGCCCACAAATGTATCTCACTTGCATCCTGGGATTTCTCCATCTACTGAGCACAGACTATACGGTGACCCCAATAGCACCCATCCCACATCCTAATGTAAAAGGAAAGGACTTGTGGCACCTGGAGCCCGAATGTCCTTGGAAGAGAGGAGTCACTACAAGTTACTGCAAGGTGGAGCAGGATCATTGCAGGAAGGACCGTCACTGGGCAGAAAAGAAGGGAGGAGAGGCAGGGCTATGGACAAGAGCCAGAGCCTGGGGACAGGCGGGCAGTGAGACCACGCTGGGAGGCTGACCCGCAGAGTGGGGATTGTTCTCTCTCTGTCGTTGGGTTTGGGGGTGTTAGAACTCAAGCAGCCGTGAGAAGGGGCACCTTTGGAGTGAATGGCTGGAATGGGAGTCTTCCCAGTGCTCCTACGGGACACAGCCAGCCACCTGCCCCCCTCCAAGGCCGGAGCTCCAGGGCTGGACCCAAGTGCTGCTAACAGGCCTGTGTCTGGGTGGCGCTGGCCAGGGACCCCATGCCATCTCTGGGGCCTGAGCGATTCGGTGTGGGTCCTTTGCTATCCTCATCCTCACTCTCAGCCGGGTGCATGCTGGGTGCTTCGAGCCACACAGACCATGAGAAGAAAATGAAACGCACGCGGGGCTTCATTCTCTTCCTGGCCCATGGCTGTGTTCTCTCACTGTGATCCGTCCGACCTGGTCCGTCACGCTGGGGGAGGCTTCTGGTTCCTGAGCTCCATCTCCTCCCGGGGGCTGCCTGCCTTGCACGCGGGGCCACGAGTCCAGGCTGGGGACCCCCAGACCAACCAGACGCAGCTGTTTTACATTTCCCTCTCAGCTCCTCCCACGTTGCCCCCGACCACGGTGAGTGTGACGGGCGTTGTGAGCAGTACAGACGCTACTGCCACCGCTGCCACCACCGAAGCCACAACAGTCCCCACCATCCCAAGTGTCGCACCTACCACCATGGCCACCACCACCGTCGCCACAACTACAACCACTGCCGCCACCACCATGGAGAGGCCTCCCACCACCACCTCCGAGACTAAGATGCCCGAATCCGGTACTACCCACTGTCCCTGCGCCCCATCCCTCTGCCAGAGGCCCCCCCGCGTAGGAGGGCGGGTCTGGGATGCCGTCGGCCAACACCTCCCTTTGTTTTCTACCTGGAGAGCACATGGGGATTCTCAGTCTGGTACCCTGGGGCACAGAGCACCACCCCCCCTCGCCCCCGCCCGGTGCAGGCCTTGGGTGGCTCTCCACTCTTCACGCCCCCATTCTGGCCTCAGATCCTTGTTACTGGAGTGTCACCCTCCCCAGGCACCACCTCTGCGTTCTGAATGGGAGACTTGCCTCTACCTCCATGCTGAGCAGCAGCTCAGGGCTGAGTACCCTGGAAGGGAAAGAGTGTGAGCAAGGACCAGGGCCTAACACTGGAAAGTCGGCCAGAAAGGGCTTCCGGCCCGGGCCGTGTCACACCCAGACCTGCAACATAGAGGGCCGAGCAGTGGGGAGTGGCCGGCCCTGCTGGGCAGCTCTGTTCCCAGAACCCTGCTCTTCCCTTGCCCTTCTCCCAACAAACCACATTTACGGCCTTTTTTTTTTTTTTTTTTTTTAAAAGAAGAACTTGTAGGAAAGGGCATTGCTAGGGAGCCCCGTAATGCCCGAGGGTGCTGTGTTGCTCTTTCCACTCACATTCCCACACTCCCAGATGCACACATGGAGGGACAATCACAACCTTTCTAGGGGCCCCTGGTAAGAAATGACTCCAGGGCTGGCCTGCTAAACCCAGAAAATGTGCTGTTCCTCCGTCATACAGCCAGGCACAGAAGCTCTGTATTTCTACCATGAGGAGAGCACTGCCCCTAGGAATCCAGCCGTATGTCTGAGAACCAAGCATCAAATACTCTTGAGGGCCTCTAGCTTGCAGAGCCCAAAGGCCATCTGTAAAGTCAGCATGATGCAGCTGGCAGGGCAGGCAGGAAGCACCCAGAACCTTCTTCTACCAGCAGCTATGGGATTGTAGGCTCCCCTGTGTCCTAGGCAAGTCCTTTTACCTTCTGGGTCCTCACTTCTGAGCACCTGAATGAGGATGGTGGCTTAATGCACGTGTGAGTATTGTCTTTAACTCCATTATGTGGACTTTTGTGAGCCATAAGGGGACAAGTGATACATAACTGACATTATGTTCTTCAGGCCTTGGAAACACCGATTTGCTTTAAAGGTACAATATCTAGAATTTAAACAATATGGACTTTAGGAAGATGTCGGTGGAGGAAAAAAACTGGCAGGCTCTTAGAAGCTGCCACCAATAGTCTGGTGATGGGTGTTCTTTGGGGCCACAGGGAGGCATCTTTGCCTTATAGCAGGGCTCAGTGTCCCCATGAATGCTGTGGGGTCACAGAGGAGATACACAAAGGATGAAGGGACTGGATCTTGCTCCCCAGCAGAGTTACTTGTCCTCTGGAAAGATTGTCCTTGCTGCCCCGTAGGACTAGCCCAGTGGACTCTCACATGTGACTCCTAACTGCCCAAGACTGTGCAGAAGACCTGCCTGTGCCCCTGAACTTATCCTTAAAACCAGGGACACCCTTCAAATATTCTCTTTTCCCTAATGAAGCAGAGTGGCTCTGCCATCCACTTTTTTTTTTTTTTTTAGTGATCTTTCATCTTTATCCTGTCTTATGTCTTGGGACCAAATGTTTCCTGAGTTTACTTTTTTCAGGGTGAAATGGGACTTTCTATTTGTCCTTAACTTGTCTCTTTCAGATTTCAAAGGATACCCTCTAATTCTCCCATTCCAGGACTCGGTCTGCCGATACGTACTTCCTCTCACACTTTCTGGTTTTATAGTAACTGATAGCTGTCCTTCCTGGTCTTACTCTTTGCACGTCTTCTTTAGCAGTCAGATCCAGGTCTCTCTGCACGGCCTGCCTTCCCCCACCTCCCGCCTCTAAGTTGTTTTTGCTTTTCCCCATCACTTCATCTTTTCTAGTGGTGCCCTAATCTCCACTACCTTTGAGACTGTCAGATTTGGGTCGATACTGTATTGGTGGCCAAACTGTTTAAACCCAAATTCTCTGGCTATTTCCAGGCCCCAGAGCTGAGGAGGAAGAAGCTCAAGTTCCCAAATCATGAGTTCTCCTAGTTCATTCCCACTAGCAAGAGCCATGAGATTCCAAGGAGCTGGGATTTGGGGTGGCTTAAAGCCACCAGTACAATGGAAACACCTGGCAGATAAGTAAAGCAGCCTGTCTTCTGCCCTCCCCACGGAGAATGCCCCATGGTGCCGTCATTGGAGTCTCTTTCTTGGCCCCTCACCTCACACGAATCATATTCACCTGGGGGCAACTGGGCAACTGAGAAGGTTGTCGTAGGGAAGGCGCTTCTTTGAAGTGACGACCAGGAGATCTTTTATCACTTCCCCAGCCCTGCAGACTCAGTCACATGTCAAATAGATAATGAATAAATGCATCACCAACGTGCTCTATTCATTTACTTTTGACAAGTGAGTTGGTGACAGTGCCCCCTTACATGCTAATAAAATATACAGGAGCCACACTTGTAAAGTCTTTGAAATACAAGGCTTCACGCTAGTACTCCACTATTAAATCTTTGCTGGGAAATGGGGTAATCAGACTGCTGGGACTCGTGAAAAATGATTATGTTTGAAGATTAGTGCCACTCGCCTGTCCACAGGCTATGGTTTCAGATGGTGCAGTGGCTTTGATAAAGTAGCTCCCCGCTCGTAGGCACTAGATAATTAATGTCTTCCGTATTGTGTGGAGATCAAGCCTCAGAGACAATTTAGTGTGCTGAGAAACCAAAAGAACTGGATTCTTCTGGTGTCTGAACCTCTGAGAACTGGGTGTCAAGAAGGAGTTGTCTTCTTGGGGTCCCAGCTAGCCCAGGAGATGGTGAGCTGGGACCTCTGGGGTTATAGACACCCCCCCCCCCCCCGCAGTCCCCTTGGACAATCTGAGGCCCTGTTCCACATAATCTGACATCTTGCTGACCAACATGGTCACAGGGAGTCTGGAGTCACCCATCTGGGTTACTGTTCTCTTCCAGTCTCAGGCTGGAAGGCTTTCCCACGTTTGGTCCTGTCCTTCCTACATATCATGACTCTCAAGGGGCTTCGAAAGATCCCATTCTCCTTTCTGTAGAGTGTGGTTGAAAGGAACAACCCCTGTCGGGCTATACGCTGGCCAATGGGGCTTTCTCCAGGTTCCTTCCGCCGCCCCATCCCAATCCATGACGATCTAAAAAGGGAAAGAGCCCAGGTTTGAGCCTCCAGTGGCATGGATCGAAACCCACTCTTTCATTCCTGCCCCTCCCTGTGTGGACACACAGACCATTTCTAGCTCTCCCTGACACACAGATCCTCCTGACCGCACCGCTCATACCTGGATGGCGACTTCCGGCCTGGCCACCAAGGCTGCAGCTTGGAGCTCTGTCGGGCCCTGTGCACAGCCTCTCCTGAGTCTTCCCTCCGAGCCGCGCACGTGTGTGTGTGTGTGTGTGCACGCATGTGTGTCTCCAGAGCTGCCTCCCTCCCAGAACTAACCCCTCTTCTAACCTACCCACCAGCCCCCGACAGGCAGTCCATATGGAACGTCACGGTGCTCCCCAACAGTAAATGGGCCAACATCACCTGGAGACACAATCTCGGGCCCGGAACTGCCTTTGTGGTTGAGTACATCGACAGTAAGCATTGCTGAGCGGGGCGGCGGCGGCAGCGGGTAGCGCGGATGCCATTAAGAGATCCTGTGAGCTCCCCCGGGCTCCGAGGGGCCTGGTATCCCAGCTGAGTGATGACTTAATGAAATCGATACGTGCCCAGGCGGCAGCGGGGCGGGAAGAGCAGCCGCAGGGGAAGGAAGAGGCTTCTGCAGCCATCAGTAGAGGTCTCAGGGCGCATGTGCCGGGGAGGACCTGGGTGAGGGGGCCCTTCGCCTATTTCCTGCCCAGGAGGAGGGTTCCGGATGGCGCCCCACGTGAGCCCAGGCTCACTTCTGCTTGGATTTCCTTAACTCAGAATCCATGTTTCTGGTGTCTCCACTAGACGGGCTAGGCCAGTTCAGACGTTTGGGTACAACGGCGTTGTGCTCACGAGGAATGCCAGCGGCCTAGCATCTGAGGCACAGACCAGGGTGACTTGTCTCAGAGAGCAGGTGGCTTGAGCTAGCTGTTCACTCTTTATTGGCTCTTGGGATCAAGGGTACATCATTATTACACTGTAGAGTGTAGTCAGGATATCCGCCTTCTTTGAGTGAAGGCCCCTGCCCCCAAAGACTCAGACCCACCATGTTTTTATCCTTGGCAATTAAACCAGCTCACCCAGCCAGAAGGTCCACCTGGGCTAGCTCCTCGAAGGCCCCTAGGGAAAGAGCACAGCCAGCTCTTAGTTGTCTGTGGCTGGAGGGGGTCACATCCATAGAATCGGCATCCTGAGGGTGGTCCCTGCCATTTCAGCTTCCTACACCCACCATTCGCCCTCCACTTCACATGCAAGTGCACTCGCTTCTCCTGATGTGTGACTTCTCCACGTGGTGAGAAATGAGAGGTGAGACCGGAGTGAGAGCCAAGAAGTAGAATCCTGCCTCACCTCTGTTTACCAAGAGGGATGCTAACTGGCTCTCTGACCCTCACCGGGAAGCTCCCCACCCCCAGGAAGTTTGTCACCTCCAGGATGACAACACTGGCTGACACGCTGCCAGTGTAAGGACGTAGGTCATGCTGTTTAGTGCTGAGCCGGTAGAGAGGAAGGAAGGAAAGCTTGAGGAGGAAGAAGAGGGCCCTTGGCGGAAGGGCTGCTGGGTAGGAGAGTCAGCATCGCGTGGAAGGGCTGGCGGAGCTGCCTGGTCACCTTGTGCCCTGTGCCATGGCCCAGTCCTTTGCCCCATGCTTCTGCCTTTGACAGGTGATCGGGAACCTAAGCACTGCCTCTCCAGCTCCTGGCGCCTGGCCCCAGGCTGACTGAGGTTTCTGTTCCCCAGGCAACCATACGAAAAAAACTGTCCCTGTTAAGAGCCAGGTCCAGCCCGTACAGCTGACAGACCTCTATCCCGGGATGACATACACGTTGCGCGTTTATTCCCGGGACAAGGAGGGCATCAGCAGTACCGTCATCACCTTTATGACCAGTACAGGTGAGAGGGGGTCCGGCTCAGCCACCCCTGCAAGCATGGGGCATTTCATTCCATCTTCGGCTTCCTGCTTGTCTCTTCTCCTTGGAAAGAAGACTCATCCCACCCATTCCCCACCTTGCATGGCGTGTCTCGGCTCTTAGTATGTATCAGTCCACAGCTCCCAGGAAGCCAAGAGGAGCCAGAGTGCATGCGCAGTGCAGGGGAAGCGCCCTTCCCACCCCGAGGCAAGTGTGTGGTGTCCAAAGGAACTAGGGCTGTAGGATGAGGATGGAGGAGGCCGCCTGGCCCCCCTGACTGTGCGTGGAGCCAAAGGGCTTGGGCCCTGTGCATGGGGCCGGGGGCTGGCAGATGCCGAGCAGCCTACCCCATATGCACAGACCCTGCTCCCTGCATGTAGAATTAAGAGATAGGGCCATCCAAGGGTCTTGACCCAAAAATCTTCCCAGGGTCATCACATATGTCACTACCTTGTTACTGTCATCTGTAAAAAAAAAAATCCAAAGCGTGCGATGCGCGTTGTTTGGGGCTTGATCTTGGCTTCATTTTTGTCCCAAACTTTCCACGGCTTCAAAGTAGTTGATCTTCCGCTGTGCCGGGGAAGAAGAAGAAGCTCTCTAGTAGGAGAATAGTTCTGGCTCAAAAGGGACTTCAGCTATAGCTACAGAAGCTACCTCAGTGCACCAAAGGACTGGGCTGGCAGGGGCTCAGTACAAGGTAGAAGGTCAGGGTGGGCAGGCAGTTTGGAGACTTGAGGGCACCTGCTCATGTGCTTGGGTGTATCTTCACAGTCGGCTAGGTGGGTGGCCATGCTAAGCCCTGAGGCGAAGGGTGAAGGTTGGGGAATGAGCTACAGAGAGAAGAGGACCAGTCCCTGTCCCCAGGGTGTCCTAATCAGCTGCAGGTTAGTAGACACAAGCATAGAAACAACACAATCACACACAATGATTTATATGACATTCTGACTGTTGACTGAAATATTCATTACTCTTCCTAAGCCTGGCCAGGCTCATCCTGGCAGCCTGCATCCTGAGAGTCACCACCCATCTGTATAAATGTCTCATTCCACCCCTCTGGCCTTGTCCCTCCTGGTCTGGACATCCTGTCCTACGCCCCGTGCCTCTGCCTATCCTGCCCATGTCTAGGCCATCAAGACTCAGGGAGTCTGTGAGTCCAGCTGTCTGTTAAGGCCAGCCCAGCCAACTCTGGCAAGATGCCTGACCAAGTGGCCAGACCAGCTTGGGAGCCAGGCAAGGGAACTGGACCGCTGACTGAGCAGAGCAGGTGGATGGACTCCGTCTGACCCAGTCGGGATCCCAAGCTGTTGCTCATCCGTGTGTGCATTTGATTTTGCTTCATTATCAACCTGAGTCCAGCACAGAGGCCGGAAGCACAGATAAGGTTCCAGGCTAGAGCCCCCTCCTAGGGAATGCTACAAAAGCTGGTGCCACCTGCTTCCAGAGGCTTCTCTCAGCACTAAGTCCTGGGGCTGTGAGTGAGGGGTGGGGAGAAAGGGCCAGAGAGGGAAGCACCAGTCCCCATCCTCAGGGATGTCCCAGTCTGCTACATATCAAACATGTGGTACAGAAGAAAAGAAAAAAAAGACGATTGATAGTATACTTCTCAACATTGGCTCAATTTTCTTCTCTCTTTTCCTGTGCTTGGTCTGGAGAGACTCTTCCTGATAAATTGCTTTCAGAGCGAGTGAGTTTTCCCAGATTCCTCTCCATTCAGGTTGGGGTGAGCAGGTTTGCGACCCTAGTGCCGAGTACACATTGCTCACTTACTACGTCACTGGCTGGCTAGAAATTACTATGTGCAAACCACATAGGGGAGGGAAATATTTTTGCTTTCTGAAGGCTGTGTGTTTCTGGATTCTTGGAAAATGCACACTGTGTATCCTGTGGGTAGACTCCGGAGCCAAATTCACATGATCCTCTAGGTCCCAGGGTCTCCTCAAAGCAAGGGTTTATGAGCATCTCTGGATCCAACCACTGGTCATTTAGGTGACCACAGGCCATCACTTTAGTCCACAGACTCAAACATGCGGCAGTGGTTCAGGGAGGATATGGAAGAAAACCACTAGGAATGCTAACCGCCTCCCTGACCTTTACCAGAAAGATCCCACATGGAAAGTTAATCACCTCTTTGAAGCTTTTGAAGCCAAAGAGACCCAAGGGGCCGCAAACATGTAACTCTGGACTCCAGGGGGGTGGGGGGCAGCGCTCGTCAACTCTTCTGTCCTGGAGTGGGTGGGATGGGGCGAGGTGGCAGCAGGCAGGTGCTGATGGTGGGCCAGTGGGCCAGCCCTTGGGACGGTGGGAGGAGGGACACGGGGGACTGTCACTGTAGTCAGCTTCTTTCAGCTGTTTGGAAGAAACCCAGGATGGGTCATGGTGGTGATGCGGAGGCGGCAGATGGTGCTTAAGGAAGAGCAGCTAAGCCCAAATACATCTGAAGGAAGTCTACCCCTGTGATATTTGTTCATCTATCCCTATTTCTGAAATTCTGCAGACTTTGAGTGACTGCCTGCCTTGCAGATGAATGGCCCATTTTTGAGCTGTGTTACAGAGAGTGGTGTGTGGAAGGCACACAAAATAGGGCCTCTGGTCTAGAGGAAGAGGCATTTGGACCTAGTTTGCCAGGCTTTGTGGACCAGAGGAGCAGGTGCTTTTCCGGTTCCTGTTCCAGCTGAAGTTGGGGAGCGTAAATGCATCCTGGTCTTTGAATGTTGTCATTACTGTGTCCATTAGGAATCTTGAAACACATTGAACAGATCGATTAAGAGTGATGTTGGCAGCCAAATGTAATGCTCTGAAGCCTCACTACAATACCTTCCGTCTCAGAGTCCACCGTGTCGGGTCACGTTGTGAGTGAGATCATCTTGTCCTAAATTGCTTTTGGTTCATGAGAAATTAAATCATTTTGATGGAGTCTGGTTGAGCCTACCTCATCCCAGATCCCATTTGGTTTTGGTTCTGGTTTTTATTGACATATCGTGGACACGTAACATTGTATTAGTTTCAGGCGAACAATGTATGATTTGATATGTGTATATATTGCCAAGTGACGGCCACAATAAGTTTAGTTAACATCCAGCACCACACATAGGTACAAAACCCACTTGGATTTTGGGTCCAGCTTTCTGGGTTCAGAACATTCTTTGAACTTTTTTGGTAAGGACTGAAGGTAACATTGGAACTTGAGGTGTCATCAGGTGCTGTCAGGAATGGGGAGCTACATCTGCTTTCCAGATTGCCCATATGGCCACTCTCCCTGGAATTGTGACTTTCTCTCCCAAGAGAAAGGGAGTCCCAGGGAGATGGCTTGTCAGGGCCTATCAGAACAAGCATCAGGAAGATGGTAGTGGAGCAAACAAGTCACTGCAGACCTACAAGCCAACTGCTCTGCGGAAGGTGGGAACCACCATCCAAATTCAAGGCATGGTGCATGGCCAGGCCAATGTCCCTGTGACCCCAGCAAGTGTCCCAAATTAACCATATTAAATTAGGATTAAACTGATCTTTACTAAGGAGTCACTGCCTGCTTGCTATGTGACCAGCATCCTGCTAAGCACTAGGTGGCCCAAAGACTCTCCTGTTCTCAAGCCTTTGATAGTATAATTAAAAATCTGGATCCAGGAAAACAGAGCAATTGAATGTTACATTTCGCAGAGTCAACAGGGGTGAAATCGGACTTTTGAGATTAGTGTGAGCTGGAGGAGTGGGAGATTCAGGAAAGAGGGGGTGGAGTGTAGAAAGGTGGAGAACAAGAAGGGTGGCAGGCAAGGCTCTCGAGCATGATGGGAAAGTTGCAGGGAGGGGAAGTGCAGAGCAAGGAATGATGGGAGGTGTCCCGGGAGCATAACAACACGATGTGTCATTGTATCCTTGGGATCTGATAGACCTAGGGTGAGGAGAGGACCCTCTAGACTGGAGCAATGAGGCAAACATGAGAGACCTTGGAAGGAGAAATGATAACCCTTAGGGATGGCAGGAATGGTGAAGCTGCTGGAGAGAGCGGGGAGCAGCGAGGGCAGGAATACATGGGTTGCATTTCAAGCAGACAGACCATCCAAGGAGATGTTCAGAGGATGTCACCCGGGACACAGGGCTGACAGCCACAGAGCTGGCTGGACGGACCATGCAAGAGGAGTAACGGGATTGCCGGTTGGAAAGTCAGTAAAGGGAAGGTAGGAGCCAAGGATGTAGGAGCAGGTTTGGTAAAGACCCACTCCAGCTGAAACACTGAGTAGTGGGCAGCCCCTGTGGCACAGTGGTTTAGCGCCGCCTGCAGCCCGGGGTGTGATCCTGGAGACCTGGGATCGAGTCCCACGTCATGCTCCCTGCATGGAGCCTGCTTCTCCCTCTGCCTGTGTCTCTGCCTCGCCGCCGCCCCCCCCCCCACCTTGTCTGTATGAATAAATAAAATCTTTAAAAAAAAAGGAAAGAAAGAAACACTGAGTAGAGAGGGTCTTGAGGTTGGCCTGACAGGGTTGGAGGAAGGAATTGATGGGAACTGGAGACCATGGAAGATGAAGGAGTTTATCTGAGCCAGGGCTGAAAAGTCTGGCCGGTTCTTTTAGGGTTTTTTGCTTTAAGATACAGGAAGCTTCAATGTGTTTAACAGCAGAAGGAAGGAGAGAGTAAAGAGGGTGGAGGGCTGGAAGATTTGAGAGCCTTCTAGGACTGAGCCCCCCTGGGAAGGGAGAGCTGCTACCATTGCCACAGAGAAAGGGACAGCTGTGGAGGCTGTGAGGTTTCAGTGGTCAACCGAGCAGAGTGGGTGATGTTGCCAACACAGAAAGAGGATAGCGTGGGGCAGTGGGATAGGGAGAAGCAGTTTGGGGGGACAGGCAGAGGGGAGTGGAGGGATCCAGGCAGCAACAAACGTCCAGCTGAAGTGCACGTAGCTTATGAGCAAATCACAACCTCAAGACCCTCTCTGTGCCTCAGTTTTCTCATCTGTAAAATAGGGATAATGAAGCCTACCTGGTGGGGTTGTGAAGACTGAATTGGATGATGAGGGGAGAAGTACTCAGAGCAGTGACTAGCCCACAGGACGTGCTTCCGAGTGTGCACTGTGATGAGTACCGCCTCAGATGGAAACAAGTGCTAGGAAAAAGAGGAATGAGAGCCCTCAGGGAGTGGCTGGTTGAGAGAGAGGGCTTTGGCATTAGCTGAGAAGGTCTGGAAGGGGCTTTCTAAGAGGAAATGACGCTTTCGGAGGCAGCCATCTGAAGAAAGAGCAGCACATGTAAAGGCCCTGAGGTTGGAGATCAAGTTGCCAGTATGGCTAGAGGAGAGAGGGTGGGAGATAGGACGAGTGCTCAGTGTCTGAGACCAGCCTGCGTGGGGCCAGGACAGGGTAGGAATGTAGGTTTCTCCCCAGTAGCAATGGGAAGCATTAGAGGGTTGAAGGAAGGAAGCGAGTTGCTCCTACGTGGGGTGCTGGGAGGATGTCTGTGGCCCCGCACAAGGAACGGCCTGCGGGAACAGGAGTGGGAGGGATGGGACTTCACCCTCACAGACACAGATCGAGTAATCACAGCCCGGGGCAGCCCGAGCATGAAAGCGCTTGCTTATCAGTCTTCCCCATTTGTCCAGACCCTTCCTGGTACAGTGCCCTTGTCTGGGCACAGAGGAGGCTATAAAGACGGTTTCTCTGTCCAAGAAGAGCAAAGGGTAGGACTGCACCCAGGCACCTGCCCCACCAAGCAGCATGTGGTAAAGACCCCGGGGCACGGGAGCCCCCTCTGTTCCTTATGTTCCTCCCGGGAGGAGGCCCAGGGCTTGGCTTGGGGCCTGTGGGCTCTCTGGGACCCTGCTGTTGACTGTGCTCTGAGATGCCCCTCGGCTCACTCGGCTGGCTCCAGATTACGTTGGGTCTGCTTGGTCGCTTGGATCCTGTCTCTCCTCCCAAGTCTTGGTTTCCATGGCAGGCTGGGTTTCACGAGGGGGTTGTTCTCTAGCCCATTGAAAGAAGAGCGAGTGGGTCCTGCCCACTCTAGATCCCCTCCCAAACCCTAATTCCAGCCATTGGGTCATCCAGGACACTATCACATGACACCTGAGCGCCTGTCCTCTACGCCTACCCATGTGTCCTTTGAATTGTGAAGGGGTCTGCCCAGGTTGAGATGTCTTCATGCACTCCAGGCAGGGATAGAGAGGGACTCATCACAGGGCGGTGTGTGTGTGGGGGTCCTCTACGTCTGGAAGTGGCATGGGGTGTGCTGAAGGTGTGGCCCCAGCCCCAGCCTCACCACCAGCCCACCTGGGAGTACCTGCGCAGGGATCGTCTCCACTGTCAGGGAGCACACAATCCAGTTGGGGGGACGTGAAAAAGTCTCGGGCATCCTGAAACTATACCCTGCCCAGCACCCACTGCCAGGAAACCTGGTTGGCTTCGGGGCCTTATTGGTGGGGAACTTGCTATTCTTTGCCCACACAGTCCCTCCAAAGTTATTCTTATAACAGGTTTTGCAGGGTAACCACGGCCTCCGTTCCCCAGTGGGTAGCAGAGTCCCATTTGCTCACCCCAGGTGCATTCATGGGGGAATCGTACCTCCTTAACCAATCCCTGGCCTTCCCTCAATTCCCCACCAGGCTGTGACCAGCCATCCAGTTTGCAAGAATACCATGCCCCATCCTTAGGAAACTTCCCCTACAAGGACCTGTTCACACTTCTGCTGCTTATTCTGCTCCCTGTACCCTTTACCAGTGCCTCTTTTCTGACCTTTTGACCTTGGCTCTTTAATTGTTTTTTCTTTGTACCTGTAGCAGGGTGGTTTGGGCCAGAGGGCTGCTAGGTGGTAGCATAAGGCTCCAGGAGGAACAGCGACATGACATAGCCATCCTTCCCCCTCATCTCCCTCTTCACCTCCCCCATGGGAAATCACTCGTGTGTTTGCTTCTGGCCCTCCCCCACCAGCTTACACCAATAACCAGGCAGACATCGCCACCCAGGGCTGGTTCATTGGGCTCATGTGTGCCATCGCCCTCCTGGTGCTGATCCTGCTCATCGTCTGCTTCATCAAGAGGAGTCGAGGTGGCAAATACCCAGGTAAGATGTATTGGAGGAGTAGGCTTGGGGGAATGGGCCGGAAAGCTTTCTGGGAGCCAGCAGGTCTCAAGCCAGATCCAGAGGCTCTGTTCTCCCAGTGAGCCCAATCCTGGCCCAACTTGGACATATAGTCCTCTTGTTGAGTGTCCATGCGTCCTAGAGCTGCCAGAAAGCATCTGAGTTAAGTCCCCCTGAGGTGGATGGATGGCGAGGTCCAGGCAACTCCAAAGAGGGGGTAGAAGGAGCCCTGGCTCCTATTAAGAATGACCTTCCCTCCCCTTGACTCACCATCCATCTGCTCAGTAAATGGGCTTTTTTCAGCCTGAATCTCATTAGGATCCTGTGTCCCAAGGAAGGAGGAAGGAAGAAAGGCATTTTCTCTCACCATGAGAGAGAGAACAGAGAGGGGAGGGAGGGTCTGGATGGAGGAAGTGCACCCATGAGAGAGGCTCTCGGTGACCGGGCTGTAATGATAGATATCCCAACAGAGGGTCAGGAGCTCCTTGCATGCAGAGGCTGAGGGGAGGCTGGCGTTGATACAGACCCCATCGGTAAAGAGCTGTGGGCTTCCCTAAAGTCCCAAAGAGCCATTTCTCTTCTGGGGGCCCCAAGATCCACGAGCCCAGACAAACCAAGGTCAAGAACAAGGACCTCTGGCATTCTTGCTTCTGGAAATATTGATTGTTTTTCAAAGGGGCAACAAAGCCATCTATCTGTGATGGGGTGGCTAGAATGACAGAAAACAGGCTAATGGATGACCCAGTGAGTGAAAACCCTGCTGGGCTGCAGAATAAAACTGCTCCCTGCTCCCCAAAGCTCCATCGACAAGCACAGCCTGTGCTCCCCAAATGCCTGCCTCTCCCCACCTCTAAACAAGGCCTCCTCCAGGGTCCCCCTAAAAAACTCAACTCAGAGAGAAGATTCTGTTTTATTCCCTTCCCCTGCCCGCATACCCTCAGACCCTAGGATTCTAAAGAGTTCTGCCTCTGCGTTAAGTGAGGGAGGGCAGGAAATTATCATTCTTCATTGGCAAAGAGCATTTTTTTTTTCACTTTGTTGTGCTGTGTTGGGATTGTTTTTCTCATATAAAAGAGAAAGCCAGTCAGGGAGAAGAGCATCCTTACTGAGCTCATCCCCACCCTAAC
The DNA here is from genome assembly GCF_003254725.2 of Canis lupus dingo. Taxonomy (NCBI): domain Eukaryota; kingdom Metazoa; phylum Chordata; class Mammalia; order Carnivora; family Canidae; genus Canis; species Canis lupus. The sequence continues at coordinate 2,024,807 of NC_064280.1, forward strand.
TCATCAGATAACCTTCTAGCCTCCCTTTGCCCATTTAGAAAGTGTTCCTTTCCAGAAAGTTCTTCTCACAGCTTATCGTGCTAGTGTGCTAGAAAGATGAGCAAACCATGAGGCCAGGCTCTTGCCTTCACGCTAGACTTTATTCAGTTACTAATGAGTTATGTGACATGTTCTTCACCTCTGAAGGGCTCAGTCTCCCTCTCCTAAAATGGGGGAGATGATCCCGCCCTGTACCTCAGAAAGGATACGTAGTCGTGTGCGTACGTATTCCTGTGTGTCAGGCTCTGTGCTGGGTGCTAAGGGCACTAGAAGGAAAGGTGATCTCTCCATCAAGACACTGCAGCCGGCATAGCAGGAAGATCACAACCCAACCAGACAGGCCCTTGGGTGGGTGTGTGCAAGCCACAGAGGAGGTGTGGGAAAAGAGAGTCACACATGCTAGTGAGATCACAGACATGAGAGCCTTTTCCATTCCAGAGATGGAGCGTCCTCTCTGCCCAGGGCACTCTGCTGGGGGCCTTGTACAAACTGTGCATAAACAATTATCCTACAGAGCAGAATAAGACAGGTGCCAGAGAGGGTCACATCCATTCAGTGTTTAGGGGTGACCCCATGGAGAGGTGGGGGGAGGAGATTTCAGTTGTCAACAGAGATGTGCAGAAGCACTGGGGATGAGGTGTCAACTTGACAGCTGGTTAAATGTGGGAAGCAAGAAGGAGGGAGGCCTCGATGGTACCTCCTTGAAAGGGAGAGTGACACTGACTCCACGGTCGGGGCCCTGTGGAGCAGGAGCATAATCACCATATCTGTGTCTTTGCTTCTCTCCTTGGCCAAGTGCGAGAAAAGAAGGACGTTCCTCTTGGCCCCGAAGACCCCAAGGAAGAGGATGGCTCCTTTGACTACAGGTGGGTGATCCGTTTGGCCCATGGTCCCCATCCCACCATGCATCCAGTTGTCACCTCTGCCTCTCTGACAGCTCCTCCTTGTCCTGAGTGTACTAGACAGGGCTGCATCCCCACAGGAAGGACGTTCCTGGCACACTGACATGGATTTGAGGGACAGGTTCCTCTCATTCAACAGCACAGCTCAAATTTATTGAGTTCCTTGGATGTGTGTTTCACCTCTTTCCTCTGAAAGCAGACACTGGCAATGCTATTGCTGTGAAATGAGCTGTTGCCTTCCTCTCTGTGCCCACACCCCACCCTCACCCTAAAGACAGTGACCCGGAGAAGCTGTATTGTCTTGAAACCTCAACTCAGTGAGGGATGAGTGATGGTGGTGGCCATGAGGGTGAGGTGTTCTAGACCTTTTCCTCATGAACTTGAACAGTTCTTAGAGAGGCAACTGGTTGGGGCCCATCACAAATCAGAGGACTGAGGCCCAGACAAGGAAGTGACCTGGTTATAATTCCCCTGCACACCTGCTGCCCAGTGAGCTTATGGCAGAGCTGGAGAAGCCAAGGCCCGACTTCCAGCTCTGTGGTCCTGCAACATCATGATCCCTCTTAGATCTGGATGGGCCTTTGCGGCTGGTGTCATAAAGTGGTCATCTCCCATTTTGATGGCAAGTGTATTCTGAGTTAAGGAATGATGCACAGTGGGTCACGGAAGCCTCATTCCCAGACCAAGGCGGATGGGAGGAAATGCTCTGATTAGAGCCCTACTTCCTACCTCTACCCTGTTACTCTCTGGGGCAAGACCACCCTGTCTTCCCCTGACTTCTCCTTATCCCTTATCCCCTGACTCTGCTCATCAGCAGCCTGGTGGGCAGATGCTGCCCAGAGCCCCTGCCCACCCAGGAGCCCATCTGGAGGCTTACGTACCACATATATCTTACACTCCCAGTATCTCCTAAAAGGGCAATGAGGAGAGAGGCCCCTCCCCTGACTGTCCCCAGCATCCCTGGCAGGGCCCATCTTCCCCTCGGCCTGAGACCTACTCCCTAGCCACCAGTTCCAAAGAACACGGGGTTTCCCTCCCATAAGCCCTCCGTGCAACAGAGAAGGGGTGAGGCCCTCCTGTGCTGAGAGAAGCTGCTTCCTCAGGCACCTCTCCTCCCCCAGACACCGAAGCTGTTGGGCAAAAATATCTGCCTTCTTCCCACCCACTCCCCTGTGCCACCCACACTGAGCCTGGATATACATACACAGGTGCACCCATGAGCCCACACACCGCGGATGCACACGCACATGCACACACACACGCGCACACACACGCCCGCCTCAGTGTGAGCTCCGCAGCCAAGCACCTCGCTGGTGGGTCTCTCTCCCTCGTCTCTCCACCTGTTTCTCCAAGGTCTCTTGGGAAGATGGGCTGACAGGGAGTAAGACCAAGGTCCCCCTAGTCATTCTGGTTCCTTTCAAGCTTCCCTTAGAAGAGGTCTGTTCTTTCCAGATCTAGATTCTCTTTCCCTGTAAGAACCTGACACACTAAAGCCCTTCCCTCTGCCCCCCACCCAGGCTGGGCCATTAGTGTCCAGTGGCTGCATGCGGCTTAGGTACCTGGAATCCCCTAGGATCACACAGACACAAACCTCATGCTCCTGGGAGGGAGGCATGTAAGAAAAGACCCATGAGTGGGGCAAGGACCAGGAAGAAATTGCTAGTTTTCAAAACGTGAGTCCCCACTCCCCATATGGACTCAGAGGAGCCCTCTAGACCTGCTGCTTCTCACGTAGCTCCGCCAGCAGAGGACACAGGCCCGTTCCTGGGGCATAGAGGGAGTAGCTAATAGCTGTCCTTGTACTAACGCCCAGCTCGGCCTCTGGCTCCAGGTCCTCCCCTGACAGCTGTCTCTGCCCAGCACTACTGTCAGAAGCCAACATGCGCTGCCCACTATAATGGCAACTCAGCCACTTGTCCTCCCCCCTTACAAACACACACCCAGGAAGGACTCAGTGTGGCCTGGGGGCCAGGGAGGGGACATTGTGTGCACTGCAGTGGCCTCACCTGCTGGGACCCAGACTCACACTGCTGGCCCGGCTGCCTCCTGCCTTCGGGCTCCCTCCCCTCTGAAGTGCAGCCAGCAGCACCTGGACCCCCTTCTGAGTCAAAGGACCAAGAGTCTTGCAGCCAGGGGAAGGGATGTGGTGCCTGAGCAGACACCAGCTGCTGGGGGGTCTCACTTCTCGGGGGCGCTCCAGGCATCCCAGCAGGTAGATGCCGCTTTGACCACCAGCCTGCCAGCTCTCCTTGCACAGGAAGGGTGGAAGGGCTGGGCCTGAGGGCCTCTGAGGACAATCCTTGGAGCCTTGCTGGGCTTTGTCTCAAGCTGCTGGCCTGCACAGTCCTATGTATGCCCCTCCCCTCCCCCCCCACCCCCCCCCGCTCACTTGAGGCCCCAAACATCTGTTGGTTGATAAATCAGAGAGCAACAGAAACCACAGCAAGGTGAGAAGGGGAGAGGCAGGAGTGAGGTTTGTTTCCCCATGACCTGGACCTGTTGCTTTTCATCAAGGACAGAGCCTTTTGAGACAGGGCCACACAGATCACGGAGAGTCAAAGCTGGTTCAGCCCCTCCTGACAGAGAGATGAAGGCCCCGTGAAACCTTGGAAAGGCTTTCCCAACACCACAGAACCCCACAGTGACACACGGGAGACTAGCATCCCAGCTCCTTGGCCCATCCCGCCTGCCCGGCTCACAGGCTGCTGACTCTTCTTGCTGTGGGGTGGCTGTCCTCTGTCCACTCCCACCCCAGAGAACAGCCCAGCCTCATGAAGGGGACCCCAGAGCAGGAGCCCAGAAGCGTAGGCCCGGCTCTGCGCCGCCTTGCCACCTCACCTGGGAGAAGATGCTGATCCTCTCCAGGCCTTGGGTTTCCTTCTGTCATCCAGCGGACGGGGGAGGTCAGGGAGTAGGGCAGGGTGGGGCAGCTGACCAGTGACCTCAGAGCTTCCCTCTCTGAGCAGGGTAGCACCCATGCTTGGCAAGAGACTAGTGGCCCCGTTCTGTCCCACCTGGGTTTCAGCAACACTGGACTGGGCCAGGCCCTTGATTCTCTGTCTCTCTCTGGCCAGTGACGAGGACAACAAGCCCCTGCAGGGCAGCCAGACGTCCCTCGATGGTACCATCAAGCAGCAAGAGAGCGACGACAGCCTGGTGGACTATGGCGAGGGTGGCGAGGGGCAGTTCAATGAGGATGGGTCCTTCATCGGCCAGTACACGGTCAAAAAGGACAAAGAGGAGACAGAGGGCAATGAAAGCTCAGAGGCCACATCGCCTGTCAACGCCATCTATTCTCTGGCCTAACGGAGCCCTCCTGCCGCCCAGGGCGCAGCCTCTACTTTGCAAGTGGGAGGAAGGGAGAGGGGGAGACGAAGCCACCGCAGACCTACCACACAGCCTCCACCGCCTTCAGGGACCAGGGTACAACACGGGGGTCTGCCGAGCTGTGAGGACCAGTGACCACCCAGCCAGCCGCAAGCCCCCTCCCGATGACCCCCTGCACCCTCCGAGGTGCCACCATGTGGGAGAGCTAGAGTCCTGGCTAAGCTCAGCCGGAGAGAGCCCAGCCCTTTGCTCAGCCTCACAGCCACCTTGAGCCTTCCACCCCCACTGCCCACCCTTGACCTCGGCACACACACTCACCCGTTTCTGTTGGTCATGGCCCTTCACGTTATCTTTATATTTGCTTTGTGGGTCCTCCCCACCCAGACCCAGCATCTCCATTTTCTTTTCCTTTTGAAGAAATGTCCCTGGACAAAGAAAAAATAGGTGGATTCTCCCCCAGAGAGGCAAAGGATTGACCTGTAAAGGAACTACCTAGAAAAGCTGTTAGTATTCAAACCGCCACTGGGCCAGTGTATTTCCGAAGGATGCCTTTCTCGCCAGATGCCTCCCGTGCCCCCAGCCCCTTCGCCTTGGCCTTGTCCGTTGCTGAGCTGGGCTTGGCTCCTTCCTGGGAAAATGACAGTATTTTTGGCAGGGAGACAGCAGGCAGGCCCCCTTGCCTCGCCCTGGTTCAGTCGGGAGGTGGGCCTACCTCTTGCTCCTTGCCCTCACCCTGCCACTTCCTCCAGAGTGCCCAAGACAAGAGCTGCGCCGGCTCTGCAGAAGGAGTCTGAGGAAGAGGTGTGGGCGCTGATGGGGAAGGGCCGTGTCCCACCCGCAGTGGCTGTGTACCTCCAGCAGAAGGAGACCAGCCGTCTGGTCCCTGGGGAGCTGTGCTCACCTCAGAAGAGAAGGAAAGAGTTGGGTTTGGACTTCCTTCCTCCCCGTCCCCATCGGTGAACCCAGGATGTGGGAGCAAGGACCATGCCTGCTGCCTCCAGGGTAGAGGGTGTCCCCGACCTGGTCAGGGATCTGCACAGCTACCCTCGTGGAGACGGAACCATGCAATGCAGAAGCTCTGCTGGTGTGTTTGGGGGTGTAAGGTGCTGCTCCCCCTTTCATCTCTAGCAGAGAGCATCTCCTTGGGCAGTTCTGTAAGGCGCTGATACTTGTGTTTTACACAGTGTGTGGATCGGGGCTCTGCCACCCCTCCCCCCCAGGACTAAACCAGTGTGTCCCCTCCTCTGGGTATTCACATATCAGGAGAGCCCGTGCGAACACCACACCGACCGCGCTGTGGAGCCTGGCCTGGGGACCCCGTGCCCTCCGTATGCCTTATGCAGCTCTGATCTGGCCCTGCAGCTTCCCAGGTTCCCAGCCCCTGCCTGCAAGCCTCGAAGCCTCCAGCGACGTCTGTCTCAAGGAGAGGGAGGCGGCCCACTCAAGTGTCCCTGCAGGACCAGAGCAGCCACTGGACACGTGCCCTGCAACCCATTGTCCCAGACGGAGACCTTCACAGACTGCAGCTCTGAGAGCCAAGGCGCGGGCTTCATCCTCCCCACCTAATCCGTTTTTGAAACCAAAGGTACCTAGCCTCAGAGAGATCTTGAGCCGAAGAGCAACCCGATAGCTGTTGCTGCGGCTAGAGTCGGTTTCGGGAGGGTGAAGCTGACCCCTGGTAACGGACTGCCTGCCACAGGCCCAGCCTCTGATTGGAGCCTCGAGCTACTTGCCGGGGAGCCTGGGCAGGAACAGGGCTGTGTCCTTCAGAGACTCGATTAAAGCATCATTTGCCACACGTTTAAGCCCACAAAGGTATTAGCAATGCTTGCACCACTCAATAATCGGTCAATTGAAGGCAAGCCCATAGACACGTGTGCTCGGTCTGCAGGTAAGAACCCATAGTCCAGAGCTGAGCCAATTACGTTGTTTGAACCTGAGAGCAGGTAACTGTCCTTTGGCCCAGGCCAGGCCAGGCGGGCAGCCTGCAGGCCCGAGGGGCAGCTCTCTCATGGTGAAAGGGGACAGGGTGAATAACGGGGGGCTAGGAGAGAGCTCAGGGGTCCCCCACCCTGGCTCTCCTCTGACACCTGCTTGGATACAGCTGGGAATTCCTGCAGCCTATGCCCAGCATCCCTCAAGGAAATGTCAGGGAAGTGTGCCTGTAGACTGAATTAAAGGACCGGACGTTCCAGGAAACACATCTAAGCAGAGCAGTCAGTGTCCCAGGCCCTCACCCCACCCTCACCCCATGCTACACCATGCACACTAGTGAACTCCTTGCACCACGTACGGGCTCAGAGGGTGAGAGGACTGTGTGCCGTCATGGTACCCATGCCCCTGCCACCCAACCAAGGACCGCAGAAGGGGCTTCTGCTACTGTGGGGTCTTGGGGGAAGCGATTCCTCAGCCCGTGTGCTCCTCGTTTGTGTCCTGCCAGCTCTGAGCCGCCCCGCTCCGTGTAAAAAGGCAGTGCCAGCAGCCACGTGGAGAGGCTGTGGTGCTGAGAACACTGAGCACCACCCCCCAGCCCCCGGCCCCCACATCACAGCCCTCCCGGCAAGCAAGAGCCAACGGAGCCTAGAGAACCAGTTTCCCCCCAAGCAGAGAGGCTTAGAGAGCTGTGTGGATTGCAGGGTTAGGGAGCAGCCCTTCTAGGAAGAGGAAGCCCGTTTCCCATGAGCCCTGCCAGAGCCCACACAACACAGCTTAGCAGGAAAGCAGTATTGTCCCGCACTCCCTGCCAGCTGGGGCTCTTCAGCAGCCACCGGAAAACACACCAACCCTGGTGCCAGGAGACGGTGACACTGTTGGTGCTTCTGCCTGCCTGGCTCTTTGTGGGGGGGAGGGAATGTGGATCATCTTGGAGTGACCCTAGACATCCCACTTGCCATGCTCAGCCCCAAGAGCTGTGGCTTCCTGTGCTCCCGTTTGTCCATTCTTGGGCCAGGAGATACTCTTGAACACCGAGTCTGAGCCATAGTCAGGTGCAGCCCCGCCCTCCCAGGGCTGGCAGTCCTGGAGCTGAGAGTCGGGATACAGTGGACATCGATTAGGAGCACCCTGCGTGCTTAAGCCCTCAGTGGCTCCAGGCGCAAAGGGAGAGGCTTCAGGGAGCATGTGTGGTCCACAAAGCTGAGCGAGACGGGGTGGTCAGAGCCTGCAGCTGGGGCTGAGGACCAGTCCTGCTTCCTGAGCCTCTTTGCTCTGCCCCTTGGGGCAAGTTGCTTAACCTGTCTGTATGTTGGTACCTCTGCCTCCCTGATGTAGTCTCTCCTTTGACTACCCCTCCCCACAGAGGGGCAAGAGCCCACCCAAAGGAGCAGGGAGGCCTAGTCTCTGAGGACAGCACCGCAGGGCCCAGGGGCAGCTGCCTCCCACCTTGCCTGGCTTTTGGTGAACGGAACCCATCATTCCCTGAGGTTCAGTTTAAGGGCAAACCAGGTCTTTCCTTTGTCCATTGCCTCTGCCCTGGGAGGTGGGAGGCATCTGGTCCACCTCCTTCCTGGCAAGTCCCAAGGTCTGGAGAAGTGCCCGCCTGTCCGAGAGGCAGCCAGTGCCAACGCTGCTCACCCTGCTAGGGGTATCTGCAACCTGGGCCAGATACTGCTTTCATAGTTTCCCCGAACGCAGCCTTAGGAAAGGGTTGAGGATATGTGTGGGCTCTCCAGTGAAGGGGCTGTCTCCCCTGCCCACACCCAGCACCCACGCATGGCCATATCCACACGAGCGCGCACACAGCACGGAGGGTGCTTTCAGGGGGGCACAGTACAGATTATGACATTGCCTTAGGATGAATTCATGCCCTGACCCACTTGAGATGAGATGTGAAGGGCTGCATGGGGTGCAGTGTGCCATTTGGGGTTGGAGGGCAAACAGGCTGCCCAGGTTGGACCCCATTTGGGTGATTCGTGCAGGCAGGTCTGAGAGAGGGTCTGATCTGAAAGAGAGGGAACCTTCCCCAGGAACAGCCGTAGGACAGAAGGAGTAAGCATTTAACACTTTGCCTCAGTCTTATTAGGCTGCATCACCTAACACTGAATTGGGGGGGCTCCTCAGGCTGTCATGGGAGGGCAGCACGTTCCTTGGATGCTGGCACAGAGCATGCTCCCCATCCATGACACCTTGGTCACCACTCCTGCAGCCCCTGCCAAACACACACACTGGTCTGCTAGGAAGAAGCCCCTGGGGGATCCTGGTTGAACTTCACACAGTGGCTTAGAAGAAGCATGTAGGAGGTCCCTGATTTAAAAAAAAAAATCAAAAAAAATCAGAGGAGTCACATGAATGAAACAAAAAGCTTGACATGTCAGAAGGTGACAGTGTCCTAGGCAGAGCCCAACTCCTGGCAGCCCCATCCCCTAAACCAGGCAGGGGCCAGTCCACAGGAGTTCAAACCAACCTTGCCGTTGTCGCCAGCCCACCCCGCCCACGCAGGGCAGCATCCTTCCTTCTCTCCCCTGTTGGGAACAGCCCTCCCGAGATAGGTTCAGAGAAGGATCAGAGAGGACAACCACCCAGGGAAGCCACGAGACCCCACCAAGCAGTGTCTCGAGCCACACCCCAGGGCAGGGCACCTCCATCGACTCAGTAGTATTAAACAGCAGTCCTGGGATGCTACTGGGGGAAGTGAGCTCAGCACCAGGGTGTCGCTCTGGGCAGCTTCAGATTGCAGCCCGCGGAGGGACAGAGCTCATCTCCCGGACCTGACTCTTTATACACACAAGGACACTGACGTCCAGGCAGGGGTCGCGCGGCTGGTAAATCAGGGTGAGGGGAGGGCTGAACCTGGGCCTTCGGACTCCTGGGCCCCGGCTCTCCACCCCCTGCAGGTGCCTCCTTGGAAATGGAGGTGTGACTTCACATGTGTCCTGCTGGTTCGCCCTCTGTACCTCCTATCACTCCTCCCCTCCCCACCCCCATCTGCCTCCCCAAAATGAAAGACACAGGATTTTTCTGAGGCCGAGACCAGTCTGCTGCAGCCCGTGGCGAAGCCAGTGGTGCCAGGCAGACCCCGGGCCAGGAGAGTGAGGAGCGGACCGGTGTTTGTCACTGTGAAGTCTCGACTGTACTCTAGAGTGGCGTCTCTTGTTTCATGACACTTGGGGCCCTCGGTCGTGGGGTCGTGGGGTGCCAAGCGGGGCAGCAGGGCCGCCGACGCTCTGTCAGCCCCAGGAGTTCGCTGGGCTGGAGTTCAGCACACATAAAGAGTTCAGTGAAGCAATAAACACAAAAATCTGGGAGAAGAAATCCAGAATTTTGTGCCCTACACTGTTTTTTGTTTTGTTTTGTTTTGTTTTGTTTTGTTTTTCAAAAACGATGCCGATCGATGACCCGTCCCTGTTCTTTTTCTCTGCTCCCCATCCCCCGGTTGGTTGTCCTTGGTCAGTGTTGCCCCTGCCCAGCCCCCAGCTCTTTGCCAACCTCACTCTGCTCCTGGGCTGAGCATCAGAGGCCAGAAACGTGGCCGCCTTCCGCCCGGGGGCACCGCAGCCCGCGCCGGCCCCGGGACCTCTTGTCCCGCCTGCCGGCACCCGCCCGCCCACCCCGCCGCCAGCGTGCGAATGTTCCTTCCAGGGGAGATTTTTTTTCCCAACGTCTCTGCCCTCCTGCCCTCCTGCCCCCCCCCGCACACCCACACACCTGGCGCCTCGCACACCCGCACACCCGCACACCTGCACACCCACACACCTGCACACCTGCCGCCTCGCACACCTGCACACCCGCACACCTGCACACCTGCCGCCTCGCACCCCCGCACACCCCCACACCTGCCCCCCTGCACACCCGCACACCTGCCACCTCGCACACCTGCCGCCTCGCACACCTGCACACCCGCACATCTGCACACCCGCACACCTGCACACCTGCACACCTGCCGCCTCGCACCCCCGCACACCCCCACACCTGCACCCCCGCACACCCACAAAGCAGTCTGATCTCTTTTCCATCGGTTAAAGACTTAACTCTCCATGGCAGGCCTCCTCTTAACCCCTCTCACATCATGTTCTTTCCTCTTGGCGAGTTATTTTGCATTAACCGACACTGTCAGCGACAGACGCTACCTGAGGGGTCAGCAGGACCTTCAGCAGGGAAGACTTCCGGGCCGCGGAGGATCATCTAATACGTGGACTTATAAACTGACTGCATGAGCAATGAAAAGGCCAAATTATTCAGAATTTTTTTTTTGGAGTCACTGTAAAAAAAAGAAAACACACACACAAACACCACAGACTGATTTCTTTTGTATAGAGAACACTAAACGTATAATAAAAGTTGTTCAAAATGGACTCTGGCCAAGTGATCTGTTCGTTTCCTTGGTTCATGGAAAGAGGGAGGGGGGTGTCACGATTAAGAACACAGGGAATCAAATAAAGGTTTCTCAGGGCAGCCCGGGTGGCTCAGCGGTTTAGCGCCGCCTTCAGCCCAGGGCGTGATCCTGGAGACCCTGGATCGAGTCCCACGTCGGGCTCCCTGCGTGGAGCCTGCTCCTCCCTCTGCCTGTGTCTCTGCCCCTCTCTGCGTCTCTCATGAATAAATAAATGTTTTTTAAAAAAGGGTTTCTCACGGACACCAGCTGGCACCCACTTAGGGAATTCTGCAATACCAGCCCCCATCTCGAAGTTAGTCTTACCCTGGAAGCCTCATTGGCATAATTTACATTTTGGCTGTGCGGTGACCGACAGGGAGATGTGGACAGCCACGGAGACGCCCCGATTCAGCACGACTGCATGTGTGCTTGTGCACCACGTAGGAAGTGCCTGTGGGGACACTGGGAGGGGGAGTGTGCAATGAACCCCTGCGTCCTATTCCCTCTTCCTGCTCCCCTGCCTTAGAGGAGAGAACACCAGCACGTTTCATGTCGTTGAAAGAATGAGTAATACTGCCTGCAACAAACCTAAACCCCCTCTCAGGAGACTCAGAGTCTCAACCAACAAGAAAATAGGGGAGGGAAAGAGCAGAGAAGGCTGTGTTGGGTGGGGGCTGGGGGGCACAGATCCACAGTGACACCTCCTTTCTTGATTCGTCAGCCCGGAGTTGGGCTAATTCTTATGGGGCCGTCACCCAGGCAGGATGAATGGCGAGGGACCCCCCCCACGCTCACATTGTCACTCCCCTCCCTCTGCTCAGCGTGGTGTGGGGGCTAAAGAGTGGGAGGTTGCTCTGCTCACTTGGAAGTAACACACAGTTATCTAACTGACGGTTTACAGGCAGAAATAGGTGATAAGGACAAAGGATTCCCCTGAAAATGCAGGCCCAACTCTCCAGGATAAAGGACCACCAGGTCCTTTCCAGCCCACCTGTGTTTACTCTCCCTTCAAAAGTCCTCAGAACTCTCTCTCTCTCTCTCTCTGTCTATCATAAATAAACAAAGAAACAAACAAACAAATAAATAAATAAATAAATAAATCTGGGCAGCCCCGGTGGCTCAGCGGTTTAGTGCCGCCTGCAGCCCGGGGTGTGATCTTGGAGACCCTGGATCGAGTCCCGCGTCGGGCTTCCTACATGGAGCCTGCTTCTCCCTCTGCCTGTGTCTCTGCCTCTCTCCTCGCTCTCTCTGAATGAATGAATAAATAAATCTTTTAAAAAATAAATAAATAAATAAATAAATAAATAAATAAATAAATCTTAAAAAAAAAAAATAAAAGGTCCTAAGAACAGTTTGGGACCTGAGGCCTTATTTCCGGATCTGGCTCCTCCTGAATTTTTGGGTACGTCATTGGGTATGCCACACAACACCCCTGAACCTCCCTGCTCACTCCTTGGAATACAAGAAAGATCTTTTTCTCATCACTCTCAAGTTCACAATCTGTCTTTGAAATCTGCCCTCCACCCCACCTGTAGTCCAAGCCCCCATCGCAAATCCATAGTGTCCTTACCTCTCCTGTTACCTACTTCCCACTCAAAACTGCAGCCAAAGGATCTTATAAAATGTGATCGTGTCACTTCTTAAACTTTCAAGTTTGCTACAATACCTTCAGCCGACTACAGTAGAATAAAATCTTAATGCCTTGGCTTGGCATGTTAGGCCTTTTGTGACCTGACCCCTCCTTCCACAGCCCTGTTTTTTACCACTCCTCCACATATACCCTAAATTGTAGCCATTCCAATCTGTTTCCTGCTCCCCTTGACGTGCAGTGATTTCTCACATTTCTCAGCTTTGGCAATTCAATTCCACCTAAAAGAACTTATTAATAACCTACTATGTGCTAATTAATGCTGTAAGATAAGCAGGATGGAGCTCTAGTCCTCAGGAAGCTCTAGTCCTCAGACTGTCATGAGAAACAGTCAAGTAATCAAAAGCACTGGTACAGGGTCCCTGCCTGGCTCAGTCTATAAAGCATGTAAGTCTTGATCTCAGGGCCACATGCCATGTTAGGACTAGAGTTTTCTTTCAAAAAATTAAATGTTATTGTATTCAGGGCAAAGGGCTCAATAAATGTGGGTTCAATAAATGAATGAATGATGGCCCAACGGTAGGTCTACTTGGTACACTCTCCTCCTGGCCTTCCACACGCCCCTTCTAGATAAGCCATAATCACTGTAGTTGCTGCTCACAATCAGCCCCTTCACCACCTGATTCCTGATTCCACCCCTTTTCCTCGCTCCCACTCCAAACCCCTCCAATCTCCTTTCTTCTTATAGATCATCTCTCCAGTGGCATCTGTGCTGGGTCACAAAATCCTGATCTTTAACAATTAGCTCAGGTGATACTGAGCCCAGGAAGTCATCCCCCTACCTGATATAACACACACACACACACACACACACACACACACACATCACAAACTGGGCTGAATTCTCTGGTTCAGACCCCTCGCTCCACCCCCAGCACATCCATGTTATGTCTGCCCCAGAGGGTCTGCCTACATGTATTGCCTATTTCCTTCCCTAAATTGTGAACATCCTGAGTATGAGAGATTTTTTATCTGTGTGCCACAGGCCAGCAGCCAGTGCACAGCAAGGACAAAATGAATGAATATGAATGGGTGAACAGATGAATGATGGCACAGTCGTTCCTTTGAAGGAAGTGACTAGGTGAATTCAAGACTTCTGTGTCATCTTCCTTGGATGTTGGACTTGGATATGACTTTTCTGGGGGCCACGGGCAGTCCACGGGCCCACTTTTAGAGCGGGAAGCCCCCCCCCCAACTCAAGGAGACAGAAATGGCTTATTTGAAGAAAGCCATCCTCAATTCAACGGAGGCCAAACAAAGCCGTCTCTTCAGGGCCCATGGGATTCCCAGAATATGTCATCCCTCATCCCTGTCTCCTGAAGGCTGCGCCTCCCAGCCCATTAGAAATGCTAATCTCCAGCATGGAGCTGGATTAACGGACCCAGTGGGAGGGGACGAGTCATCTTCCAATCTTCATTAAGAGTGAAGGCTCTACCCCATCTTGCCCAGCTGCCCCCAACGGGATGGGATCTGGGAATTCATTATAGCGCCTCTCATCAAGGCAGCCACTATGCTCAAAACCATATTAGGTGGAGGAAGGTAGGCCTCCCCTCCCCACTTAATGCATCAGAGCCCATTTGTTTGATGTCAGTTCCTGCTGGAGCACGGACCAGGCTGTGGGCCTCAGAGCAATTTGGAGCCACAGCTGAGGCCCAACAGCCTGGCTCCCAAGCTCCACTTTCACACCTCCCCCGCCCCCCCCCCCCCCCCCCCGCCCCTGAACTTGCTGCTGATTAGCCCCAGACCCCAAGGCAGAGAAGCGGGGCATTGTGTAGACTGAGGGACAGTCACTCTGAAGCAAACAAGCGAAATTACTTAGCACTTAGCGTATATTTAAAATCACAGTTGCCCTCTAACAAAGCTGAATCCTATTCAGTGGAGGGTCTGGGACTGACCTGGGTAGGAAGTTTGCAGATGGGCAGCAGGAGAGTCCTGCGGTATTAGAGAGGGGAGCTTTTGGAACTCCAGGGCAAGAACTGGGGGGCAGACGAGGAGCAGAGACAGGCAGAAGGAAGATTCACACTTCGGTAAGTAGAGTCCCTCCACCAGCAGCATCAAGATCTCCCGGGAATTTATAGAAATGCACATTCTTAGGCCCTACCCTGATCAACTGCATCAGAAACTCTGGAATGTGTTTTAGCAACCCCTGCAGGTGATTGTGATGCAGGCTAATGTTTGAGGACCACTAGATCAGAGGGACTGGGAGAAGACAGGGTACTCCGGGATGAGTCCCCTCCCCGTGCCCCCTGAAGTGCCAGTGTACCCAAAGAATTTGCATCACGTGAGCGGATCTTTCATAGAAACTGGCAAAGCTGGTGGTGTCTACACACAAATGAATGCAGGGTGAAGCACAGAGCACAGGAGAATGCAGGGCTCGGAACACAAACCCCCAGGAATTAGCAAACGTTCTGGGGGAGTCTTCGACTTTCACAGAGCATGGAATTGGCGGGGAACTGATCCATTTTCATCCATGTCAAAGAGGCAAGAGGGCACCAGATGGTATTTGGGTCACAAAACATTTACATTAAGTGACTTCAGAGAAGAGTCACTAATGACGTTGACGCCAGCCGCCAGCCGTCTGCGTGGGGAGAGTGATGTGCGCTTTGTGCAAATCCTCTCCTGTGACCCTCAGGCCAGCCAGGCCCGCAAGGCAGGTAGGTTCTATCCGGTCGTGCCAGCTGCTGAGTAATGTGCCCGGGAAACGACAACTCACGGCCAGGTCTGTCTGACGCTGGAACCCCGCGCTTTCCAGAGCACTTGGGTGTGTACAGGGAGCGTCTCTGTAAAGCACTGGGCCTGGCGCTCTGTGCATCAAAGGCATCGAGTCAGAGCAGCCCCTGTCGGCTCGGCTCTTCCAACGGCCCCTACTGCTCTGCTCTGCTCTGCTGGGGGGGCACATGCAGGCTCCCAACCCCACCCCAGGAGAGCCCGGGAGGGAGGGTAATGGGTGCAGGGCCACCCAGTGGTCACGTGATGACGGGGCTGCTGAAGCCATAGGCGCTCATCCTGCTCCAGGTCTGCCTTGAGCACCAGGAAAAGAAGAGCCAGGGCTTGGAAGATGAGTCGGGCACTAGCTGTGTGACCTCAGGTCCTTGCCTTAGTTTCTTCACCCATAAAACAAGGACTGTAACTAGCTCTCTCATATGTTGGTGTGAGGATGAAATCGGTTAAAACGGGGAAAGTTCTAAGAAGAGTGCCTGGTGCATGGTACGTATTATATAATAATTTGTTAAATGAATCCCCTTAGGCTTTGCCTTTCCTCTGCATACTAGAATGGTCTCCCTAGCCTCTACTTCTTCCTTCAAAAGTCCTCCCCATCCTTCTAGGCAGGCTCAAATCCCACCTTTCGTGACCAGTTTAGCTGCCAGGGCTGTTTCTCTCCAAGGGGCTGCTCTTGAGCTTCCCCCTCCCCCAACCCTCCCACCTTGGCCTTCAGTAGAAGTTCTCAGTTCTTGCTACTACTGCAGGGACTTTTGTCTCTTCTATGCCTGGCCAGTCTATGAACTCTCAAGGACAGGACCAGTAGTCATGCCTGCTTGTACCTTTGTGGCATCCAGCCCTGCCCTTCCCTCGCGGTGAATAGTCCCCTGATCTTTAGGACCTGGTGGTCTCCACCCAGTAAGCAGGCCTCATTTGTATTCCAGCCCACTGCATTACTGTATTTACTGCTCAGCCAGTGGTTTAGTCTGTGTGCTATTGACCAGGGGGCACGGGGCGGGGGTGGGGGGGTGCGCAGGCAGCATATTTGTCTTCCTAAGAGCAAGTTTACCAGGTTCCAAGTGCCTGGATGTGAGGGCCCGTGATGAGTATTGAAAGCTAGAGGTTCATTCTACAGCCCCATTAATTAACTTCCCCAAAGTCCCCTAAGTGCTCTTGTCTGTCTTTAAAGCCTAGGAACCCACTCTCATTTATCGGAAAGAAATGTCCATATTCCACTTCCCTCCCTCCCGCTCCTCCTCTCTCCTTCTTGCTCCCGCCTGGCTGTTGAGCCACAGCCCGGCCCTTGGGCCACAGGCCCTCCATGAGGTGGAAGAGGATGAGGCCCAGGTTTGTTGAAAGAGAATGACGGGCCTCAGCCAGTGCCCCCACCCTGAGTATGCACAGCCCGGATCCCCATGGGACCAGGTCAGGGAGGAAGTCACCTCCACCTCCCACGGTGCATTTTCCCCAGGGATTCAGGAGCCAAACTCCCAAGCCTCAGACAGAAGAAAGCACCTCCTCCAGGCCACCAGGCTCCTTCCTCCTCAACACCCAACAGCAATTCTCTCCAGGGAAAGGGAGTTTGGCAAAGACCTTCATCCTTGCAATCCTCTCAGAGGCTCAGAAGGGCTAAAAATCTGCCATCCTTCTCCACCCCCAGGCCCACAGCAATGTCCATGAAAAACAAAAAACAAAACAGAAAGTCCTTCCTTACAGCCACCTGGGCCTCCTTCCCACGTTTTCCGCAGCATGAAGCCCTGTGTAGCCGGGATAGTCAAGGCTGCAAGCTAATCCCTGGGCAGAGAACATGCTCTGGACCCCCGGAGTACAGGGGCCATAGGGACAGTCGTTGGTCAGCAGGCTCCCTGGAGAAAGCCTAGTCCCTCCTGTTCCGTGCACACGTCTCAGACCTATAGAGCTGCTGTGAGCCCTGGTCCATCCTCCCTCCACAGACTCCCCAAATCAAAGGCTAAATCCCAGACTGGCTCCCCCCTCCCCACCCCCACCCCCAGCAGACCTAGCCACCCAGCCACCCCCTCCGTCCCACAGTAGCTAAGCTCCCTGGGGAAAGCAGGTGCCCATTTCAGATCCTGGCCAACCAGACAGCATCTGAGAGTCACTGAGAGTCCTTCCTGGGGGGTTGGGGGGAAATGCACAAACTTCCAAATACACTCATTCCACCAAAGCCAACGGAAAGAGTCTGAGATCTTCAGCCGCTCTGGACTCTCCCTGGCCCTCTAGCACCCCCTCCCCAAAGCAGAGAGCTAGGAGCGGGTCAGAACCGGCAGTATGGCCATTCTCTCGAATCTCACCGTATCCTAAACTATCCTAAACGGAGGAACATGAAGAGCAACCTTAGTTCCCAGACACAGACAGACGGTAGACTGGGGTGGTGGGGAGCCTCTCCACCACCTCTCCTCCCTCCCTCCAGCCCTGACATCCATTTCCAATCCTCCAGCCCCGCTCTCAGGGCTGCAGGCACCCTCTGGTGGGTCCATCAGTGGATTTTAACGGAGCCCCCGCCCCCGCTTTCATCCTATTAGTGAGCTGGGAGTAATTACGACTTCATTAGCCAAATAGATTCTTGGTTCAGAGATCTCCCCCACCCCACAAAACAAAACACACACCCGCTTCCCTCCATCTGAAGTCCGTCCCCTGGGGCGCCAGCTAACAATGTAGCAGGCTCCGGGGACAGCAGCAAGGAAGGGGAAAGAAGCCAGGATTGGCTGGCCAATGGGGAGGAGGCCAGCACCCCACCTCCTCCGAGGCGCATCTGTCAGCTGGCTGCCCCCCCCTCCCCCGCCAGATCTTTGACAGGGAGAAGGATGGCACTCCAGCAAATGAGGGCCGTGACCCCTGGCATCTGTCTGGGGTCCCCACTCACGCTTCCAGTCACGGCTGGCCATCAGTTGATGGCCAGCTCACTTCCCAGATGGACGGGGCAGGCTTTCCCCGGGGCGGGGGATGTGGGGGAGCTCTCTGAACCAGTGCCCCGGGGGGCCTCTAGAATGTTGGGAGTCCCCAGCTTCCCTGCCCTCAGCGCCCCAACTGCACTTCAGCTGCTGCAGCTCCAGACAAGGAAGAAGAGGGTCTGCCAAGCAAGCAGAGCTGTGCCCCAGGACCATCTGGCTGGGGGAGCGTTAGCCAGCCCAGGCCACCAGACCAGGCAGGCAGGTCCCTGACACCTCGGAAAGATTCCACAGCTTCCCTGTCACTTAACTGGCACCCCATTTCTCAGCCTTAGAAAGAGTTTCCTTTGGGTCTAAATTAGCTCCACGTTACGATGAAAACCATCCCCGCTTGGGAAATTGCTTATTGTTCTTCTCTTTTCTGTTCTTTTAATAGGTTTTAGGAGCGTGGAATCCAAGCCTCCTGCCTCTGACCCATCCTACGAGCCTTCCTTAGTTACTGTGAACCACACGGCGCCAATCACAGCCTCCTGCCCCCATCGCCCTGCCGCCCGGGCAGGCCAGGGGAGCAGCAGAGCTAAGGCCACACCAGCTCCAGGGACCGGCCGCTCCCACTGCCTACGCTCCACCAGAGAAGGCACCGACTCCCTGCAGACCCTCGGACACATGCCTCTTTGTCCATGGAGTTTCAGAGAGAGCTGGCTGCTTCTTCTGGGGGCTTTGCAAGTAACAGCTGGTGAATTCTCATTCCTGCTGAGGGCCCCTCTGCTTGGATCCTCAGCTGGCAGGATGCCATCTGCGGGGGCTGGACCTAGAGGCAGGAGGATAGATGAGATGACCTCCAGACAGCCCTGCCACTTCCCAGACTCCAGGCTATGTGCAGCCTGGCCCTGGCCCTGGCCCTGGCTCTCACCTGACCCTGGTCTGCCCCCAGGCCTGACAGCTCTGCCTCTGCCCACCTTCCCCAACCCATGAGCAACCCAGAGGCCAGGCAGGAGGACCCCTGCTCCTGCCCTTCAAAAAAGGGGAGTCCCCAGAGGCCAGCCCAGCTGCACACACTGCGTTCCTGCTTGTGTTCCCTGAAAGCTACCCTCCTTTGTTAATTCTGCAATTTCCCAAAGTGCCAGGAGCATCTCATTTGACAGTCACTGCATCTGTTCCTGTCACTCTCCAGAAGGTCGGGTGGGAGCGGTGCCAGCCCCTTCCCTGAGGCTACCGACACCTTACGCTCCTTCCGTCAGCTTGGGCACCCTGCTCACCTGGTCTCCTGGGAATACCTCCAGGTCCTCTCGTGTCCCTGGCCCCTGGTACCCCTCCCTCTGGCCTTGTCTGACAGCCTCGGTAACCATCTCCCCTTCCAGGACGAAGCTCACCTGCCTGAGTAGATGAGCACCGGTCCTATGCCTCAGGGGACTTCAGGGAAGGAGCTAGTCCTCCGTTTGAGGGATGTCTGGGGCCCTAACAGGTATGGCAGCTTCAAGGGACCAAGGAAAGGAAGCCTCTTGCTTGGTCCTTCTCGTTGCACACCCCTGGCCCCCAAAACACACATACACACACACACACACACTGTACACATAGTCTTTGGGCTGCTCGGTTGCAAGGCAGTGAAAGTGCCGGCGGGCTCCTCAGTCTAGAAGGCCTACCGGGAATCAGCTATGCCTGCGTCCTGAGCTGCCACATGGTGGTCCCAGCACCCTTACTGCTGACATTGGGGCTATGTAATTCCTGGGAGCAGGGGCTGCCTGTGCATTATAGGACGTTCAGCAGCATCTCTGACCTCCCCATAGATGTTAACAGCACACATTCTGCCCCACACGCACCCCTCACAAGCCAAAAATGTCTCCAGACGCTGCCAGAGGTCCCCTGGTTGAGAACCAATGAGCTAAAGCAAAAAAGAGACCCGAAACTCGAGTGTCTGTGACCGGCACCTCCGCAGGCTCCAGAAGACCGAGGGATGGCTTAGCTAGGCTTTGGCAGGCCTCTCCTGTGAAGGTCCAGATAGTAAATATTTTCAGCTTTGGAAGCCCGGTCTCTTTTGTCACAGCCCGACCCCGGTGTGGCATGAAGGCAGCCAGACGAGACGTAAATGAATAAGCATGGCTGTGTTCCAATAAATCTTTATGAACACTGAAATTTGAATTTTTTATTATTTTCACGTGTCATGAAATCATCTTATTTTTTGTGTTTTCAGCCATTTAAAAATGTAAAACGCACTTATTCTTAGCACGTGGACCATGTTCCTGGCTTCGAGGATCTCAGAGGAATTGAAATACCACGGTTCCTGCTGACCTCCCCCTACAGAATTAACGAAGTCAGGGGCAGAAGTTGTGAATCGGGTCCTGGTCCTCTGAGGAGGTTGAGGGAGCCTGTCACCCCTAGTCCCTTTGCTTTTGTTTTTTTTTTTTTTTTTTTGTTAAGATTTTATTTATTATTCATGAGAGACACAGAGAGAGAGGCAAAGACACAGGCAGAGGGAGAAGCAGGCTCCCTGCAGGGAACCAGATGTGGGACTTGATCCCAGGACCCCGGGATGATGACCTGAGCTGAAGGCAGACACTCAACCACTGAGCCCCCAGGTACCTCACCCCCAGTTCCTTTGGCCCAATAACTCCAGGTACTGTGTCTAGTGGGGCCACCCCACTCACCTAAGCAGGACTGGCTGCATAATTTGTAATGCCTGATGCAAAATGAGAATGCTAGGCCCTTCTTCAAAAATCATTAATAATTCCAAGACTCAGCAGAAGTGCATGAAATAAGCAGGGGCATTCTGAGCACAGAACCTGTGTGATCACAGGGGCTGCACACCCACCAAGGCCACCCCGGATCTGTCTTCTCCCGGAAGGTCTGCAACCACCTCACATCACAGCCTTTGCCAGGCAGAGGAACTGGCACATTAAGCTGGTTCTCTGACCCTGGGGGACAGCTTCTCCCACAGGCCTTCAGGCTAGATCAGCACATATGACTGTGCCCTGCACAGTGACATCTGACTGAGGTAGTGACTGAGGCTTCAACATAGCCCACACTCCCCTTGCAAGCCCAGGGCAAGAGCTCGCACTAAATGGGCTGATAGTTGTTCCATCTCCTGGGTGCACCAAGGGTTGGTTGAGCAAGAAGGAGTCAACTGCACCCCAACATGGTCTCTTCCCCCCTATCCTGAACCGCAGAGGAATGAATGTCCCGATCATAGATTGCACACCAATGTGCTCTGCCGAGAGCACAAAGCAAGGAGATCCAGGGTGGAGACATCCGCCCCAGACAGATCAGTGGGAGGCGTGCCCAAAAAGGAACAAGGCTGCCCAGTGCCTAAGAGAGAACCAGTGACCACCAGGCCGGTTCTTGAGGGCGTGTGGAGGATGCAGGCACGTATACCCAAGGAAGAAAGACAACAGTTCCAAACCAGAAACAGCCCTAGGAGGGTGAAATGAGAGAGTTTAGCCCCTTCCAAAAAGGGCAAGCTGGTCAACGTGGTAGGAGTGAGCTGGGGCAAGGCAAGAGCAAAGGGCAAAGCTAAAGAGGAGGCAGATCTGAAAATCTCCTGTGTCGCAGGATGGAGCCTGGCACCAACCTGGAGACAAGAGAAGCTGAAGAATTTTTAGCAGGAGAGTGACAGGCTCTGATTTGCATTTTAGGGAGCTCACTCTGACTGCAATCTGGAGGGTGGATAGGAGGGGCTGAGACTGGAAATGAAGGCTGGTGAGGACGAGATGGTCAGAATTCAGATGAAGCCTGTGAGGGTCAGAGCCAAGACCGTGGGGCACGCGGAGGAGACGGCTCTGAGGAGCACAGCAGTGGGGCTGAGCGGTTGACAGGACGCAGTGGCAGAGGGGAGGATGTGAAGGTCTCGAGGGTGTCATCCTTGGGGACAGGGAACCCAAGAGGAGCAGCAGGTGGACAGGACAAGGTGTATGAGTCAAGATTCTCTGGAGAAACAAGACAGGTAGGCCGTATGTGTGTGTGTGCACAGGACACAGGTGTCATATATGTGTGTGTATACGCATATACAGACAGGTGCATATATAGGATTCGTTTCACGGAATCGACTTGTACAATCGTGGGGGCTGGCTCTGTCTCCTGTAGATGATCAGGAAGGCTGGAAAGTCGGGCAAGTGCTGATGCTGCAGGTTGAGGACAGAATTTCTTCTTCCTCAAGAAAATCTCAGATATGTTTCTAAGACCCTTCAACTGACTGGATGAGGCCCACTCACATTCTGGAGGGTAATCTCTTTAAAGTCCACTGATTGTAGATATTGCCCACATCTACAAAATACTTTCACGACAATACCTAGATGGGTGTTTGCTTAAACTACTGTAGCCTAGCCAAGCTGACACATGAAATTGACCGTCAAGGGGACTAGGGTGGGGGATTGGGATGTGAGAGGCCCACAGGTATTCGAGTGAAGGCTTCCTGCTGGCCAGCGTAGGTGAAATTCCCAAGGATCCTTCTAGGTCCTCCTCACCTCTTCTTTGACCATGCCTGACTAGCTGGCCTCCCCGCCTCCAGGTCTGCATCTGTTCTGTGCATTCCACACCCACCACCTCAGAGTGGACTTCCCAAAGTACATGTCTCAGCCGGCCTCTCGCGGGCTCAGACTCCTCCTATTGCGCTTGATTGCTCTTGGATAAAGCCTCTGTAGGGCCCATAAGGCTCTTCATGAACTGGACTGGCCTACCCTTCCAGCCTCCTTCCCTCCCTCCCCAAGCTCTGCACGTTCTGCTGCTGCCTCTGCCCGAGCTCTTACTACTTCTTGGAGTCACACTCTCCCAACCTCCTCCCAGCCTGTGCCACCTCCACCCAGTGAGTTCAGAGATGTCCTTCCAGACCCAGTTAAAATATTTTCTCTGTTCCTGAGCCTCACCAGGCCAAGGCGTACCCCTCCAAGACATTTTATGCAAACTGAGGTGACAGCTCTTACTGGACTCAAGTATCATCCCACCATTACACTATGAGCATCTCGAGAGGATGTATCATGTCTTATTGTTCCCAGTATCCCCAGCACTGGATATAGGGCTTAGCACAAAGGTGCTCAAAATTTACTTGTTGGATGGATGGATGGATGGATGGATGGATGGATGATGGATGGATGGACGGACAGATGGATGGGTGGATGGATGGATATAATTTTCTAACAATTTCTGGCTATCAGTTGTGGATGTTTCTCTTATTCCAGGCACTGTACTAGGAGCTTTAAATCCCAAATCAATCCAGGCTCTCTGGATTGATCAAATCAATCCCTGAAATCTAGTTGCAGACAGCAGATGCAGACTTTGGACATCACAAGCAGAAAAGAACTTCAGCTATCACGTAGATCACAGAATCAATGGCCACAGAAGACAATGCAGAATGGGCAGAAGCCGAGAGAGGCTAGCCAGCAGAGACTCATTGAGGTCACGTCTCAGGAATGGCCTGATCAGGACACCATCTTTGGCATCACCCACCCTGGACACTCCCTGTGAGGGTGCTAGAACCTTGAGAATGCCACCGTCCCCTCTCCTGCTGTCCAACACCATTCATGTCACTTCATCTGATTTGTACGACCCTTCAAGGCAGATGGTCTTGCCTCAATTTTACAGGTGAGAACACTGAGGCTTAGGGAACCTAAGGTAGCACAGCCAAACAGTAGAGCAGCTGGAACTGAAATCAATGTTTGTCTGACTCTAAAAGCCATTTGCTTCTGCTCTGCTGTGCACATGTCACTGGTCTTGTGAAAATGCAGTCCCCTGGGTAGAGCACCACAGCCCAGACACCACAGCCTCAGAATTCTGATATACCATCTTTTGTGTAACTATAGCTTTGGGGTATGTTTCTGGCCCAACCAGATTATGGTGGGGAGTATGGAGATAGCAAAGTTGGCACAGGTAGGCTGAGCAGTTAGAGAGGGTCTC
This sequence comes from Canis lupus dingo, assembly GCF_003254725.2. NCBI lineage: Eukaryota > Metazoa > Chordata > Mammalia > Carnivora > Canidae > Canis > Canis lupus. Next base: position 2,048,525 of record NC_064280.1, read on the forward strand.
TCCCGACATGGGTTAGAGAGGGTCTATGCCCCAGCGTAGGTCACCTAAAGCTGCTTGCAAGAGGTTAGGCATCAGGAATCTGATGTGTAGGTCTGGCCCGAGGCTCTAGGAGGCCTGCAGAGTCCAGCCAAGGCACCCCAGTGTCCTCACCTGCCCCAGCTCCCATGTTACATGGCTGCCCATTAGCTGCCCTGGGCCGGCGTAGTAAACCACAGTCACGGGCCACTGCCCTGCAGCCCAGCCCATGTCGTGGCTGCCCTCAGCCAAACACAGTCTGGTCTTGCCAAGATCAAACGCTGCCCCCGCCCAGTACGTCCTTCTCAGACCCCGATGAACCAGTGGAGTAATGGGCAGAGATCCGGGCAGGGAGCCCAAGCACCCACTCTTAGTCCTGGCTCCACCTCCACCGCTCTGTGACCTTGGCCCAATTATCTTACCTCTCTGTCCTTTACTCTCCCCATGACTCAGCCTCTTTCCACTGCCCCTGCCCCCCCCCACCGCCCCCCGAATTGGCCATATTGTTCCATTAAAAAAAAGAACTCAGGGTTCCTTGAGCTCTTTGGAGAGACCACATAAATGCAGGGCATTATTAGCATCATTACTATTAAATATTAATAAGGACATTAGCATTGTCTATTATAAGCCTGAAAAAAGAAGCTCCAAGAGCCCTGGGTCGAAATGGCTAAAAGAATAATTAGGCCCCTCCAGGCCACAGACCCCTTCTGGCCCTCAAGCAGAATTAGGAAGGCGAGTGTAGACAGACCATTGAGACTCCCCTTCCAGCTCTGCTGCTCAGTCGCCAGCAGCTCCTCCTGGCCCCCCACCACCCCCAGCTAGGAAGATACTCCTCACCTCCTCTGTCTACCCAGGCCCAATCCCAGAGGCACACATTCACCCCTCCCAGCACCCTCCCTCTGCACCCAGCCTGCAGGTTATTTACAGAGCCTGCCCTCTGCACTTGAGCAGTGTCCTAGGGGGAGGCGGGTGGCAAAGGGAGACATTCAGGAGATAAGCCCTACCTCGAGACACAGCACAATCCAGGGAACAATGATCAGTATTTAGTATGGTGCTTGGCCACACAAGGAGCACTTTTAAAAATCATTGTGTTTAGGGGGGCACCCTGGGTGGCTCAGTAGGTTAAGTGGCCGACTCTTGATTTCAGTTCAGGTCAGGATCCTGAGGTCCTGGGATGGAGCCCCTGTGTCAGGCTGCGAGCTCAGTGAAGAATCTGCTTGAGGATTTCTCTCCCTCCTTCTCTGCCCCCTCCCTCTCCCCACTCAATCTCTCTCTTTCTCTAAATAAGTCAATAAATCTTTAAACATTTTATTGTGTTTAATCCACATGTCCTCACAACCATCCTAAGTAGGAATAGGATTATTCCCATTTTTACTGATGGGGAAGTGGGTTCTCAGAGCAATTAAATGTCCTTCAACAATCAGCCCAGTGCCATCAGGCTAAGAGTGACAGAACTGAGACCCAGCCCAGTTCTTTTGAGTGCCAACGCAGAGCCGCCCAACCATTGCTGCAGAGAAAGGCTCAGCTTCATAGAGGCACACCCTCGTGTTAGAGATGGGGCGGCTGAGTCCCCGAGAGGCCCAATGGGAGGTAATGACGTTTATTGAGCACCTACTATGTGCTTGGCACCATGCTAGATACCTCATCCATGAGTCAATGTTCATGTCAACTCAGTGAGGTTTATGTCTTAAGCCCCATTTTCCAGATGAGGAGCCTGGGGCTCTGAGGTGGTAAGTGGCTTGCCCTGGACCACAGAGCTCATAAGTAGCAGGACTACATGTCAAGCCAATCTGGTTGCAGAGCTTTGTCCGAGCTGCCTTGTCATCCTCCCTGAGAGCTGGGAAGGGTCGTGTCTGTCACCACTATCTACCTCCAGGAAAGTTACAGGTGCATTAAGGACAGACCAATCCTATGGCTCTTGAACCCCCACTGCTAAAGCAGAGATGCTGCTCCATAAACACACAATCTCCTGAGATCTTTAGGAAAGGGTCTGAAACCAGCAGAGATGCCTGTGGCTGGAGAGGCTGGAGAGGCCAGGCAAACCTAAGTGAGGTTTGGACTGATGAAGGAAGAGACCTATGCCGTCAGAACCCTGGGGCCCTGGCGGGGTCCCGGCTCCCTCCCCTCTTGTCCCCTAGGGCTGAGCCTCCAGCCCTTCCTTCCTTGACCATTTGGAGATACATTGATCCAGTGGAGGCATAAAGGGAAGGAGCAGATGGTCTAGGAAAGGTTGGGTGGCCCTCAAGATGCCTTCTGGGGGCCCCCCTTCCAGTGGCCACCATGTGTTTACAGGCGAATTAGTGACTCATTTGATTAGCCACCTGATCGTCTTTGGCTGGCCCTGCTCTGCCCTGTCTGGGGGTCCATGGGGACGCAACTCGGGGATACCGTGTCCTGCTCCAGACTCCAGGGAGACATATTGATTAGCCACAGATGCGAGATCTGCCCCCTACAGCTAACTGTAGGGAGGATTCCAGGATCCAGCAGACACTAAAAAAGAAGACACTGGGATCCCTGGGTGGCGCAGTGGTTTAGCGCCTGCCTTTGGCCCAGGGCGCAATCCTGGAGACCCAGGATCGAGTCCCACGTCGGGCTCCTGGTGCATGGAGCCTGCTTCTCCCTCTGCCTGTGTCTCTGCCTCTCTCTCTCTCTCTCTGTGTGACTATCATAAATAAATAAAAATTTAAAAAAAAGAAATAGAAAGGAGAATCATTTAAAAAAAAAAAAAAAGAAGAAGACACTGTCCTGTCACTGACTTTGCCCCCCCACCCCCAAAAGAAGGGGAGTAGCTGGTGGCCGGAGCACATGGCATAGTGATTGAACCACGGATGCTGGAAGCAGACCAGCAGCCTCTGCTTCTCCGCTTGTTCCCTGTCTACTTTGAGCAGGTTCCTTAACCTCTCTGAGCATCATATGTGAAGTGGGAACCATGATAGTAACACCTACCCCTTGGGGGGATAAGTCAGATGGAGCACTTAGCACACAGCTCCTGGCACATTGGAGACAATTGAACTATTGTTAAGACTGTATATAATAATCATGATACTGTGAAATACTTAAGTTATTACTAGACAAATTGATATCACCGGCAAAACTCGGCCTGGACCCCCAAATGTCTACCTTACTGTCTCCTCAGGAACAGGGGCACCTGAGAAGCTGGCAGTGAGGATCCCCAGTAAGTCCCCAAATCCGTCAGTACCAGGCTCAGCTGAGAGCTTCAGACAGGCAAGGAGATGACTCTTTGGGAACTGTCTCCCCACATCTAGGTCTTGGCTTAGTGAGGCCTCTTGCTTTAAGCTCTTGGTTAAGTGCTCTTGCTGTGGCTGCCAGACCCCCTTGGGGTGGGGCAGGCGGGTGGCAGAGGAATCACAGAATTTGAGATCTGAGTCACCTGGGCTCATCTGATCAGGAGGGAACCGTGTCCTTTCCAAGCACCCAGCCCCCACGGCAAGGGCAGCAGCTGTCCTAAAATAGAGTCACAAAGACAGCTGTCTCAATCTAAAGCAATCCTTGCGAACATTTCCAAACCCTCGGCCCCTGAGTCAGCCTGTCCCCTGGCCTGTCAGCCCTGTGGCCGCAGATGCTCCATCTCCTCTCTTGGTTGCTGCTTGGAGAGAAACTGAAGCCCTCCCTTCAGAGCCCAAGCTGACCTGCATGGCTTCAGAGGGCAGGGATCATCTGAGAAGCTCGGGGCTGACAGGCCAGCCCGAGGGAGACAGACAGACAGACAGACCGACAGACAAGGACAGTGCGAGCAGAGGCAAGAAAGGGAAAGACGTCCCAGAAGGAAAGGGATGCCCGGGAGCATCCTGAGTTCCCCAAAAAACTGTCATCAGCACCATCAGATGTCTCTCCATCAGGGAAAAAGAGGACCCTGAGCTGGGAAAGCCCCTCCGAGTGGAGCTGAAGGACGGGAGGCCAGAGCAGATGGGCCCTGGGCAGGCATTCTGGCCTCGGAGTCTGGACAGCAGAAGCTTCCCCCCTCCCGGGTCCTCTCCTTTTCCAGGACCCCTCCCTCAGCCCAGGTCTGTCTCCACCCCGCGGCGCCCCCCTCCACTCAGGAAGACACCGAGCTGGGCTCCAGGCCCGACAGGTATAGCCATCTCCAACTCCGAAGCTGGCCTGGCCCTGCCAGCTGCCTCAGCATCTGGACCACTCACGAGCCTTGCCTATGTGAGCTGGACAGCAGGTGGAGCGGAGAGGGGAGCGAGGCACAGTGACAGCCTGACAGGGCTGAGTGCTGCTGCAGTGGCTGTCCCTCCACTTCCAGGCCCCAGCCTTCCTGGCACACCCCCACCCGCACGTGATAGGAACAGCAGAAGAGATGTGCCACTGACCTGGATGAGCACCGAGCATCTCAGAGCTGGCAGGAAACGTGGCCTTCTTTAACCCCTTCAGATTACCAGTGAGGCTCAGAGAGGGAAGGACACTCAGCCAAACACACACAGACAATCAGTAGCGGAGCCCAGACTACCCTTCCAGACATTCAGACCCTCAGTCTAGTGAGCTCTTCATGACATCACACTGCTGGCTGATTAAAAATGGGCTTGGATCCACAAGTACTAATGTGGAAATCTGTCCAAGACCTATTACGTAGTTTAAAAATATTTTGCAAATCATGCTGTATTGTGGGATCTCGTTTTCGTAAAATAGTACTAGTAACCCACAAAATTGTATACGTGAAAATAATAAACCTGGGGGCACGTAAGTCAGCTTTGTGAAGGGACTTTCACTGTATTTTTAAATTTCCTCTAGTGTGTGGATATTTTGACAGAGCCCGGTTACTTTTACAAGCTGGGGAAACAATAAAGATATGGGGGTGTTGCCCCGCACAGCAAGCTGGAGCTTTCCTGAGCGAGGCACCTCTCGGGGCGGGGCGGACCGGGGAGAGGACTTTGCCTCCGTGGATGTCCAGGGTTTGAGGAGCAAGAGCCACTTCCTCTCCCCCCCCAGCAGCTCGGGGCTGGGCGGCGGGGGGCCGGGGGGTGCAGACAGCGCCCTGCGGCCCAGCGGCCCATGCATCATGGAAGACGCGGGCGCCCCGGCTCGCTCCCTGGTCCTTAAATGACAGCAAATGAGGGGAAGCCAGAAGGGTGGGGACGGGAAGGGGTGGGAGGGGGGCAGAAGGAAGCCATCTCGGCCCGAGCGTTGGCTGAGGACCGCAGCCAGCCAGTGAGCGGAGCCTGGGAGAGGGAGGAGCACATCTTGATGCAGAGATGCTGCAGTGGCTCCGGGCGCGCACACACACAAGCGCCCTCGCCCGCCACCGCCACCGCCACCGCCGCCGCCACCACGGCCGCCACCGCCGCACCGGGCCAGCGGCCAGCGGCTGAGGCGAGCCGGGCAGGACTGGAGGGCGCCCCGCGGGCCGGCGGCCGGGCTGGCTCTGGCTCACCGCCTCGGCGACGTCCACCTGCCCCAGCCACCACCCCTCCTTGCCCCAGGTAGGTGCCCGGCTTTTGTCTGCGGCCGGAGGGAGGGCAGGGGCGGGCGCAGGCCGGGGCCACTTCTCAGCCGGCCCCTCGCCGGCGCTGGCCCGACCGGTCCCCTCGTCCCGGCCTACGCGGGCGGGTCCTGCGGCGGCGGCGGCACCTGCCCGCGGGGAGGGCGGCAGCTCCCAGGCCTGCCCGCGCCCAGGGCCAGCCGGTCCGCGCCCCGCACTCGGCAGCCCCCCGGAGCCCCGGGTGGAACCAGGGCGACTGTCCAGACTTGAGGTGGCCCTGAGTCTGTCTCTGCAGGGTGACCTCTTTTGCAAAGTCTTGCTTCAGTCAGGCAGAGGGAAAGGAAGGCTGGGAAGAGAGGGAGAGTGGACCTCAAGTTTGGGCAAAGGCGGTCCAGAAGCAGGGACCTAAGGAGGAGAAACTGAGGCAAGTCACGTCCCAAAGGGTGAGAAACAGGGACCACCAGGGCCAAAATTCTTATTCTTCCTTCCCGCCCCGCTCCCCGCCTCGCCTTCTCCTCAGATCCCTCCCTCCTCCTCCCTGGTGGGAGGGAAGGACCGGCATCAAGTTTGGCGGCACCAGAAGAAAGGGGTCCCAGAGAAGGCACAAGGCTCCATTTAGGGGGTCCAGAGACAGAGAGGGCAATCCTCCCGCCCAGCACCATGGGGCTCCCATCACCCACCCGAGAGATGGGGGAAGCAGCCCCAGCCCAAGTCCAGAGCCGAGTCCTGTTGCCTTCTCCAGGAGGATTCTCAGGTGTGGGATGACACAGTGTCTGTGGAAGGGCACAATCCCGGGGCCACATGGGGACGAAGCCGGGACCCTTCAGCCACGCAAGCCTGGGACCTCGGGGGAGGGGGTGGGGGGGAAGCTGTCAGTCAAGGCTCCCTGGAGGTTTGGGAATCCAGGTGGACCAGAGTGGGGTGCCCTGTGAGAAGGACAGGTCCGCTGATCCCCAAGTACCTGCCCTCAACGTTCCCGGTCTGCACAACCAGCCTGTGACTGTCAGACACTATTGCCCTTCCTTTCAGCCAGGACTCCCTGGGCACCACCCCCAACTCCCTTCACATGGCCCAGGCCCTCGGGAAGCTCCTGATCTTCCCCTGGGTCGCAGCCTGGGGCTCATCTGCCCACTGTCCAGCCAGAGAGACGTTCTGTCCCCTTAGCCTCCTGTTGTGCCTCAGAGGGACCCGGTGAGCCAGTGGAGATGCAGGGCAGCAAAGAGTGGACCACCTGTAGGAGATGCAGGGGAGGGGGACCCTGGCTCCTGAGGGTGGAGCAGGGAAATGGTGCCCTGACTCCTGGCCTGGGGAGGAGGACTCCTGTCCCCAACCTGAGAGAGACAGAAAGCATCCAAGCCCCTCCCCTGGGGGTCCCACCAGTTAACCCCTTTATAGCCTGGCAGTGGAACCAGTCAAGCAAGCTTTTTGCTACAAGGTCAAAGTTACTTCTAATTTCCCCTGGGATCTAGGGGGCAAGAGGGAGGCAGGAGGTGAGACAGATGGGAAGGGGACATCAGAGTCATGTAAGGTTCCCCTGTCCTTCTGGAGCTCCCCAGCAGGGAGGGAAGCGGAGACCCCCAGGGGGATGGGTGCCTGGAGATGGGTGCCCTGCTCTCTTGACTCTCTTACTCTCCCTCCCTTCTCGTTTATCTTCTACTCCCCATCTGGCCAAGCTCTGCCCTCACACTCCCTGCCCCACCAGCCTTAGCCCTCAACCTCCCTCCACACCCTCGCCCCTGCCAGATTTCACTCCTTATGCAACTCCATTCCAGCACCTTCTCTGCCAGCAGTTGTTCAAATAGACACACATGTAGGATGGGCCTCTGTGTTCAACGGGATGTTGGTACATATTGTCTCCGACTGACTGAATTCAGTTCTCAGGAGAGAGCTCACAGAAGGGGGTATCCCCAGGGCACCCTCTCGGACCCTCAGGCCAGGAGGGGAGTGACACGTTGGGGGTGCGCTGGAGGATGTATGGGTCCTATCCCCACCCCCTGCACCCTCAAGCCAAATGCTTGTGAGAAAGCGTCTCTCCAACATGAGAGTGGGTGGTAATTGTAATCTGGGGGAGATTCCTAGGGCAGAACCAGGGGGCTGAGCAAGAGGCGGGCAATACACAAGGAAAGAAGAACCAGAGCAAAGGAAATCCCAGGGAAGCAGGAGGGATTGAAGTTACAGACACCTCCTAACCCAGAAGACGAGCCATGAGGAGGTGGGGCAATCTCCTCTCTGGTGACTCTTTTTTTTTTTTTCTTTTTTTTTAAGATTTAATTAATTTATTTGAGAGATAGAGCAGGAGCAGGGGGAGAGGCAGAGGGAGAGGGAGAGGCAGGCTCCCCGCTGAGTAGGGAGCCTGGTGTGGGGCTCCATTCTGGGACTCCAGGATCATGTCCTGAGCTGAAGGCAGGTGCTAAACCAACTGAGCCACCCAGGCACCTCTCTCCAGTGACTCTTTTTTTTTTTTTTTTTTAAGATTTTATTCGTTTATTTATTCATGAGAGACACAGAGGGAGAAGCAGGCTCCTCACAGGGAGCCCGATGTGGGACTCGATCCCCAGACTCAGGATAACACCCTCTCCAGTCTCTCCAGTGACTCTTAAGAGGGTCTGAGAACTGGGATCTGGTCCATGGCCAGACAGCCCTGTCTGGAGGCAGAGGTGGGGTGGACCGCCCAGTAAATTCCTTTTAGCCTCAGGTTATGCTCTTTCAAAAGGGGGTGACTCACAAGAAGACATTCTTTTCATTCCCTCCTGCAGGCCGGCCACCTCTCATTTTTCTGAACCCTCTAATCTAGGCCAACCTCCCTGACTTGCCTCACAGGGGGTTTTGCTAACCTGGAACATTCACGGGAACTTCCAGGGGGTCTGTGCCCTGGTGGTGACCATCTTGGAGTACAGAAGTCCTTTCTTTGGTTTAACCAGTTCTCTTGCTATGAAATGAACCCATGTTTCCATGTTTACTAGAAGAAGATGCGAAGTAATCTCTCACCCAAACCGAGCGCCCTCTGCCCCAGGACAGGTGCAGACCCAAGTGTACCTCAGCACCCTTCGCATCTAAGGAGCCTCACCCCTGCCCTGCAGCCATCCAGAGAACATGCTGGATCTCCTCCAGACCTGGCCCACATCCTCTCAATGTCTGCTGGCCTCCTAGACCAAGAGGCCCCCATCCTGTGTTTGGTGAGAGGACAGCCCTCCTGCAGTGCAGTCCAAGAGACACAGTTGATCTGGGCCCCCAAGCAGAGACTGGCCTGAGGGGAGGAACAGGTTCAACACCCACCCCCAGGCTTGGCTCTGAACCAGCCTACAGGAAACCATCCGGGAGGTGAGGGGAGTCTCCCCTCTGCAGAGATTAGGGGACATATAGATATTGGTCCATTAACTTTATCCTAATGTGGTTCTTCAGAGCTGAGTTCAAACAATCGTCCTTACTCCTGGCCTCTCAAAAAGACACGGTCCCTCCAAAGCCCTCACTCAACCTGTCCCGCTCCATACTGACAGTCGAGTAGGGAAAATTTGGGTTGGGGTGGAGGCTGCCCCTTATCCCGAGCTCCTCCCAGGAGGACACAAGGCTCCCTCTTCTCCCACTCCCCACTTTGAGGGGTCTTTCCAGGGGAGAAGGCCAGGGCAGGAAAGTCAGAGACTCCAGGCTGCAGATGATGGGCCAGACGCCTCTGGTGCTAAAAGCTCAGACAAATGTGTGAGTGTGGGGGTCACAGCTCTCCCCACAGGCCACAGCAGTACCATGGGTGGTGCCTCAGAATCAGCTGCCAGTACAAAGAACCTGCAGAGAACATTGGAGGGTGGGAAGGGAGGGAGCATACAGAGCAGGCTGGGGAGAGACCCAGCTGTGCAGCTCCCCCGCCCCTGTCCCGACCCAGTCCCTGTCCCCCACTGGGGACTCACAAGGTCCCTATGCCACCCAAGTCTGTCCTAATGACCTCCTCCATCTCAGGGCACCAGCTTTTCCCACTGAGGCCCTTCCACCACAGCTCCCTTCCCCCACCAGCTCCTACCCTGCCTGGCCTCGGGCCCCACCAGGCCACTGCAGACCCCTATCCTTCCAGAGAGGGTGGAGTGACTCAGACCTTCCTGAAGGACAGTGATCCTATCCCAGGTGGCAATTCCCTTCCTAGGCAAGGTCTCCCTCCTATCCTGGACCCTGCGGGCATGAAGTGGGGGTGCATGAAGGAGAGGGGCCTGATGGGAGCACCCATGTGCTCATCCTCACCAGAGTCTCTCCTTTTTTTTTTTTTTTTTTTTAAGATTTGTTTATTTATTTATTCATGAAAGACACAGAGAGAGGGAGAGACACAGGCAGAGGGAGAAGCAGGCTCCCTGCAGGGAGCCCGATGTGGGACTCAATCCAAGAACACTGGGGTCACGCCCTGAGCTAAAGGCAGACACTCAAACACTGAGCCCCCCAGGTGTCCTGAACACATGGCTTCTGGGTGTGACTCTGCGTGTTCCTGCGCCCTTGTCCGGGGTGGCGTGCTTGCTGGTGCTGCCCTGGGCCTGCTGTGCATGTGGGGCATGGGGGAGGAAGGCACCTGCTCAGGGAGACTGTGGGAATCTCAGGGTCCTAACCATCTGTAAGTGCAGCCTGAATGCCATGACTGTGTGACAGTGGGTCCGACTCGGGCAATGCCTGTGGACACACGTGTGTGTGAGTCCCTCGGTGTGCTGGAGCCTCTGCAAGGCCTCTCAATAGTAAGATCTGATCTTTTCTGAGTGCACAGCATGGGCCAGGCATGCTGCTGACCTTTCAAGGGTCCGTTCTCCTCCCCGTTTTGCAGGTGGAAGACTGAGGCTCCGGGAGGGTGAGTAAGGAATGTAAAAGCGAGGGTTATGCTAGTTAGTCACGGACTAGCACTAGCGTTACTCTAGTCAGTAAGGGCCAGGCTGGTTGGCACAGAGCCCACTGTTAACCACTGTGCCGCGCTGCAGGAGGGAGGATGGCGGATACCTCAAAGGCTCCTGCAAGGCTTCTGGGCTTATAATAAGCCACTTGGTCTCTGCCCTCAACTGGGCTCCAAACTCCCCCTTGTCCTACCACCACCCATCTGCAAGTCGCCAAAGCCTTCAATACTCAAATCTCTGTTATCCAGAGGAAAGAGTGACTGAGTCAGGGCCGGGAGCTGGGTGTCCCAAGTGGCAGCACCCAGGGAGAGTGCATCTGTCCTTTCCTGCCTGGTTCTGGGGGTGGGGGGCTCAGCCCAGAAACCCCTCCCGTGTGCTGGAGCCCGGCTCACAGCTTTCCACTCGGCAGCTGTCCCCCAGGCCCTTTGTTTCCTATGCCCAACGATTCAGCCCACTACCCCTGGCACCCCTGAACCCCCAGGCAGCCCATCCCCCCACGTGCTGGTGCTGCACAGGACCAGCCCCTGATGGTGCCAGCCTGCAGCCACCAGTGCCAGCCTGCAGCCGCCCGTGCCAGCCTGCACCCCTGCACCAGGGCAGCTGGCCTGGGCCAGGCTTGGCTGGCTCAGGGCTCGGAGGGCCAGCTCTGGGCCTGGCCTCGCTCCACTCTTGCCTTGCTCCCAACAAAAAGGCCCCCTCTGTCCTGGATATTCTAGAATGTGTCATGGAGCAGATGGCATAGGGAAATGACCGGGCCACAGTTAGCTGGTCGGGAAGCTCTGCAAGGGCAGGTGCTTTCATCGCCATCTCCCCAGGGCTCAGCACAATGCCTGGCACCTGGTGATAAGCACTGCAAGGGAGAGGGATGTGGGGCAACACTGGATGCCAGTTGCCCCCCTCACCTTCAGGGAGATGATGAGCTCAAACTATGACCCAGGCAGCGTGTGTGAGTGTGTGTGTGTATGTGTTCACACAAGGCTTTGGCACACAGTGGAGTCCATGTGCATCTGATTGGGCTGACTGGTCTCTGTACTCTCCAAAGGCAACCCCAGGAGCTCCTCGACTCCAGCCCCGCCCCAATCCGTGTCCCTTCTGAGGCAAGTCTCAGCCCCCAGGGGGTGCCCGGGGCCCCTGGGCCCAGTGATGTGGGATCGTATCATTCATGACACGTGGTATGTCCTGGTAAAATGGTTTGTCGACGGCAAGAGCTACAGGTTGTTCTGACCACAGTGGTGAGAAGGGCTCCAGGGTGAATGATCCTCCTGGTGGACCGCAGAGAAGCAAGGCAGGAACTGGGTTGTCATGCCCTGTGCGGGGACACACACACACACATACACACATGCAGACTCACACACAAACACCAGACATACCCCCACACAGACATAAACACATGCGTATCCACAGAGGTACAAAGACCAGAGCACACGTATACACAGGGACACACGGACACAGCACATAGAGGCAAATAAACACTGCATACCTGTGTGTGCACGCACAGGCCGGTTCACACACACGCACACCCCCGCTCTCGCCAGCACTGCTGAGTGGGCAGCTGCAGACTCCTGCCCCGAGGCTGGCCCCAGCCCCCTTGGTCACCTGTTTCTGCTTTGCTCCGGCACACTCCTGCCCCCTCGCTGAGCTCCCAGGACGGCAGACAAAGGGCAGGAAGCTAACGGAGATCCAGAACCTTCTCTGTGCCCGACTCCAGGGCTGCACCAGCCCCCAGGGGCGTTTGCAAACTTTCTGGAGCTGCGACACCCTTTGTTCAAAGGGAACTTGTGGAGGTAGAGCAGATACACGACGACCCGCTCTGGCTGAGTGGGGAGGGGATCAGGGCCCCCATCCTCTCTCCATTCCCCCACCCGAACGAACCGTGACCCGCAGGCAAGTTCAAGCAGCCCCGGACTTCCCGAAGGGCACTCCATGACCTCATTTCCCAGTCAGAACTGCTCTGTGAAGTAAGTGTGACCATGTCCACCTCGTAGAGGGAAAACCGAGCTTCACCGGGAGGCGTAAGTGTCCAGGTGCGTCACCGCCTCCTGTCTGTGGATTCCCAAGCCTGCACGGTAGCAGGGTCTCTGTGGCTCCTATCAGGAGGATGGCTCCCTGCGTTTGTAGAGCATCCAGGACCATCCTTCTAGATTCTTCCATGACTAACCACCCTGAGACCTGAGTGTGCGTGTGTGTGTGTGTGAGTGTGCATGTGAAGGCGTGTGGGGAGGAGAGTGGGAATATGTGTGAAAGTGTGTAAAAGTGGCTGAGAAAGCATGTGAGCTGGAGGCAGAGGGTCGGTGTACATGCATGTGAGAGTGTGTACAAGAGAGTTTGTGCCTGTGAGATATGAGAGTGTGTCAGAGTGTGCTCCAGTTGGCCCTGGGGCAGCCCTTGGGCAGCACTGAAGTCTGGAGCCCCTGAATCAGCTCTACAGTGAGTGGGGGAGTGTGACATGTGTGTCCACTGGCTGCTGGAGGATCCGGCCACAGCTGCTCTCCAGCAGTTAAATGTGACACATGAGTCACACCTGTTGGTCCCAGGGCACTTTGCGAGGCACCGTGATGCCAAGATTAAGGAGCCAGTCTCTGCCCTCAGGAGCTCACAAGCTTCCAGGGGAGGCAGATGCACCCCCGGGGCAGGTGCCAGGGGTCTACTCAAGAACAGAGCTGAAGTCTAACTTTGTGCTGTGGGGGCATCTGAGGGGCTTCCTGGCAAGTGTGGAATTTCTGGATTCAAGTCTAGAAAGTGGCAAGGATAGAGAGGGATGCACGGTCGTGGAGAGGCAGCACCCGGGCCCCTTCCTGACAAAGGGAAGTGGCTATGAGGCCAGGGTAAAGCCAGGGGAGGGAGTGCCATGTGGTCAACACCACTCCCCCCCTCACCCCCACTGACACCCAGCTTCTCAGCCCACAGCCTCCATGACCACCCTGGAGCCAGTCCTCCCCCTCCCTCCCACACCTCCTTCAGGTGCCAGCGTGGCTGTTTAGGAGGCAGAGAAAGGTTGTGGGTGGCCAGATGTTGAGGTCTAAAAGGGTTTGGGAGCCCTTTCTTTCCAAAGGAATAGAGCACCAAGGGAGATGGGGAGATCTTGGGCTGGCATTGGTCTTCAAACCCTGCCCTGGCCCTGATGGCAGACTCTTAAGTCATCCGCAGCCTGCCACCCCCCACTCCCCCTATCCAGGCGACAGCATTCCCAGGCCCTCAGCCACCCGGCACTTTCTGGGAGCACTGGCAGTCTTAGAGCTGGAAGGGACCTTAGAGCACCCATTTTACAAATGAGGAGACTCGGACCGGGAGATGGTGTGGGTCTTGCCACCAGGTAGTTGAAGAGCCCCCAGCCAGGCTCTTTCCCCAGTCTCGGCCCCTTCCCCCTTTTCAGGCCTCTGGAAAGGTGCAGGGCAGAGAAGCAGAATCTGCATCTGGGTTGGCAGCTCTGACAGGAAGCCTTAGGAGACCTAGTGACCCAGGCTCCCTCTAAAACCCCAAAGCAGACCTCTGAGATTCCACACTACCCCCAGAACTCTTCCTGGCCCTGCTCGCCCCTCTCAGAATGAGGCCCATCCCTCCTCCTGGTGGCGGGGAGCTCTGATTGCTCTGGGCACCCCCACCCAGGGAACAGATTGTCCAGAGCTCCAGGGTTTAACCATGTCTCTGTATGAGAGGAAGGCTCCTCTGGGAGCCATGTTAACCCTTTGATCCTAGAAGGTCCTCCCGGCTGGGGAGCATTGCTGATGGGCCAAGGCTATGGCTTCACAATGCACAGCACATAAGGGCCTCACCTGGGGACCCAGGTGAGAGGGTATGAATGAACCAGTGAGACTCCTCCTCACTGCTAGAAAACCGAGGAAGACACTGAGACACTTAATGGGCTCCCAGAGGGGCTTACAGTGCCCCACCCAGGCCGCTGCGGGGGAGGGGCAGGGGACATTGGGCCCCAAGCACTGGTGGAGGAAGATGTTCCCGCTGGCAAGTATGGCCCTGCTCTCTTCTGAACCCCACAGCAAGAGCTATTACCCAGTGAGGGGCAGGTGGGTTCTTGCCTCCCAATTAGCCACTGCTCTCACTTCCTGAGCAAACCCCTGCTGGCTGCAGGGGAGGGGGGGGCAGCCGGTGCAGGGGAGAGCCAGACTCCCAGGGGGCCCCTAGTAGGCACTCAGCCGGGAAGAGCTCCTCGGTAACAGCCAAGCCCCTTCCCCTGGGCAGGGTGAGTGCAGAGCGAGGAGCAATTCTGGCCTCTCCCCAGGCTGGAGTAAAAGCACAGCCTGCCCGGGAGGGAGCCGGGAGGGAGCCGGGAGGGAGCCGGGAGGGAGTAGGGAGGGGCGCTCCTCACTCCTCGGCTCAGAGTCTTCCCCATCCTCCGCTTCCCTAGGTCCTTCTCAGCCTCCAGCTGGACTCTCACCACGCTGGGCTGAGCCTCCTCTCCTCTGCTCCCCATCGCTGCCCAGAACGCCCACCATGGGGACACCCACCAGGAGGAAGGCACACCTGCTTCTGCTGGTCGCCGTGGTCCTTGTCTCCTCTCCAGGTAAGGCGGTTCGTCTGGGCCCCGAAGCCCAGCAGGATGATTATATTGCTCTATCACTGCTATTATTTTAGTGATGACTTCAGAAATCATGGACTCTGCGTTGCTGTGGCACTTAGATTTCTGAGGCCATTTCCTTGCTAAAATTTCCCCATTTGTGGATCATACCTTCCCTTCGGGGTTAGAAGGAAGGAGGCTCCACCATACTATCACATGAAAGAAGCATGATCCAGAGAGGGTGTGTGGCTTGCCTTGGGTCACACAGCAAGATTATGGCACAATCGAATGTCCGTGATGCTGGCCTTGAGCTGCAGCCCCTGGAGCTGTGCTGTCCGGTCCGGCACCCAATGGCCACATGGGATGCTTAAAACTGAGATTAAATTGAATTTTAAAATTAATTCTTCAGTTGTAAAAGCCACATTTCAAGGGCTAATCACTACATTGGGTAGCACAGATTACAGGACATTTCCGTCACCACAGAAAGTTCTATTGGATCATACTGCTGTAGCAACCTCCGACATGAGGAGACAGAGGTCAGTACCACAAAACTCCAGGGCTCCCAGGGGCCATGCTGCGGCCTGGCAAACAGACCAAGTGCAGGACCTGAGAAGAGACGAGAAAGAGGCAGGTGGCTGAGGCAGAAGGCCAGAGGGACCAAGCAAAAGTTCTCATGCCTGGAGTGCCTCGAGGTAGGGAGAGCGGAGGAGGGAGGCAGAACGGGGGTGGGGAGCAGCCCAGGCCTCTGCAGAGCGAGCCAGGAAGGAGGTGCCTGGAGCCCCAGCCCGCTCAAGCGCTGCGGGAGGTCCCCCCCCCCCCCCCCCCCCCCCCCCGCCTGCTGCTGCTCTGAGGGGCCCCTTGGGACCACAGCGTGGCCTCTCTGCCCTGACCCCCAGCCCAGACCAATAGACACTTCTTTTCTCCTTAAAGATCTCCATGGGAGAAAGAGCACCCATCCACCACCACCCTTCCCGAGTTCTAGCCACCTCTCCTGCACCTCCCCCTCCACCCACCCCCTGCAAGGCCGCAGCCCGCTGGGCACATTTTAGGTTCTCCATCCGTCTAACCGTCTCACCCGGGGAGGACTCCACGGGCATGCTTTCCGATGCTCTCATTACCTCCTAACTGCCTCTCCATCCTGCACCCAAATCAGTGAGGCTGCCGGGAAACGGGGCTGACCCAGAGGCCTGCCCGAGCCTCCTGGCTCCCCCACCCCCAGGCCTGGCTACCTGTGTCAGGGCCCGGCAGGCCAGCAGAGCCCCGGCCGCCCCACAGAGAGCATGCAGAGGCACCTCCGCAGGACCTCAGACCAGGACCGCATCATCCAAGGCAGGCGGTATGGGCAGGAGCAGGGCTCTTAGACCCCGAGATGCAGGAAGGCCCAGGGAGAGGGGACCTGGTTGGCCACATCCCTGAGTTCCAGAGACACAAGTGGAACCGCCCACCACTTGTTCTTATCCCCGCACCCCCCACTCCCAGAAAGGTGTTTCAGCTCTGGGCTCACCTCACTAACCTACCCTGGAGAAGCAGCCTAGGGTCCCTGGCACCCAGGCAAGGAAAGGCAGCGAGGGTGCTCCTCCACATTCTCGTCTCTAGCCCCTTCCTCTGAAGCCTCCAGCTGCACCACCCCCCCCCCCGTGGTTAGGGGAGCAGAGTTGCCAGAACAGGGGGTCAGAATCAGAGAGGATGTAGGACAGGGGCAGCAAGGAGGGGTGGCCTTGCTCAGGAGCTCATGCGAGTGTGTGTGTGTGTGTTCAGTGGGTATGACTGCAGCCTCAGAGGAAGGTGTGGGGTGAATGTGAGTGTGTTTGTGGATGTTTAAGAGGGTGGCAATGCCAGCGAGTTGTTGCGTGGACCGGGTGCTACATGCGGGGGGATGACAGATGTGCACGGAAAGCCTTCCAGCAAGAGCGATGGCTCCTGGCCCCAGCTGCCCTTGGGGGTGCCCCCGCGGCATCCTGATGCACCACCTCTAGGGTGCGGTGGGGGCCTCTGGTGGCTGGCTCTGGCGGGAACCCAGGCGAAGAATCGTGGCCACTGTGGCTGAGGACACTGGCTATGGGTGAGGCTGGCCAGGGTCCAGATCCTTCGATCTGCTTCTCCCCACCGTGTGATTTGAGGCAAGTTATTGAACTTTCCTACATCTCAGTTTCCACATTAGGGAAATGAGGGAATGGTGGTGCCTTCCTGTAAAGGGGTTAGGAGAAGAGGTATGGAGCCTGGCATCCGACAAAGAGTAAGTGCTCAATAAATAGCACCTGTTTCATTAGGATGACTGCGTGAAAGTGTATAAATAAGCACATGCGGACATTTGTAGCTGAATGTGCATGGGAACAGCTGCGTGCATAAACGTGTATCTGACTACAGGAGTAGCTTATGGGGGGGGTGTGCGTAAAGGAAGCATGTGTAGGTGAGGGTATGGATATTGCACTGAGGGCGCCTATGTGGCTGAGAGCAGAGGACAAAGCTTCTGCAGGAAGCAAACCAGTCCAGTCCTAGAGGCTCTGTGTGCCCCAGGCCCACTCCCCTGCCCCCCACCGTCCCCACAGAGTTACTGGAAGCGGCTATTATATAAGGTGGTTCCCAGCAGGCTGGCTGCCCCCACCCCACCCCCCTCCAGTCCTGGCAGTCCCAGCTGGGGCAGGAGTCCCTACCCTCCACCACTATCATTAACTTGGGATTAAGCAGGGCTCTCCAGCCGAGATGATGCTGGCGCCATCCATCGCCACCTCTGAGGCCTGGGGCGGCAGCGAGGGCTAGTGATGGGTAGTGGGGAGGGCGATGGGGGATGCCATTTCAGGGAGCCCTGCCTCCTTCCTCATTCTGAGAGATGCTTAACAGCTGCCCTCGTTCCCCGGGGTCCAGGGCTGGGCCTCAGCTGGAACAGGGCTGACAGCTGGATGCGTTGGGAGAGGAGGCACAAACTGGTTAATGGGGACCCCACCTCCCACAACCCACCAAGGAGGGCCTGAAATCAGCTGCATTGAGGGGTAGGAGCCAATTAGGGGTGGCCCTGCTCCCGACTGCCACCACAAAGGCAAAACCTGACCGGCCCTGTGCATCAGTGAACAGAGACTGCTCCCTACCCCCGTGGGAAAGCCAGGTGTGAAACACTTCCCTCTGTGCCTCAGTGTCCCCTGCCCTGGTGAGACTGAACAATGGTGCATGGAGGAAGAGGCTTCCACCCTGGGAGGGGGCCTGACATGAAAACTCCATTTGCGCAAGTAATACCCATTTGCTCAGCAAACTTAGGAGATCTTGGTCTAGGCCTGCGTGTGCCACAGACTTGCCTGGTGACCACGAGCGATGTCATTCCATTTCCTGGGCCTCTCTTTCTCAACCTGTCACACTGGAATCGTACACAAATGCCCCTAAAGCAACTTGCACATCCTCCCCCCACCATCAAGCCTTCCCTCTTCCCCTAGCCTCCACCCCACCCCATGCTTGGGTCCCACAGAGATTCTCAGATCATACGCCCTGTGCCAGACTGAACCCTCCTACAGAGCCTGGGAGATGAGCTCATAGTCTTTCCATTTCACAGGTGAAGATGTTGAGGCTCAGAAGGGCTCTGTAACAGCTATTAAAGGGCCAAAGGCTGAAGCGCTTGTTGTCAGCACAGAAGGAGCATCAGGTCCCCGGGACACACATCCTCTCTCCGCCTCTTTAGCCCCTGACTTCCCAGGCCTCTCACACCCTGCAGATGGGCTGCTTCCACCCCGAGGGCCCCTGCCTCTATAACTTCAGCTGCTTTTACAGCTCTCACCACCTTGTCCTGTCCCTCCCTGGACTGCAGGCCCCTTGAGGAAGAAGGACCGTGTCTCATTCATTTTTGCAACCCAGTCTAGCCCAGTGCCAGGTGTACTGCGCTGGGTGCTCAGGTGCTCAGTACCTGAGTGTAGGATGGGTGATTGACTCAACTAACCTTGGCCACCCGGGGTCTACCCCACCTGCTGAAATTCAAGTTCTAATCAATAAAAATTAGATAAAATTTAAACTTGGGTTCCTCAGTTGCACTCGCCACACTTCAAGGCCTTGAGAGCACGTGGCTCGCGGCTACAGTATTGGTCAGCGCCGAGAACGGCGTCTTTCCATCAGGGCAGAGCATTCGTGTCGACGGCACGGCCCTCCTGGGGCCTGGACCCTGAGGCCTCTGCTCTTGCCCCCATCCACAGCTCGCAGTTCACCCCGGGGATCCCCAGCCACCTTCGGGCCGGTCTTTGAAGATCAGCCCCTTGGTCTGCTGTTCCCAGAGGAATCCACCGAGGAGAAGGTGACACTGGCATGCCGCGCCCGGGCCAGCCCTCCAGCTACCTACAGGTGAGAGCCCCGTGACGGGTGCCGTGGTGGGTGCCGGAGGCCCTGGGCAGCCCCTCGTCACAGCGGCCCGTCCCCAGGCCGGGTGCAGCCAAGCGGGACTCAGGAGGTTCCCCTCCTCCACCCCCCGCTGCAGGTGGAAAATGAACGGCACCGAGATGAAGCTGGCACCGGGTTCTCGCCACCAGCTGGTGGGGGGCAACCTGGTCATCCTGAACCCCAGCAAGGCGCAGGACGCCGGCGTCTACCAGTGCCTGGCCTCCAACCCCGTGGGCACCGTTGTCAGCAGGGAGGCTGTCCTCCGCTTCGGCTGTGAGACCCATGGAGGGGCGGGGGGGGGGGCAGGATGCTTCAGGGAGGGGACAGGGCCTGGGAAGGGTGTCCGGCAAGGGCAGGGGATCACTCCCGTGGCGGCTCAACTGGGGAGCGCCCCCCAGCTTGGAGGGCTGTGCCCGAGCCCTCGTCCTTCCCTCCAGTTCTGCAGGAGTTCTCCAAGGAGGAGCGAGACCCCGTGAAAACCCACGAAGGCTGGGGCGTGATGTTGCCCTGTAACCCGCCCGCGCACTACCCAGGTACACAGGGCACAGGCCGGCCGGTCCCTGGGGGATGGAGTCAAGGGCAGCGGGCGAGCCTTGGAAGCACGGATCCCCAGGTCCCCAGCTAGGTTTGTGTTTCCTTGGTGGGCCTGTCATTCTGTGGCTGTGCCCTGCTCCGCCTTCAGGCCCGGAGCTTGTCCCCCACCCACACCCGAGGGCGGAAGGAAAGCCACGTCTCTCTTCTCAGTCTCCCCTCAGCACCAGATCAGAGCCCGGGACTCCGGGGACCAGGTCTAGAGACCCCCCAGCACCCTGAGGGGCCCGCACAGTCGCCCTGTGGGCCCAGCACCCCGTGGTTCCCTCAGACGCCCCACATCTCCTAGGCCTGTCCTACCGCTGGCTCCTCAACGAGTTCCCCAACTTCATCCCGACGGACGGGCGTCACTTCGTGTCGCAGACCACAGGGAACCTGTACATCGCCCGGACCAACGCCTCGGACCTGGGCAACTACTCCTGCCTGGCCACCAGCCACATGGACTTCTCCACCAAAAGCGTCTTCAGCAAGTTCGCTCAGCTCAACCTGGCTGCCGAAGGTCAGGGTCTGCTCTGGGGACGCGGAGGGGAGGAGAGAGTTGAGAGGGTCACAGGACACTGGGAAAAGACGGTTCCCCCTGGAGGTTGTGAAGAGCGGCTTGTGGAGCCCAGGCTCTGGGGCTTGGACCCCTGGATCCTCTGGCCGCAGGGCCCCAGAAGCTCGCCCAGGTCCCCCGGGGGAACAGGGATCCGGAGAGAGTCTGCTCTGAGCTGTGCCCAGATCCTAAGCACTGGAGCACCCGGCCTGCAACCATTTGCATCTGATCTTCAAAATCCCTCTCCCCAGATACCAGGCTCTTCGCACCCAGCATCAAGGCTCGGTTCCCAGCAGAGACCTATGCGCTGGTAGGGCAGCAGGTCACCCTGGAGTGCTTCGCCTTTGGGAAGTGAGTGGTGGAGGTGGGAGGGGCAGGCCAGGGCACAGCCTGTCAGAGCCTCTCGGGGGCACAGGTGACCCCAGGGAGAGGGCAGGCAGGGTCTAGCAGAGTGTTGGCCCCACAGAGGGTAGTGAGCACTGCTCACTGAGCATTGTCTCTCTGAGTGAAGCATCGTGCACGCCAGCGGCCTGACACATACTGGGTGCTCCCAGCAATGCGGGACAGGCTCAGGCAATTTATGCAACACCTCAGGCTGGAGACAGGTAGTGCCATGCACGAGCCCCAACCAGGCCTGCCTGGTTCAAATCCCAGTTCTGTCACTGGCTGCCTGCCATGGTGAAGCCATGGGTGAACTACGTAACCTCTGTGTGGCTCTGCGTCCTGATTTGTACATGGTAATAACCATACATAGTACCTGCATCATAGGATTGTTATGAGGATTAAGTGGGTTAATACATGTGATGTGCCTAGAATGGTGCCTGGCATTTATTAAGTGTTCTATGCATACTAACAGTTCTTTTTTTTAAAAAAAAAACTCCATTGAAATCCTGCTCTCCCAGAGAAAGACTCGTTGGAACAGGGCTAAGCAACTAGCAGGTGCTCAGCAAATGTCTGTAGGACAATATGATTTGTACATCAGTCCCCTCTTCCCTCATTTCTCCTGCAGTTACCCAGGAGATCCCTCTGCTCTGTGAAAAGTTATTGGGCTTCCAGAAAATTCATATTTAAACCATATGGTGGGGGGTTGCCTGGGTAGCTCAGTCTATTAAGCGCCCAACTCTTGATCTCAGCTCAGGTCTTGATCTTGGGGTCCTGGGTTTGAGTCCCATGTTGGGCTCCATGCTGGGCATAGAGTCTATTTTTTTTTTTTTAAATGAAAGCACATGGAAAGTTAATATGTTAACCCTTTCAGACTCACTGATAACTTAGTCCATTTTAGCACACAAATTACTAATAACCAGAGCCCTTTTGCAAAGTAAAGGTGAGGAGGCCCTGTTGGGGAAGAGGGAGAGGGGAACCCATATAGCCCCAGGTCACAGGCCACTGCTGGGGAGTGCAGTCCCAGAAGAGGCATGGTGGCCAGTGCAGGGTGGGGGCCAGGAGGGCCAGCCAGCTTCAGGGTACAGACACCAGGGAAGTTCACTGGTGTCACAGGTATTGCAGGGAGAGGGAAGTGGAAGAACCCTACCTCTTGCCTCTTCCCTGCCCGTGCTCTGAGCCTACTTGGGAGAGACCTGCCCTCCTCTCTTTCCTCTCTCTCTCTGTCCCCTCCCAGACCCTGAGTCAGAGTCCCCGCCCTCCTCCCCATCCCCACCTGCCCCACAAGTCTGGAGGGCGGAATGGCATGATTCTGCGTGCAGGGGTGCAGGGGTGCCGCAGGTGCAGGGGTGTCTGCCTAGCGCAGCCCACCTGCTCTGGCTTTGTTTCCTCTGCCAGCCCCGTCCCCCAGATCAAGTGGCGCAAAGTGGACGGCTCCTTGTCCCCCCAGTGGGCCACAGCGGAGCCCACCCTGCAGATACCCAGCATCAGCTTCGAGGACGAAGGCACCTATGAGTGTGAGGCAGAGAACTCCAAGGGCCGCGACACTGTCCAGGGCCGCATCATCGTGCAGGGTATGAGCTGGGACACCCCTCACCCTGCTTCACCCTGGTCCCTGAGGAAGCAGATCCAGAAGTCAGGGAGGGCACTGGGTGGCCCCTTGCTTAGGATTTCTTGCTCAGGATTGCACTGGGGATGGGAACAGAGGAGGCGAGCGCCGTGGCCAGCTTGGGGCTTCCCTCGGGGCTGCAGAAAGCACGTGGAAGGCCTTGGGATGATTTAATTTGCTAAAACAGCCGCTGGCACAGCCGCACAAAGTGCCAACTCTCTCCAGCCTGCTGTCCCCCTCCCCCCACCCCGACCCGACCCTTTCCCGGGATGCCGAGGGCGCCCTCTGCTGGCCGCCGCAGGAACGGTAGCCCTGCAAGCCTGGGGCGTGGGCAGCGGGCGGCTCCCCCCAGCTCATCCCCGGCCTTCTCTCCCTTGCTCCCCCAGCTCAGCCCGAGTGGCTCAAGGTGATCTCAGACATGGAGGCTGACATCGGTTCCAACCTGCGCTGGGGCTGCGCAGCAGCGGGCAAGCCCCGGCCCACAGTGCGCTGGCTGCGGAACGGGGAGCCTCTGACCTCCCAGGTAGGAGATCTGGGGCTTCCCACACATCACCTGTCCTCTGCTCACCTGGTTCCCTCACCTTCCAGACTTCCTCACGACGCCGTACCATCGGCAGCCTCTCTGGGACCATGAGGGCTCCATGGGGTGGTAGGTTCTAGGTGCATCTTTCCACCCCAGATTCTCCTGGCCACAGGCTGGTCGCCTGGATAAGTTCCGGCTGGAGATTCCAGAGGCCTGGGTCCAGGCACAACTCAGTCACAAAACCACTGTGTGGTCCTGAGTAGGGACCTTGTTCCTCGGGCTTCAGTGTGCTGAGACGCAGGGGCCTGGGGAACTTGAGTCCTAGGATTCCGGGAGGTCAGAGAAGGGACTGGGCACATGAGCACCCTCCGTGGAGGAAAGGCACCCCGGAATCTCCACTGCCCCCACCCTTCCAGCACTCCTTGCGCCCCTCCCCTGCTCTCTTCTGCACAGTCTCGCGTAGAGGTGCTGGCTGGGGATCTGCGGTTCTCTAAGCTGAGCCTGGAGGACTCCGGCATGTACCAGTGCGTGGCAGAGAACAAACACGGCACCATCTACGCCAGCGCTGAGCTGGCCGTGCAAGGTACGGGCCCAGGGAGGCAGGGGCATCCGCAAGAACACGCAGTGACGGGCTTTAAGAGTTCTGAACTGCAGCGTTTCCAAACATGCACATGCACACGGATGGCTTCCCTTAGTTTTCCAGTGGCTTCTGAGTAGAACAGAGGGATTTCAGAAAGGAGAGGAGACACTAGATTGAGAGCTTCTAGAAGACGGGGTCTCTGGCTTGTACCAAGTCTGGCATGATTAAAGTGTTTGCTGCAGTGAACACGACGGGGCTAGTGTCATTGGAAACCAAATCAACTAGATTTGTGTTTAAACCAGCCCCTTCAGCTATGTGACCTTTGGCAATTTGATCTCTTTGTGTCTCAGTTTCTTGATTTATAAAATGTGGGCAACAATAGTCCTGCCCTTGTGCTGCTGTTTGGAAGAATAAATGAGGTGGAGGTAAACATGGAGGACCTGCTCATCACTGAACAGGTGCCCAGTAAATGTGAGCTGATGCTACTGTTCTTAGTTATGTGGCTTGAGCTCATGGGGCCTTGGTTTTCTCATCTGTAAAATGGCTGTATTGGCACCTACCTCATCAAGTTGTAGTGAGCTTAACTACGACTCATTTATTCATCCATTCAAACGGTATTTACTCAGCACCTCCTACAGAGTGAACATGACAGATAAGGTCTCTGTCTTCAAGTATCTTACAATCCAGGGTGGGGGAAGAGGGACAATCACAAAAACAGTAATTAAATAATTTTGGACAATAATAAGAAAATATAAAGAAGATCCAGCAGAGTGGTAGGAAGGGGGGCAGGGGAGATCTCTTTGAGGAAGTCACATCTGGAGTGTGACCTGAGTGTTAACAAGGAGCCAGCCATGTAAAGATCTGAGGGATTTTTTAAGCGAAATGTATGGCAGGTGCAAAGGCCCTGAGGCAGGAAAAACCTTGGCATTCTCAAAGGACAGAAAATGGCTCAAGTGATTGGAGCATAATAAATGAAGAAGAGTGGCATGAGTGGGGAGTGGAGAGGTGGGGTTGTATTTGTGAGCGTTTGTGAAGAGTTGGACTTCGTCCTGAGTGTGTGGTTAAGGTTCTTAAAAGTTATGCCAGGCTGCTGGGTGGAGGAGATTGTAGAAAGTGCAAAAACAGAAAGACTGAGTAGGGTGCTTTTTCCAGTGTTCTGCAGGAGATTTGGTGGCCTAGACCACCATGGTGGCAGCTGGGTCGGGGGTGGTGGGAAGGGGGTGGGCTCTGGGTGTGTGGTGGCAGTGGTGCTGCCGGGCGGCACTCACAGACTGGCCTGGGAGGGTGCGTCGAGTGTGTGGCATGGAGCCAGGTGCTATCTTCACTAAGGGCAAGGGGCACCGTTAGGACTCCCTGGGTGACAGCAGGGCACTCCCCTTTCCTTCCAGCACTGGCCCCCGACTTCAGGCTGAACCCTGTAAAGCGCCTGATCCCTGCGGCCCGCGGGGGAGAGATCGCCATCCCCTGCCAGCCCCGGGCAGCTCCGAAGGCCGTGGTGCTCTGGAGCAAAGGCACTGAGATTTTGGTCAACAGCAGCAGGTACAAACCCCGACTCCACCCGGAGCGGTCCCCACTCCTCCTCATCCACCATGAAGGCGAGTCCCCTTCCCCTGATGACAACAGTGTGACCCTCGGTTGGCCAGACCTGCTTTCTCCTTGCTGCAGAGTGACTGTAACTCCAGATGGCACCTTGATCATAAGAAACATCAGTCGGTCAGATGAAGGCAAATACACCTGCTTTGCTGAGAATTTCATGGGGAAAGCCAATAGCACGGGCATCCTGTCTGTGCGAGGTGAGGGGCTTGGCTTTGTGGAGGGCAGGGGGCTCAGCCACCACAGGGTGCCGATCCGTCCTTGTCCCCCTGTTCTTTGTTCCCACTTTCCCCCTAGTCTGGTTTTTTTTCCTAAATATTTTTATTTATTCATGAGAGACACAGAGAGAGGCAGAGACACAGGCAGAGGGAGAAGCAGGCTCCCTGGGTGGAGCCCGTTGTGGGACTTGATCCCGGAACTCGGGGATCACGCCTTCAGCTGAAAGCAGACGCTCAACCCCTGAGCCACCCAGGCATCCCTCCTAGTCTGGCTTTGAGGCTACTCCAGGACCGGACTTTGTTTGGGACCACCTCCTTACCACCCTCCAGAATCTACTCCTGCCTCCCTCTCACACACTCGTGAGGCTGCTGGGAGGTCGAGATCCTGTTGGCCATCCACCTTATTCTCTTTCCTGGGGCTTAGGACAAACCCTCTCACCCTGCCCCGCTGCCCCTGCCTGGGCCTCTCTCCTCCCCCATCCACCCAGGGATGTTGTTTTGCTTGGCAGATGCAACCAAGATCACTCTAGCCCCCTCCAGTGCGGACATCAACTTGGGAGATAGCCTGACCCTGCAGTGCCACGCCTCCCACGACCCCACCATGGACCTCACCTTCATCTGGACCCTGGATGACTTCCCCATCGACTTTGATAAGCCTGGGGGTCACTACCGAAGGGCCAGCGCGGTAAGGCCTAAAGCCAGACAACCCATGGCCCCTCCCTTCTTCTGGACAGACAGGGGACCCAAGACATCCTTAACCATTACCACCCCAGAGCCCTTCCCCATCCCTCAGGAATGCCACATATGCCAAGCGCATCCGTGGATTTAGAACACCCTCCCTTAGACAGGCAGCTCCCTGGCTTCCCCCTGAAGACCACGCATTTAGGAGAGGGTTAGGGACAAACCCCGAATGCCAGGTGCCCAGGAAGACTCCCTCCCCACTGCTGTTCTTGCCGTCCTGACCTCAGTGCAAATGATATCACCAACTCGTACCATGGGGACTGTCTTCCATGACAAAGTCCCACGGTACTAAGTTGGGGGGGGAGCTGATTCCCCCCACTAAACAGATAGAAGCACCAAGATGTTGAGGGCTCCATGGACATAATGGAGCAGGGGACTCCGGGCCCTGCCTCGTGTCTCATGGCTCGCTGCACCAGCCAGGGCCCCTTCCACTGACCTGTCCCCCACCTCCTGTCCCCATGTGCAGAAGGAGACAGTTGGGGATCTAACCATCCTGAATGCCCAGCTGCGCCACGGCGGGAAGTACACGTGCATGGCCCAGACAGTGGTGGACAGTGCATCCAAGGAGGCCACAGTCCTGGTCCGAGGTGATGGGGTTTCCCACCCCACCCCTGCCCCAACTCCATCAGAGGCCAGCTGGCCCCTAATCTGGCCTTTGCTCCCTAACTCCCTTCTGGGGAAGGACTTCTGAGAGAGAAGGGCCTCTAAGTACCAGAGCCCAACTTATCCTGTGGTTTTTTGAAGGTCCTAAATGAATAGAATATTCCTCCCCCAAAGCCATAATTTTAAAAATCTACCTCCCAAGACGGGAGAACTCTGCTGGGGCCAGAAGGTTTCAAAGCCTGGTGCTGGGAAATCTATACACATCTCTACGTGAAGGCCTCTGTGAGCCCCTCCAACCTTGGACACATCTCCCCGACCTCCCAACCCACCTGCCCCATGCCTGGCCTCCCACCCCATGAGTGTTTACTGCACCCTCAGCTGCCCTCTGGGTACTGCAGCAGCCCATGCCAGCCTGGAGGAGATTGGCTCAAATTTCAGCTGCCCCATTCTGACTCACTGTGCTCTGACCCCCTGGTGCAGGTCCCCCAGGTCCCCCAGGAGGCGTAGTGGTGAGGAACATTGGCGACACCACCGTCCAGCTCAGCTGGAGCCGAGGCTTCGACAACCACAGCCCCATTGCCAAGTACACCCTGCAAGCCCGCACTCCACCTGCAGGGAAGTGGAAGCAGGTTCGGACCAGTAAGTGTGAGGCTCCACCCAGGTCAGTGCTGATAAGGCCTGGCTGAGCCTGGAGCTTCAAAGAGGGGCAAGTTTAGGTCCTCTGCCTGCAGGGAGCTCCCAGGCCATCGGGGAAGGTGGTCACATGGACAACGAGAGTAGAAAAAGAGCTGGAGAAGAAGCACTCAGTCCGTGCCCTGGGAGATTGACAGACCATTTCTGGGGCCCCCACTGATGCACTGAGCATCAACAGAGGCCCCCGGGCAGGAAAGTCTACTAGTTTCCCCGTCATTCTAAAAGGTGTTGTTGAGCACCGAGTATGTAGCAGGTACCGCCCTGAGGGCTGGATGCACCGAGGTGAGTCAGGCCCAGCCCCGCCCGTATCTACACTAACGCGTGCCAGCGCACCCACTCCAGGTCCCTTGCAGATCCCGCCAACATCGAGGGCAACGCCGAGACTGCCCAGGTGCTGGGCCTCACGCCCTGGATGGACTACGAGTTCCGGGTCGTAGCCAGCAACATCCTGGGCACCGGGGAGCCCAGCGGGCCCTCTAGCAAAATCCGGACCAAGGAAGCAGGTCAGAGTCCTGGGAGTCCCACAGAGAATAACTATCAGGGCACAGACCCCAGCCATCCTGAAAGGGAACCCCAGAGGAGGAACCCCAATTATGGGAGTCCCAACCCTGCCCACCAGGTTTCGGACTCTAACAAAACAGATGAGAAAGGGACAGAGGCAGGGCAGGGCCACTGCACCACACAACACACTGCGCTGGGCCACAGCTTGGGCCTGTCAAGGCTGGAAGAACCCTCTAGTCCAAATGCCGCATTTAAAGAAAAATGGGCTAACTTTACAACTGCACGTGACTGTATGATTATCCCAAAATAAAACTTCTTTTTTTATTTTTTAATGGAAAAATCAAAGTCTGGAGAAGAGAAGGGTCATATTGGCAGAGCCTGGCCTTGAACCCAGGACCGTGGGGTGATGGGCAGATGTCCTCCCTGGTAGTGCCTGAGCTCCTGAAATCAGTTAATGAGGAAGGGGTGAGTTTGTGCAGGGAAACAGTGTCTCTAAATCCAAGATAGTTTCTTTTTTTTTTTTAATAACACTTTTCCTGCCTTTTTTTTTTTTAAGATTTTATTTATTCATGAGAGACACACACACACACAGAGAGAGAGAGAGAGAGAGAGAGGCAGAGACACAGGCAGAGGGAGAAGCAGGCCCCGTGCAGGGAGCCAATGTGGGACTCGATCCCGAGACTCCAGGATCACACCCTGGGGTGAAGGCGGTGCTAAACCGCAGGGCCACCCGGGCTGCCCAAGATAGTTTCTCTGAGAGCAGGTGGACTGGGCAGGTAGGTGTCACACACCCTGAGTGGGGAAGGATGGGGACAGAAGCCAGGAGAGGCACCTGCTCACCCTGGGAGATTCACAGCTGAAGGTCCAGAACGGGAGCTGTGGGGTCCTGAGAAGGGCAACTGGATGGACTCAGGACCCCCATCTCCCCTTCCCCGCCCATGGGCTTGCCCCTCTGGATGTGTAGTCAAGGGCCGCCTTCCCATGCCCCTTAAACATGGTTTCCCATATGCTCCAGGCCAACTCTCCAGTCAGTCAATATTTTTAACCAGTACCTCTCCTGGGTAAGGAATTCCAGAAAGAGCAGCTTCTGTGGTTGAACTTCTTAGGAGAGACAAATGAGGGGTGGGGAGCAGCCTCTTTCATTCTGGTGTCCGTGGAGTTGGTGAGCAAAAGACAGCTGTGATGCAGAAGAAAGATGACGGGCTTTGAAATCGGAAGAGTTGAGTTCAAATTTGAACGGTATCATTTACCAGCTGTGTGACCTTAGGCAAGTCACTTAACTGCTCTGGGCCTTGGTCTTTCCACTTGACAAGGGTGATAGGAATGCCCACCTCTCGGGATCACATGGGCAATAGCACCCCTCGCACTACGAGGCCCTCAACTACTGGCATCAGTATCACGTGGTGAGTTTCCCATCGCTGGATTCTCTGTAGAACTATTTTGATCTTCAGCCAAGTTACCCCCTGCCAGATTCATGATCTAATTAAATAGTCTTGTTTTAATATCAGCCTTGCTGAACATAGAGATAATTAGGAAATTAAATCTGCTACAATAAGAAAAATAATAATAAACCCCCTGCAACCTAAAAGAAATGTTTTTTGCATTAACTGCAATTCCAGATTACTTATTCCCCTCATTTTAGAGCAAACTGGAGTTGGTCTGTGTTATTTAAACTGACAGGAGAGAAGAAGACAAAGATCATGTAGGGACCATGTAGGGACCATGTATGATCACAGAGCAGGGACCGGCACATGAGCCAGGCACCGCCGTGTTTGACCTTATTCTTGCAGCCCTTTGAGAGAAACATTATCAGGCTCCTCTTACAGAGAGGGGAATTAGGCTCAGAGAGGTGACGCGACTTGCCCAGGGACACACAGCTAGTAAGTGGCAGAGGTGGGCTCCACTCAGATCTGGACTCCAGAGCCCACATCCGGAGGGCGGCTGGAGGACAGAAGTAGGACCAGTTTGAAGGGGTGTCCCCGGCCTAGTCTGTTGCCCGGGAACAGGCTGCTGCCCTGCCACGCGGGTCACAAGCCACATCTGTGTCCCTTGGCCCTGACAGCCCCCTCAGTGGCGCCCTCAGGACTCAGCGGAGGGGGTGGAGCCCCTGGAGAGCTCATCCTCAACTGGACGGTAAGCTGCCTCTAGGTCTCTGGACGGACCAGTCCTGGCCCCACATGTCTAGGCTCACCTCCAGGTTTGCCCAGCGCTAGAGAGGACCCAGAGAGAGCAGCTGCGGGCTGACTGTGGGGCAGGGTGGGGGCGGCATTCACTCCTCCCCCACTGCAGGGTGAAAGCAGCTGAGGCACCCCCCCACCCCCCGACCCCCTGGGCTGCCCTCCCCCAGCGCCCCCCTCCCCCCAGCTCTCCCCCCCGGCTGCCCTCCCCCAGCGCCCCCTCCTCCCCCTGTTCCACCCCCACGGGGCTGCCCTCCCCCAGCGCCCCCTCCCCCCAGCTCTCCTCCCCCCGGGCTGCCCTCCCCCAGCGCCCCCTCCCCCCCAGCTCCCCTCCCCCCAGGCTGCCCTCCCCCAGCGCCCCCTCCCCCCCAGCTCCCCCCTCCGGCTGCCCTCCCCCAGCGCCCCCTCCTCCCCCAGCTCCCCTCCCCCCCCCCCGGGCTGCCCTCCCCCCAGGCTGCCCTACCCCAGCGCCCCCCTCCACCCCCCAGGCTGCCCTCCCCCAGCGCCCCCCTCCCCCCCAGCTCCCCTCCCCCCAGGCTGCCCTCCCCCAGCTCCCCCCCCCCCCCGGGCTGCCCTCCCCCCCAGCTCCCGGGGCCGGGGGGTGGCTGGGGGAGGCCCAGGCGGGGCGGGCAGGGCTCGGCCGCCCGCCCACGCCCCGCTCTCGCCCGCAGCCCGTGCCCCGGGAGTACCAGAACGGAGACGGCTTCGGCTACCTGCTGTCCTTCCGCAGGCAGGGCGGCTCCGGCTGGCAGACCGCCCGGGTGCCCGGCGCCGACGCCCAGCACTTCGTCTACAGCAACGACAGCGTGCGGCCCTACACGCCCTTCGAGGTCAAGATCCGCAGCTACAACCGCCGCGGGGACGGGCCCGAGAGCCTCACGGCGCTGGTGCACTCGGCGGAGGAAGGTGGGCGGCCGCGGCGCCCGGGGCGGGGGTGGGGGTGGGGGTGGGGGTGCGCAGGGCCTCGAGGGGGCCGAGAGGGCACCGGCCTTGTCCCTGGCCCTGGCTCCCCGGGGCAGGCCGGAGGGAGGCTCTGGGGAGAGAAAAGAAGGGAGCCTGGGGATGTTGTGGGAGCCCCAAAAGGACCCTCATCCTGGGCCCTGGGCTCTTGAAATTCCTAAGCAAGGGGTGCCTGCGAGGCTCAGTCCCTTGTCTGCCTCGCCAGGGTCACTCTCAGGGCTCCCCGCTCAGCGGGGGTGTGCTCCTCCCCCCACTTGTGTTCTCTCTCGCTCGCTCTCAAATAAGTAAAATCTTTAAAAGAGAGAAAAGAAAAGAAAAATCCTAAGGAAGGGAGGTCCCAGTTGGTGGCTTCTCTGCAGGACACAGGGAGGCCCAGGGAACCCAAACCCATTCTGTTATCGGTCCCCAGAGCCCAGGGTGGCCCCTACCAAGGTCTGGGCCAAGGGGGTGTCATCCTCAGAGATGAACGTGACCTGGGAACCCGTGCAGCAGGACATGAATGGCATCCTCCTGGGGTATGAGGTGAGCACTGCCCTGGGACCTGGGCAAGGAAGGGGGGCAGGGGACACCTGACAGCTCACTCGTCATTCCTCCTGGGATCATTCACTGACATGGCAACTCCCGCCATCCGCCTAGAGCCAGCCCTGGATGCTGTGGGAGCCCCGGGGCAGGAGGAGCGGGGTCCGGAAGGGACACGGCCTGCCCCTTTCAGGCCAAAGTGCAGGCAGCCTGGCAGCCTGAGCCCCCAGAGGAAAGCAGGGCCCCCTCTTTGCACTTGTTGGTCATCCTACCCTGGGAACGCGGGCCCAGGGGTTTCGGGGCTGAGCTCTGAGCCCCCAGGCATTCCAGATGGAGTGGGCAGAGAGCCGTAGGAAGGGCACGACCGGAGAGCAAGAGAGGTCACTGGTAAGGGAGAAGCATCGGGGGGCGTGCAGGTGACGTGGTGCGTTCCATTCCAGGATCGTTAGCTCTGGGGCTGAGCCGGGGGGAGGGGGGGCAGCCAAGCCCCGCTGCCGGATAACACCAAGCTGCCCTTGAGCTGGACGCATAGTTAACAGGCCTTAGCGGGACGATGGTTTGTGTATTTATCGGGCTGCCAGCATGAGCGTGGCTCACATCCTTCAGCACCGCCCTCACTCCTCGCCCGGATTTCCTGAGAGGATTAAACCGGGTTGGGGTCCTGGGGTCCGTGCCCAACCCTGCCCACACACTACCTCATTCCACTCAAGTCCTGAGCGCGCCCCTCAGATGGGGCTTGCTGCTAGACGCCAATAAAGCAGCAGCAGCTCACTCTGTCCCCTCTGGGAGCCTGTGACCTGGTGTCTGGGTTCTGAGACCAGACAGGGAGTCACGAAGACCAGAGCGAGCAAGAGAGGGACAGAACGTGGGGGGCCAGGGCCACCCTGAGGTGTGACCTTGGCTGCTGACCCTAGGCTCCCCCCTGCCCCCTTCAGATCCGCTACTGGAAAGCTGGGGACAAAGAAGCAGCCGCTGACCGAGTGAGGACAGCAGGGCTAGACACCAGTGCCCGAGTCACTGGCCTGCACCCCGACACTAAGTACCATGTGACCATCCGGGCCTACAACCGGGCGGGCACTGGGCCTACCAGCCCTTCTGCCAATGCCACCACCATGAAGCCCCGTGAGTCTGTCTGCCGGGGGTGGGAGCAACTCTGGGACCACCCTTCCCCCCCCCGGCGATGAGACAGACATCCTAGCCCACAAGGCCCGGGCTGGACCGAAGCAGGGCAGCCAGGCTAATGAAAATGGGGAGTGAGTAGGAGTCGTGGCCTCTGGAGCACCTCCCCCTTCTCCAGCCTTTGGATTTTCATGTGCTTTGTTTCTTAGGCAGCTGTGTTAGGACGCTCTGGGTGTAACGCTGTAGGCGGACACCTTGATAAAGACCAGCTAAGGCAAGGGGGGTGGCTGGTGAGGAACATTTGAAATATTTCCCGATTTTCTCCCTTCTCCCGCAGCTCCACAGCGACCTCCTGACAACATCTCCTGGACTTTCTCAAGCTCCACACTTAGTATCAAGTGGGATCCTGTGGTTCCTTTCCGAAATGAGTCTGCAGTCACTGGCTATAAGGTGAGGAAGGGATCCCCGAGGCAGTGAAGGGTAGGGCACAGCTGATCTCTTGCCAGTGGACACAGGGAGCTGCCGTGCAGAGCAAGAGTGCTCTGAGTCAGACGTAAAAGAGACACGAGAATGGGGGCAGAAGGTAGGGCTGCGGGGAGGCGGGGCTCGAGGGGGCGGTGTGGGACTAGGTGGTAGTCTGAGGGTCCTTGCAGCCTAAGGAGTCTGCAGAGACGGTCCAGCTGCTTGCAAGCTTTCCTCCCATCAATGAGGAGCTTGTTCAAGAGCCTGGCCCTGGGCAGCAGAAGACAGGAAAGGTAAGGACCCGCAGCAGATGCACACCTACCAGCACCCAGAGCTGGGGAAGGAGAACAACCAGCAGGTGTAAGTGGACTCGACCTCAGGCCAACCTCCTCCCCACAGATGCTCTACCAGAATGACTTACACCCGACCCCCACACTGCACCTGACCAGCAGGAACTGGATAGACATCGCAGTTCCTGAAGACATTGGCCATGCCCTGGTGCAGATCCGGACCACAGGGCCTGGAGGGGACGGCATCCCAGCAGAAGTCCACATCGTGAGGAATGGAGGTGCTGTCTCTCCCCCACCTTATCCCCCAGGAGCATCAGGGTCCATCCAGATGCTGCCTGGAGGAGCTATTCCCACCCAAACCAACCCCAACTGAGCCAGACCCCCAGGGGGAAGGGGAAGGTAGGCAGGAACCACGTGTAACTAGTCCTGGGACTGCCCTTGCCGCCACCCACTGCACAGCCCCCAAACGTCCTCGAGGGCCGGGCAGAGGGGGCTGCTCCTTTCACGGGGTGCAAGGTCAGTCTCAAGACTGTGGAAGCAAAGGTCTTACAAAATGCTATAGGAGCAGGGCGGAGAACACCTCCCAGCCCTGAAGCCGCGCTCCCAGGTCTCTTCGGCCAAGGTCTGGGTCCTGTCCTGAGGGTGGGGCGGTGGCAGGCCCCACGCCCAGCGGACACAGCCTCACTTTTGCACCTGCCGCTTTCAGGCACGAGCATGATGGTGGAGAACTCGGCAGTCAGCCCGGCCCCGCACCCCAGCGCCATCCTCTCCCCGCCGGTGGTGATGCTGCTCCTCGCGGGCTACCTGGGGCTCTGACCTCGGCGCCCCTCCCTCCCTGCCGCCACCAGACACCCGCCTCTAATGGACACAGCCAGCTGGCCCTGGTCCCTTCCTGACGCCAAGGTGGCCCCACACCTGCCTGGGAATGGCTGGCTTCCAGTACCTGTTGCAAACAGTGCCCTTTTGTAGGAGGTAGGATATTTCCTATTCTGCCACAGGATAGAACCCACGCAAGGATATTTTTTTCTTCTTTAAATCAAAGGACGCCAGGCGGTAACTTCCATGATGATACTGAACCCTGTGCCTGGGGCCTCTAGGCCGCCTGGACGGGAGGAAACAGGCCCGTGGGAAGAGGGGATGTGACCCGTGTCTGCACGGAGGAGGTGGCGCTCCGGGACTGCGGACGGCCTCTGGCCCAAGAGCAGAGTGCCCGGCCCCGTGGGAACACGGGCACCAGTGGGCTGCAGCAGGACAAAGCAGACACGTCAGCATCCCTCAGTCTGAGGATAGGGCCACACCCAAGAGCAAGAACTCCCCTCCGCACAGCTGCACCCTGACACTGTCCTCCATAACTCCCCAAGGCCCCTGCCACCGACCCAGGTGGCTGAAAACTGGTGCCCCTAAGTCCGAGGTCAGGAGCCTGAGCCCCTCCAACTTTGGGGGATGATAACCCCAGACTGCTGAGGGCAGGAACTCAAAGGGGTTGCGAAGCTGGGACCCCTACTAGGAAGGGGCACCAGACTTGGCCTGAGGCACAGTCCCAATGGGGGGACGCTGCCCTCTTAGCCAACACTGCCAACCTGACCCTGTCGCCCCCAGAGTGACAGAAGCCACCATCGGTGGCTGCATGACTAAAGGGCTTATCTTGGGGAGGCCCCCCACCCCACCAAGATCCCTCCTGCACGGTCCCTCCAGGGTGTGGGCAGGAGACAGGAGGCGAGGCTCACGGGCCCACGCTCTTCCTGCAGCTCAGCCTGCAGGCCCCGGACCGCCATCCAGCACGAACGCGCTCAAGCCGGGGACATAAGGCGGCATCAGTTCTGTGCGTTCTGGGGTCGGGAGTCTTCCTCGAAGGGCTCTGTGTGGCCCTGCCTGCTCCCAGGAATACTCTGGGCCGCCGGGCAAGACCTGACCCCCGGCTGCCCTGGCCATTTTGCATTTCCCCAGGAGAAAAAGGCATTAACAAACCACGTGCTCTGGGCCCATCACCAGTCCCGGGGCCTGAGAGCTAGAGGAGGCTTCCGAGCTCAACTCGCCTCAGCCCCTCACTTGACGGATGAGGAAATGGAGGGGTGAGGGACTTCCCAAGGCCGCACAGCCCGTCCTACCTTCCTATTCCGGGCTGTGTCCAGAGGAAGGGGGAGGTGCTGAAATGGCCGCAGCCTGGTTAAGAAGGTCTTAAGAAGGGCAGTGGGCCATGAAAACTCTGCTTTAAGAAGTCCAGGTGGGTGGTCATGGGGTGATGGGCGTGGCTGGGTCCCAGCCCAAGACGTGAGCCAATGCCAGGAGACGCTGGGCCTTGGCCTTCTAAGCCTACAGCTTCTGCCGGGCCCTCTAAACGCGGGGCTGGCTTGAAGCCCCCTGCCGCCTCTACCCTTGCTCCAAGATAAGGAGCTAACACAGGGACAGGGATTCCCCAAATCCAGGCAGCAGTGGTGGCACAACCAGGACACCCCAAAGCCTGTGCTCTGACGTGGGGCCCTTCACAGATGGGAGCAGCTGGACAGGCATCTTGTAAGGGACAGGCCCGCGGAGGATCCCAGAGCCTGGCTTCTGTAGTTTACAGTTAGAGCTCTATTTTGTTACAGGTTTTTAACTTTTCAGTCCTGCTCTGTTTTCCTGGGCAGGTTTACGTTGATGTTTACCCGCTACAATTTTTTTAAAATGTCAGCTCACACCACTTCTCTGGGCCACTGCTGCACCCACCACTCCGCTCCTGTCCCGGGACTGCCTCCCTGGGACCACTGACCACCCCCTCCTCACCTGTTCCTAGCCGTCCCTCCGTGCGAGGTGCTGGGGGCTCAGCTAAGTGACCACCCTGTGGACACAGAGACTCCCAAAGGGTCTAGCACCTTTCCTGGCATGCCCCGTGGCTGGGATCCGGCCAGTCCCCACCTCTATCAGAAAGGGGATGCTGAGGGGAAAAACAAAACAAGGAGAAAACCCCTTCTTCCAAGGGTTAGCTGAGTCTTTCTTCATTGCTTTGGGCTGCAGCAGGGGAGGCAAGAGGACGGGTGTCTGGGTGCTGGGGCTCGAAGGATGACCCGGTGCGGCGCAGGACCTAACTGGTGGGGACCTAACCCGTGCAGCTGGAGGCTGAGGAATCTAAGCTTGAGGCGAAAGGTGCTCATGACTAAGGATCTTAGTTCCAATGAGGCCCCTTGGCAAAGGGGAGGCAGGCAGACCCTCTGGAAAACCTACAAAGGCTTTCAACCAGGAGCACTCAGCCCGGGAAAACCTAACCAGAACTTGTCTGGGGGACGCAGAGCTATAGGAAAACTCATGCTCCTGCAGCCTACCACCTCGGGCAGAGGGCCGATTAAGGTTTAGCGAGACAGTGGGCGACTGGAGGACACGCAGGCATCTGCAACAGAGAACAGAGTAGCTTCTGGTCGAGGTGGCTTGTGCAGGAGCTTGCCTGCAGGCTGGAGACCCCCTTCCCGGGGCCTCTGATTTTCACCCCTGCTGTGGCCAGTACTCAATTCTGCAGCTCTCCTCTCTCATACACCGAGCCCCCGGGGAGGTGACAAGGGAAACACCCACAGCTTAGTGGCCAGCAAGTGCCTTGAGGGCTAGGTAGGGAGACAGCCCGCAGACACCGCCTCAGGGCCAAGAGCCACCATGGCTGTGTTCATTTGGGTACAGTTGGGCTCGGCCTACAGGGCCCTCTGCCCACCCCCCTACCCCCACCCCCCACCCCCCGGGCTTGGCTACTTGGTCCTAGTCACTCTAACAGTCTCAATGTATACCTCGCCCTCAGGGAGACAGGAGTGCCCTCCAGACGGGGGTCTCTCGGGGTCCAGCAAGGTCAGGTTATCCACTTCCATCCAGGCTGTCGAAAGAGATGGGCCAGGGAACAGAAAGGCTGTGAGGAGAGGCCCTTTTTCTTTGGATAAATAACATGAACCTGAGGTCAGACATCAGGAAGAACTGCGATGAGAGCCCAGGACGAGTGACTGAGAGAGGCTGCTTTTCTAGGGACCTCTGGGGAATTCTGACTCAAGCTGTTGGTCTGGGGTCTAGGCTCGGGGAAGTCTGGAGGGGTGCGGAGACACCGTGGAGTGTCCTTCCAGGGCTGCGACTGTGATCGGCACAGAAGAGTCTTGGAGCTCTTTCCACTGTGGCCCTTTCCTGCAGGGGTAGTGACCACAGTCACTGTCACAAAGGGGAAGGCTCGCCTCAGGCATTCTTTCGTGGCAGGCACTGCCTCTGGGCAGCACCAGGGGCCACGGAGGCTCCTCTGGGCCAGAACCCAAGGATGGCTAAGGATGTTTCACTCTTTTCAACTCCTCCCCACCTGGAGGGCTCTTTTCTCTTCCTGGCTCAGAATGTGACTGCCAACAGGAGGGCTAGTGGTATCCTCAAACCTATTTCCCCAGCTCAGTCCCAAGCTGGGCTTCGTCCTGGGATGAAAGAGGTGGCCCGAGAGGCTCCTGGAGCGGTGTGAGGGATTGGGTGGCATTTTTAAGGGACTTCTAAAAGCTCCATGGAAAGAGGTGCCTGGTAGCTGTATATATGGTCCTAGGCTTTGGGAAGGCAGGATAATGAAAGTGGAAAGGGGGGGAAATAGGCCAGGTAACTTTGCCCAGAGCCCCAGATAGCCTAGCACCCTTCGATGGGGTGCACCCTTCCTTGGGCCCCAGACTCCTACTTACCCAACCCCATCCAGGGTCTGCAGAGCTCAGGCTCGCGGCTGGGCAAGGGCTAGGGCTCCATCAAACCCCTGACTTGACCCTCTTTTTGTTGAAATGGAACCACTCCCACTGGCCTATTGTTCGTCTCTCTTGTACTTCTTGTAATGGTAGTTATTTATTGACTCTGGTAGCAGGCAGTTCTTAAATAAAGTTGATTTCTCGACAAGCTGGGGCAGCTGGCACCTGCTGTGGGTGTTTTCTTCAGGCTAGATCGCACGTCCTGTCCTGTTCCCTAACCCAAGCTTGTCACCAATGTTCCCAGCCCCCCTCCATGCAGTCAGCTAGAAAGAAGGCACAGCACACAGTCCTTACTGCCTGGTGCAGGTCTGGGAGGGGGAAGAATGAGGCTGAGAGACTTTAAGGCAGGCCTAAGCAGAGCACAAGCAGGCAGCTTACTATCCTGCGCGGGCTTTACCCAACACAGTGGTGTCAACAGTGCTCCTGCCATGGGACTGCTCTGGGCTTCCCTGGTTTTTAAGGTATGTGACAGCAGTGAGTCAGCGGTACCCAAAGGAAGCCTTCCCCCTGCAGGGACACAATGACCCCCACCTAGCAAGAAGGCGCTTCTCTGCAGCCAAGAGGATGTGAATTCCTGCTGGCATTCGGCAGCTGCAGGGTTCTCTCCTGCATGCAGACACTCAAGCTTCCCTTGCATCTGAGTGACACACCTGCACAGCCCTGCAAATGGTCCAGCCTTTTGGCGCAACGCAGGCAGGGCTCCGTGCCAACTGGGCTGCACGGCCTGTCGGGGGAGGGGGCCAACGCAAGCGGAAGCGCTGCCCCTTGTGCTCAGCAGCCGCTGGCAGATAGCGAGTCCCCAGGAGGTGGACAGTACAGTGGGCTGATCCCCACCACCTGGCACCTGATGGGGCTGCTGGGAGCACTGGCCAGTCCAGAACCCAAATTAGTCAGTGAACATGTCCTTGACCCTCCCTGCAGGGGCAGATTACATGCATTGAACTGAGTTCCTGTAGGAGGGCTTGGGGAGGGGGGGTTGCGTGTTCTCTTCCCTGTTCAATCCCTCCACATCCTAAGTGTCCAAACTTAAGAGCCCAAAGCCCAGAGGCTGGGAGCCTAGAGCTGCCCAGTACCCCACCCCAGGCTTCACCACTGGCTGGCACTAGATGCTGGACAAGCCACTGGGCTCTCCCTGGGTCTGGTGCTCCCGCCCTGAGATGGGGAACTGCCCCCTTCAAGCCTCCTCCCTCCTGGGCTGCAACACACTGAGTTCATCAGACCTGAGATGCTGTTTTAGGGTCTTTCCAAGACTAGCAAGCGCCCTCCTCTGAGTGCTCAAGCACACAATCTATGTTTCCTCGGGGACCTTCTCTTGCTCCCCTGCAGTCGTTCCCAACACAGTGCCAGCCACACGCAGGACGGCACTCACCCGGCCCTCCCACTCCACAGGCCAGCCTGCTTGCTCCACTACAGTCAGCAGCAGAACCGGGACCAGAAACCCCTTCTGAAACCCATCCCTCTGAGGTACAGAAAATGCTGAAGGGGGTGGGAAGAGTGTGGAAATTTAAGATCTTTTCAAAATAGGAGCAAACTGCAAACTATGTGGGCTGAGGCCAGGGGTCCTCAATCTTTGCTTGATAGCAGAATTACCTATAAAACTTCTGAAAACCAGAGACACTTTAAACTCATGACTGATGTGTATCTGGGACATTAGAAGGGCCTAAGAGCAAGGACTCCCCTGTGGCAGTGAGCACGTTTAGCACCCAGACGTTGGCTTCTAAATACTATTCCCCAGTCTGAAAGGGAACTAGAATTCCTTGGAGAAACGGTAGGTTCGGTTTTGGAAAAAACAAAGTCCAAAAGTGGATCTGAGGCATCTTGTTCAAGAACGCAAGGACATGCTCTAAGTCAAATGGGACCGCAACAGAAGGATGAAAAGACGGGGCTTGAAGAGACTCCTACTGGCCAAAACTGGGGACAACTTAAACATCAAAAATAGGACAACAGTCATGGATTATATATAATTCACTGAAAAACAGAATCCACAGAGACCTCAAAAATAAAAAAGAGTAGCTCTTCTTTATAGAAAGATGCAAGCTAATAAATATAGCAAGGGCACATACAGAGTCACCATTCTGCAGTCCCTGGCAGGTAATAAGCAAGGATCATGAATTCTAACGCATTTTAAGGCATTAATAGTTATTAGAAAATCACAGAGTACCCCCCCTCCCCCCACAAATTACTAATTACAAGAAGAAAAAATATACATCTTTGGAGAGACCTGGCAATCACCACAACCAAATTACCACACTTACCAGTAGTGAGTCACCCTGACACGGTGTTCCTCAGGCGATGCAGTGAGCAAGGGAGCACACATGGTTTGTGTAGGGTGTGGTGGTCAAAATGAGGCAGATCTCTTCCTCAGGTATGTAATCATGAGGCGATCATGACAAACCTGGATGGTGGGTCACTATCCAAGACAACCAGCTTGACTCATCAATAAAATCGATGTCATGATACACAACAAAAATGTCATAAAGTAAGACTTATGAGAAACAAATGTAGCATGTGAACCTTCACTTGATCCCAGATCAAATATTACAAGGCTCTAATATTTTAGAAGCCAGGAAGACAAAGTATCAGCCATATGTAAGATTAGGGAACTGTTAATTTTCTCAGGTGTGATGAAGACCTTGTAGTCATACAGAACGCCTTTATTAGCAGATGCATACATGATTTAGGAGTAAAGGGTCACAATATCTGTGACTAACTCACAAGTGGTTCAGTAGAATCAGCATCGATTTAGAAACATAAATGTAGAAAAACATTCACAATTGGTGAGTCTAAGTAGAGGACCTATGGTTGTCCTCAAATTTTCCTTTTTACTTTCTATGGGGTTGAAACTATTTTAACTTTTTAAAGTAAGCTCTGTGTCCAACATTGGGCTTGAACTCACAACCTGAGACTGAGTCACACACTCCACTGATTGAGCCAGCCAGGCGCCCCTGAAATTACTTTTAACAGCAAAATAATAGCCAAAACTTAAGTTTAGCCAAAATTTAAGGAGCTATTAGCATTCTCAGGGTTGGGGCTCAGGAATCTCCTTCAAAAGCTCATCTGGGTGATTCAGATACACAGCTAGAGAAGAGAACCACTAGTCTAAGTCTTCATATCTGCTATCACGTGTGCAGCTGGAAAAAATGAGGGGAAGACTCCTACTCTCTCTGGATTAGCTCAGCTAGCGGCCAAGAGCCTTTTCCCCGACCATTCCTGCAAGCCAATTATCTCACACAGTCTGAATCGCCTGAGGATCTTAGGA
This sequence comes from Canis lupus dingo, assembly GCF_003254725.2. NCBI lineage: Eukaryota > Metazoa > Chordata > Mammalia > Carnivora > Canidae > Canis > Canis lupus. The sequence goes on from NC_064280.1 coordinate 2,089,771, forward strand.
TTGATTCCCTACGGAGGTAGGAAAATCTTAGTCCTTCCTTGGGTGGCCTTGGCTGCTGCAAGAAACCCACACACATGACCTTCCCAGGAACACACACTTCGGGGCACTGAAAGAGTGAGGAGGACAGGAAGAGAGAGCAAGCCAAGGAAACCTACCAGACGAAGAATCTAGTGTTTCAAAGGCATCAATTTAACAGTGATCACAGAGAGTTTGCCCAGGGAGCACAGAAGGGGCAATTTATTAACATTTAGTGACTGTTAACATACCAGGTCAGATGTCATTACTAACACCCTCGGCCCTGCCACACGTGGGCATATGCCTCCTACAAAGCATGTGTTGTCTATTCTAAGAAATTGGAGAAAAAGGAAAGCTGGACTTATTATGGGACAATTTATACAAATGCAAGAGACTTTTATCTAAAGAGCAGAGAAGGTGTCCATGCAGCTACTATGAATTATTTTTATTGAAGAGGGAAAAAAGGTTTCCACTAGAAAAGTTACTAACATACCCTTCTACTTGTTTATACTGCTCAGAAGAGACAGAGGTCTGGAGAGGCAACAAGTTCTAAGAGATAGGGAATGCAAGCTTGGAAGACAGAACTCTTCTCAGGCGCAGGGACAGTACCTCCAAGTTAGGAGCTTCCTGGGTGCCTCTGGCAGGGAAGATTAGAAAAGAGATCCACCTCGATGTTGCCCCTCTCCATGTGCCCCATTCACTCCTTCGGCGGGGGGAGCCCTCCCTCCTGGTCAGGCCACAGCCAGCCAGCCAGATACTCTTAGAAAGTTAGCTCGGCTTCCTGAACAGCCGGTCCAGGGTCCGGGGCAGCCAGCCTTTCAGGAGGAGGGCTTTTAAGGACTCAAGGCCGGCACCACTGTTGATCTTCCTCAGCCCACTGCCCAGGGCGATGATCACCAGCACAGCACCGACCATTCCACTGGCCATCCCTATTCCCACAGCTACAGCCACCGTCTTCTTCCACGGGTGGTAAGGCTTAGAACCGTTGTCCAGATTCACTTCCAGACCCTTATCTACTAACTTCTGGTTCTCGGTGAGGGACTGATGAAAATTCAGGTTCACCAAGTTAGAGGGAAGGACCCGCAGCCCAAAATAGAGCCTCTTGACAAATCTGAAGTTTTTTAACATTTGTACGTCACACCGGTATGTCCCAGCGTCATACTCCTGAACAGACTCAAACCTCACGAAGTGGGAATCAACTTGGAAGGGTTTGAAGATTTCATCATCAGTTGAGATGATACCACGGGCAAATCTCCAGGTGAACCGGAAAGCCTCCTTTCCCACCGCCAGGATGTCTGAGCTCAGACAGCTCAGCTGGAATCTCCTCCCTATGACAACGGTGAAATGGAGCATCCCACAGATCCAGTTGGTGAGACATTCCAACCGCTGAAACGTACACTTCCTCCTCACACCGTCAGGGCCCACCTCGCAGACGGTCTCTTCCTTATAGCCAAGGCCACAGGTGACCGTGCAGGTTGTGGTATGGACAATAACCCTCCCCACGGCTTGCTGCAGTCTCTTTGGGATGGCTAGTGTTTCCAGGGACGCCACCACCAAAGGCAGACAGAAGGCCAAGGCCAGGCTCCCAAGGAGGAAGCCAGTGGCCGAATTCCTCATGTCTCACCACAGGCAGCCGGAACCCCCAGGCATCCCAGGCGAATCCTCTACGGTATCATCACTTCATTCTTTTCACACAAGATAGCCTTCAACATGAAAAGATAGGACGCACCTGTTGTCAATGAAACACAAGTCCTGTCCACAAAGCAGGAGAAAAGTCACCACGTTGCTGCTTTACTAGCTCTTGTTGGGGACTACCTCTCCTGTCTTTGTTCTGTCCACGCCCTTGTAATGAATGTAAACCCACCCTCTGGGGAAGACAAAGATGAAGAGACTTCAGCTTCTGAGGTGAATTTCCAAGTTACTTCAAAGGCATAGCAGGAAACTACTCTTCCTCTCTCCTGCCCCTCCTGTCCAAATTGTGGGATCCAAATTACAGGGCTTCGAAATCCCAGTTAAATGTGACCAAGTAAGAAAGCAAATACCACATTTAAAAAAATAAGAGGGATTACATTGCATTAAATTGTTATTCTTTAAAGTCTCCTAAATCTTCTGTAGAAAAGGATTAAGAATTCTTGGACCGGGAGGAAAGGGACTGATCATTCTTGAATTTCTATTTTCTCCTTTGTAAATTAAGACCTCCTTGCCTACTTCAGGAGGGTTACTTTGGACATCAAATGATAAGCAGTACATGAAAACACTTTGCCAAGTGTGTAACACTGTTCATGGGTAAGGAATTTTAAATAGAAATGAAAATTCATGAAGACAAGGGCTGAGCCGCCCTTTTAGGATCCAAATGTTTATCAGCAAGAAGGGCGATACTCAATACAGCCCCTCTCCCCATTCTAGACACTCTTTCTTCCCAAGGGCAGTGAACGTATGTACGGGGCGAAGGATACATACATCTTCCTGCCTACCCCTTGGCCTATTCCCTTAAGTCTACAGAACAGAGGAGTATGCATCATTCACTTAGGTCAGGGTTGCTATGAAACAGCTATGACGTCAAAGATGGATTCTAAGTCCCAGAACAAAAAAAAAAAAAAAAAAAATTAGCGGTAGACCCCCAGATCTGACAATGATTAAAACCAAAGACATAAACAGACTGGAGTTTGAAAGCTGTTTCAGTGAGTTTGAAAGCAATTTAGCCTAGGGGGGAAAAGGTCAAAGAGGAATTTAACAATACTTACACTTTGAGAAAGATCCTTGGAAGGGACGAATGTCCCTCATATGTGTTTTATAACATCCAGAATATCCCCCTGCACCATGGCCTCTACCAAGTACTTACACTTACAGAGTTAAAGAATTTGAAGAGAGGTGATTCCTAGATGATCTTTGTGATTTAACACCAACTCTTTTCTTCAGTCATTTATTTATAATCTTCCCTGGAGGCTGAACTCTAAACTCCCCAACCACGCCCTACTCCTCCCAGGTCCACATCTCCACACAGAAAGAGCTAACATCAGTATAGTAAACTGTATTTCCTGTCATACAAATCAAAGGGGCTAGTGAGTTTCAGAAGCAGTCAGTGTCCACAAACATCCACACCTGTTCTTTAATAAACATCCAATTTTATTTACAAAGCATTAAAGCTTCAGCAAGAAGTAACCCAAGGCTAAGTCTCATCTTGTACAAAACTATGGAACATTAAAAAACGAAATGGCAGGGGTGAGGTGGGGGAAAGGAATGACAAAAGAGAAGAGAATGTGCATATGCTGTACAGATTGAGAAAACCAAACTGGATAGAGAGTTTCAGGAGCTGAAAAAAAATCCCAAAAGCATAAATAATTATTAGGAACTGCTGCCAGAGACCAATTGACAGGGCTGAAGCCAATTTTCTCAGTAGCCAGTTTAGGAGGCAGGCATAACCTAAACATCCCAATGCACAGGCAGAGGACATCAAGCTACCTTGCCCACTGAAATAAGGCAGAGACCTTGGGCATCACACAGTTTGTTGCAAGATCCAGACCAAGGTGCAGGTACACAGAGAAATGGAATGGAAACAATGTTGGCAAAACAAAACACAAGCCCAGTGAGCCACCTGCCAATTTCAACCACTGGTCTGACATGAAACAGGAAATGAAATTCACAAAGTGAGCATTTGAGGAAAAAAGTGGTGGCATCTAAAAATACAGGCATTTTGGAACTGACTCAGGGGGAGCTCTTACTTCAACTACTGAGTGTTTTGGTTCCAAAAGATGGAGCAGGAGAAAGAGGCTCTTCCTGACGTAAGTCTACTTTGATTGCTATCCTAAAATCCCAAAGATAATCAACCTGTGTGGCTGCCCGCAGGAGCAACCCAGCTGCTGATAGAACTCACAATAAGCACAGCGCTGAAACTCTGCTTTGAGAATACCGTGAGGACGAGGACAACCCAGGTCAAGCACTTCCAGTCAGCCAAAGGCTTGCCATACCCGGGGACTCTGGGTTCTCAGAGAATCTCAAACACCTTGTGTACAGATCCATCCAATCTGCTACTTTTTATATAAAGAACAAAAAATGCAAGAAGCAGAAAGTAAAAAAAAAATTTTTTAAAAGCTAAGCAACCTTTCACAGAAAGGAAGAGACTGAGAACACGCCGGATGGAGGAGGTGCGGGCTACGGGAAGGGAACAATGTTGTGACTGAAGGGGAGAGACAGAGATCCACATGCAATGATAAAAAAACAAATTTTTCCTTGATCTTTGATTTGAACTGTGTTGCTGCTGCTTTGATTTCGGATGGTTTTACATTAGTCCTTTGCATAGATTCCCCCACCCCAATCAAAAAGAGACACCGTGTTTGTTTCCCTCTCTGGACGCCAGCACGGGTGAAGCAATACGTACTACTGATGATTCTTTGCTGAAGATGGATAAAACGAGCTATCTTCAAAAACCATGATTAATGAGAATGTACCAGTACCGGAGGAAAACATGCAATGAAAGGAAAACAAGGAAAAACCTTGACGCTCTTACAGCCCAGCTTCTGGAGCAAAATGGGGTATGTTAAGAAGAGGGGGCCTTTATCTTTCTTCCCTTTCTGAAAACTTGAAAGCTTTCGAGCACTTTCTTTCCTGCCCATCCTCTGTTGTACACACTATGGAAATACAGGAGGTATCTGGTGAGAAGAATTAAGTTTTAAAATGGAAGACAGAATATGCAACAAGTTTTTCTAGGTTACTGGCAGCAAAATTTCAGATAAGAGTAAGTCACTCGAGGACATGCACTGAGGATGGAAGGCAAATAGGATAGGAAATGTCAGGTGAAAATGATCCTGGGTACAACAGATGAGCAAAACTGGTCTCTTTTCTCCAGCAATATAACTAAGCACTGAAGTTTGAATGAGTCAAAACTTCTGTTTGATGTCTTCACAAATCCTCATTCCTGAGAGCCTATTTGGACTTATGCTTGAAAGGAAAGGGCTGTATACTCTTCTTCCATAATTCAATTCTTCATTCAAACATATGATTCACTCCTTCCGCCTCTGGGTCGGAGGCAAAGGCCTTTGTTTTAAATTAAAGTCAATCTCAAGTGACTGACCAGTGTCCAGAGGCCACATGATGGCAAAGTGAGAAAGAACGAAGGACTTCAAGTGTCTTCATAAAAGTTCTGAGATTGCTCCCCCTGCTAAAGAGATCAAACACAAAAAGACATCTTTTAGCATCAACTTATACCGGTAGCTTGCAAGAAAAGAAATACTGACGGATGCTGGATGATACCTGAAGAGCGCACATGGGTTAAGAATTCCCCCTTTCAATTAAAACCAACTCTAACTCCCATTTACTCTTCACTGAAGCAACAAATAATCCAAATCCCCAACCTCTACCCTAATACTTTCCTTAGTACTGCCCCAAAAGGGGGGAGGAGGGGGGGAGAGGGAGGCAAAATGATCGGAGTTCTACACATTTTCTAAGCTGCTAGCCATTCCCTGACATGTTAACAAATGCTTAATAAAAAAAAAATGCATTAAGTAGAGGAAAGGAAAATCTTTCATATATTAATTAGTTACTAAATAATTAACAATGAGCAACAGACCCCTTTCCAAGCACCCCTGTGCCTTAACTGACATTCTCCTCACTTTAGTGTCCCAATATGATGAAATGTTAATGAAATCTACTGCTGGCATTTCTATGCGCCAACAACCGATCATTTAAAAAAAACCTAAATGGTAAAGTCAAATGAACACTTCCCTGATTATTCCATAGAAGCTGTTCAAACCTCTGAGGGACATCCTTAAATGGGCTGCTGTGAAATATTAACTAGGAAGTGTAAGAAGAGAACAAGGTGAAGAAAATCCTCCCAGATGTCATCTGGAATGGGGGGGGGGGGGGGGGCGGGAGGGCACATGCCACTTGAAGGTATAAAATGGTTAAAAAATAACTGTCCCAAGTTATGAAAGAAAAGTACCCCATTTATAAACTTTGCTTTTAACCTGATTTTTAAAAAGTTCAAGCACAGATGAAAACTGGCAATAAAAATAGATTTCCATTTGCCTGAGAACAGATGAGAAGTTATGAGATACAAATTCTTCTGGATGCTACACTGTTAAAAATCAATTTTAAACTTTATACAGTTAAGTAAGAGAAGAAATTTCTTTAGCCATTTTTCAGATCTGTCAACATAAAACATAACAATATCTTGAATTGATTTTTTAAAAAAATCCTTGAGGTAGAGGAATCTCCTCCACTGCTGCGATACCATGCCTTTATTGCATTAGGGCTGGTCTCACTGGCTGTTCCCCACAGGTACCCTGACCAATCTTCTTTTAGCCGTTTAAAAATGAGCACACCATTAAAGTTTTGAGCCCAAATCACAAAAGGAAAAACTGGTTTGATCACAAATCAATAGTAATAATAAGCACTCAAGATGACTCAGGAGGTACATTATACTGATTATTTGCGGTCACTTAATGTTTCTGTATTGTCCTCATTCATGTGGACAGCTGGAAAAAAAAAAAAAAAGAGCCTTGTCCAGGCATCAGGTAACAAACCAAAACCCACAGCAAGCAGTAACACTATGAGCAAGATAAAATACAGAGCAACAGCAACATAAGAGCTCCAGGCTACTTAAAAATCTGCCCCAAGGATCTGTATTATTTTGCTGCAACATAAAAAAAATCACCAGTAACATAAGAAAAACTGAGCTCATGATGAAGAGCTGTTACTGGTACCTCCAGACGGCAGCCAAAGTGAAGGAGGCCCAAGGAAACAATGGATATTAACTTTCAAATATTACCTTAGTCCACTAATTAGATCACAAAGAATGAAAAAGAAGATCTCAACTAGCTGATTTTTAGCAGGAGTTCATAAATTAGTCTTTGAAAGATTGCTCATTTAAAAAAAAAAAAAGAGAGAAGAGGTGGAGAAAGTATTCAGTCCCCACCAAGTATTCAGAACAAAGGGATTCAGGAGGTGGCTCAGAGGCCTGGGGTGGCAGGCTGGCACCAGGACATCAATGACGTGGCCCCACTCAGGGAAACTCGCCTGGTGTCCATGTGCCCCCAGAAGTTGCGCCTCTGCTGCCTCTGCCCTTTGTCACCTGCAAGAGACCCAGGTATATACCAACTTCTTCATGCCCACCACCCCAAGAGCTCTTCAGACCATGTGTGTAATGTGCCACAACTTTGCCACACTTGCTAGAAGCCCAAGTCCCTGGGGAATCCCTGAGCCATCCCAGGACAATGAGGACCGTGGTGGTTCGGCCCAATCTCAAGTCTCTGTTCTGAGGACTGTACTCTGGAGAGAATCTAGTAAGAAAATTGAGGGGAATCCCACAGATGGTGCCAATGATGTTGATCTGGCCTTTCGTAAAGTCCTAAGCTCAGGGCTACCCTCACTAAGTAAGCTTCACTGACGGGTCCTCGTTCATCAGAGAAAGTGTGTCTTCGTGGATGTAGGTCCAATAAGGCTAGCTAACACTGATGATCAAGAAGAATCTTCTGTAGCCCCAGACTCCAGATGGCCAGATTATTTCTACAGAGGTCAGGTGTCTTCCAATCTTCCCGTGAAGACTGCCATCATCTCCTGTGGCAACACGCAACAGACCCCATCAGCTTTGTCGGGGGGCCAGTGAGGCCTTACTCACTAGCTCCTTCCATAACTGCTCAGCAGCAGATTTCAACCAACAGTCACCACAGTTATCTAACCTGAGCAGCGACACAGGCTGCACACCTATGATCCCTTCAAACAGTTTGGGTCTAATGGAAAAGTAGGGCACTGGGGCAGAGGCGAGGTCCACAAAGCCTTGAATCTATCAACACAACCTACAGACCATCGATTTTTGAAGACACTTCAAACTCAGGCACTTTGGATCAAGTTTCGTTTCTTAATATCCCCTGGAAAATCTACAATGAGCGCACATAATGCTTTTTATAGAAAATCTGAGGTATGGAAGAGTACAAAATTCAAATGCCAAAGAGATTTCACCTCAGCGGCCTCTGCAGTGAAGTGTGGCGGGAGAACCAAGGGAATTCAACAGCATGTGCCAGCCAGCCTTCACCTGTCCCGGACCCTCCAGGCTGACCATGGTATTGGAGGAGGTCCCAGTTTTGCCCAAAAAATCCCACATAAAAGCTGTGATCGGTTGTCCTGAAATTCAGACATCTGAGGAGTTCTCAGACACCCAGTTTCACCCTATGCGATGTACAGCCTCCTCCACAAGCTCCAAACCACACAGCAGCCAGCCCATGAAACTCGATGCAGCCCTTCTGAGGAAGTTGTGGAAGCAAACCACAATGCACCTCCCACCCTTTGATTTTTTTTTTTTTTTTTTTAAGATTCTGCTCCTCTGCACCCTCTGGTTTAATCTGGCCATTGCAGTTATGGAGATTTCCATTCAGGAAAAGGTTAACTAACAGGGCCAGAGGAGAAAATGGGAGGAAGGAACTATAATTTACGTGGGGAAGTTTGCACTGCACAGTCATGACAGGCTGGTGAGATGTGTGCATTATCTGCAGTTGTTCTGTGTGTGTGTGTTGTCAGAAAAGGTACCATTCCCCCCGGTCTGATACACTGAAGTCTCTAGACCCTTTAAAGGATGAAGCTGTTAAAACAGCTGCCTCCCTCTAAGGCTCATCAACTCACACACCTAATAAAAACAAAGCAGAAAATAAAAGTCCAGTTTACAGCACCCTGCTCTTCCAAGATAGAGGTTCTAGCTTTACTGAGGTCAGTACCTCATTTAACCTTGTCAGCAAAGTGAGTAGAAATAAACTCCTAACAGGACCTAGAGACTCGTATCCACTCTTGCTAAGAGCTTGAAACACTGACTTCTAATACTGACGTATCTATTTTTACATACAGTTCAAAATCTCACTGCAAACTATTCAGTATTTTGAGAATTTTAGGAAATAAAAATGACTGAGTAGACTTTCTGACATTTGATTTTGACTCTCATTTAGACAAGTTTGAAGTACAGCTGAGAGACATCACTGCTACTGTAAAATCTAACAGCAGTTCATGGTGTCTCTGACAGAAACCCAAGTGGGAAAGGCCAGAGATAATTATTTACTGCTAGTGATCACATCAACTATAACTAAAAGTTGATTAAAGAGAGAAACGTTCATTTTCAAAAACTTTTAAATGATTCACACGGCATACACATACTATTAAAAAGCAAATGATTAATTACTGGCAGGTTCTGAAGAAGCTAGTGGACTATGTCCTAGAGTATTTCAATTAATTCAATATGTCTGGCCATACTTAATTTTTAAATTTTTTTTCTGGCCACATTTTATTTATCTTTATCTTAAGTAGGCCTCACACCCAGTGTGGAGCCTGATGCAGGGCTTGAACTCCCCACCCTGAGACAAGACCTGAGCTGAGATCAGGAGTCAGACGCTTAACCAACTGAGCCACCCAGGCACCCCTGTGGCCACATTTTAAATCACCCTGAAGCATTTCAGCTCTTCAAGCCAGAAAAATCTATTGAAACTTAAGCCGTGCTTTTCTCTGTGGCATCAGCTTATACAAGAAGTAGGTTATAGAGGGATCGCTTTTATTTAGATTAATCAATTACCGACCTGCCATCTTTGCTGGCAATGGCCATGTAACTTTTCCCAGCTATTTAAAAATATATATAGAAAGTGAAGCCTTAAGTGGATTGAATGTGGAAGTGCTGATTCTCACTGGAACACCATAAATACTGCTGTTGGGGAAAAAACATTGGTGCTCAGTGTTCTGTGTTGGCTGTAAAAACCTACAATCTAAGTCTAACACTGTATGAGGTGGGATGTGAATTAGTCTGCTTTAGCTTTCCTATGGAAGGGAATTCAGGTTCATACGAATGACAGCAGGTCAACCTCCAACAAGGATCTGTCACACACCGCAGTCATGTGTCCCCATCAGCACAGATGGGGTCACACGCTCAAGTTGAAATTTTAAAGCAAGAGGGAAAAAAACCTGCAAACAACCACTGGTGTCTGATCAGTCATGTCTCTGAGTCTATTGACCTAGCTGCAGGAAATCCAGAGCACTGTATTCACTAAAGCAGTGCTCACATATAGACCATTTTCCAAAAGTCAACAATGAATAGAATTGGACTCAATTTGATCACTATTTTCCAAACAAGAGACCATCTGGCCTATACCCACAAGTATTTGACAGGAAATTAAAACTGTTCTGTCCCCCAATAAACTCCCTCAATCGTAAAAACGTGACAAATAATCTCCTATCTGGAAAAACATCTCACCTTCTTCCTTAACATGACGGTACTACTGACAATTTTTTAATTATTACTTCTAGACTACTGACTACTGACTGACAGGGGGAGAACCACCACCTCTGGAATTAGAACAAATAAAGACAAGACGCTACAAACAGGACTGTATAAAGCAAGCTTGTATTTCTGGTCATCTGTCTGACTCTCTAATTTGAGGCAAAATAAAACAAACCTAGAAGCAAATATAGGCAAAGAAATTAATTAAACCAGGGGTTCTTGTCCTTTTTGGAGATCACAGACCTCTACATGAATCTGCTGAAAGCTATGGGCATCCTCCCCACAAAAACATTCATATAGTATTTTGCATATACATAGATTCCCTGAAACCTCTTCATGGGTCCAACGTTAAAAGCCACCGAATTAAGCCAAATCTGGTGTAGCTAGCCCATGGCAGCAGCCTAACACTGAGAAAATCGGCCAGTGGGAAAAGGAGGGAAGGAAGGAAAGGGTGCTGCAGTTACACGGAGTCAGGGGCTGTACAGAGCAAGGCCGCGAAGCAAGCCAGACAGTGCTCCCAATGTGTCCTTACCTGCCAACGGCTGGCTGAGCTCCGCCTGCACTTTACCCTTCGCTGATCCTTCCAGAGGTAAACCTCTGTCCCCTTTGTAGAGTTTCGGTTTAAATGGAGAATCTTTCTCTTTACCTTTTGATCCTTTAGGCCGGCCTGCTTGCTTCTTCTTGGATTTGCCATCCCCCTTCACACCCAGTAGTGGATGGACTTCTGTAAAAGGACAGAGAGGCACGGGAAGGGATCCACATACCGCCCACCCCAGCACACCAACTAGGCACAGGCCACATACCATTACTCCCTGGGAGCATAGTGCTGCCCTCATGTCCCAGACTCATTAAAACCAGGAGAAAAGTGTGCGCTTACTAATTATAAAACTTGAAAAGAATGGCCCTTGAATGAGAAATAGTTACTTGGTCAAAGGGCAAGAGTGGCCTGTATGGTTCATATTATAGCAGCTCTAAACCAAAACAGAAGCTGAGAGACACACTGGCAACCTATCACAGCAAGCCAGACCAGGAATGCACACACGCGCACTGGTGGGTGAGAGTAGAAAGGAAATGGGGCTTTGCATCCAAGACAACCAGGGTAACAATCCTGACTCCCCCACTTCCTGAGACCTTGGGCAAGTCACTGGACCTCTCAAAGCCTAAATTTTCTCCTTTGTAAAGCAGAGATAATAAAACAACTGTGGAGCTGATGTAAAACTCACCAGTGACACATAAACAACAGTGCCTGAAACAATACAGCACACTATCAAGTGACATCAAGGAAACGCATAATTAAGTAACTATGGTCAGCTAAAGGGAGAGAAGGATGTTCAACAGTAAATATACACACATACATACACGCCCAGACTTATCCCCAAGAAGTAATGAATGATAAAGGCTTCCAGAGTCAGACTGTAAAAGCAAGTAGGAAGAATCAAAAGATTATCCAGGTCTGACTGGTACTTCACCACTTGATAAAACCACTCCACTCTACAGAAAAAAAAAGAATGGTATAATGAAACACACTCTGAGCCAGAAGTCAGAGGGTGTCACGTTGTCATTTAGGCAAGTACTAGAAGGCACAATTTCTCCAATTTAAAAGAGAAAGCAGATGAAATCATTACAAACTTGTAAGGCACTATTAAAAAAAAAAAAAAAAAAAAAAACCCCAGGAAATTTCCTTCAAGGTAAAATCACTCAAATGGGAAATTACCAGACAGTGCCAGAGAGTAAAAAGTGGTATCTATCAGGCAACAGGGAAAAGACAGAGCCCTTACCATCATTAGGTACTCCTTGAAGTTCTATATTGGTTGTTTTGGGCTTCTTCTTCGGTGGCTGGGACCCATCTGCTGAAGACTGCCTCTTCTTCTCTGAACTAGCCCCTTCATCCATCAGGGAGGTTTGGACCGCATCCGGTGGGGGGCCATAAGGATTTTCTTCTGGATCTTCTACCTCAGGGGCAATGGGTAAATATAATAGAGCCTTTGAATCTTCCAGCTCTTCATCACTATTTGGATCAGGATCAGGCAAGGGATTGGAAAAAAGAGGAGACAGTTGCTTAAACCATGAACCCTTCCTCTAGGGCAGAATCACCTATATTAACCCATAAGCAACAAGTATGGATCTAGAACTTTAAGAAAGCCAAAATGAGTAAAAGGAAATCAGACAATGAATAACAAAGCCATAGTAAAAATAAATGGTATAAATGAATTATTTCAGTTTTTCTTAAGATTTTCTATCAGGGGAAAAGAGAAGGGACATCTGGTATACCAAAGGAGTTATTTATCACTTTGAACTAATGAATGGAGGACAGCCAGGGGAGGTGAGCAGTACACCACAGCTGGAGGAGGAGGAGGAGGTGTAGCAGCAGCAGCAGCACCCCACAGCCATGCCTACAGAGGACTCACCTGCTACAGAAGGCAGCAATAGGGTCCACACTGGTGACATCCACTTCCTCATCCTCTGCAGCATCAGCCCCTGCAGGGCAGAAACGCGGCACAGGTGTGAGATGAAGGAAAAGACAGCTTTTTTTACTTGCAGCCTAATGATTTCTCTAAACTGAAATTCCAGAGAAACAAAGGAGGAAAACCAAACTCAATCATTGCACAAGTCTGTGCTGACTCTCCACCCCATGCTGGGCACTGGGGATACAGCGACAACCCAGAAAGCCACATGCAGTTCTTCAGTAAAAACTCCACACCCTAACCAGGAAGACAGATATCAACAAGTAATTTCAATTCCATACGCTGTGATGTGCTAAGGAGGAGAAATAACTTAGGTGAGTTTAGAAAGGTTTCACACAACACAATCCAGCAACATCAATATAATCCAGAACAGGCTGCTTCCCTGATGACCTGCCTAGAACACAGGTGGCATATATGTTATCTAACATCACACACGTGAGGACCAGCACTTTCAATCTGGAAGAACCAACCTCAATCCCAATTCCCTAATTCCTGGCACCGTCCCATGGTCCAGCAGGCCATGACCTGTGGCATTAATTACTTAGCGAGTAATTAATTCATAACCAGGAATACTAAGGATTCATCCACATGAACCCCTTTAGATATAAAGCCCTGTGTTAGGGCAGCCCAGGGTGTGATCCTGGAGACCCTGGATCAAGTCCCACATTCAGGCTCTCTGTATGGTACCTGCTTTTCCCTCTGCCTGTGTCTCTGCCTCTCTCTCTCTCTCTGTGTCTCTATGAATAAATAAATAAAATCTTTAAAAATAAATAACTAGGGATCCCTGGGTGGCACAGCGGTTTGGCGCCTGCCTTTGGCCCAGGGCGCGATCCTGGAGACCCGGGATCGAATCCCACGTCGGGCTCCCGGTGCATGGAGCCTGCTTCTCCCTCTGCCTGTGTCTCTGCCTCTCTTTCTCTCTGTTTGACTATCATAAATAAATAAAAAATTTTTTAAAAAAATAAATAACTAAAGCCCTGTGTTAGACAACCATGGGGATTGAAAAGCCAAATCTTTATTCTAAAGGAGCTTCCTATCTAAGTCGTTCAGAAAACAAGATTTAAAAATAACAATGAGGGGCACCTGGATGGCCTAGTTGGTAGAGCAGGTGACTCTTGATCTTGGGGTCATGAGTTCAAGCTGCACAATGGGCACAGAGTTTACTTAAAAATCAAATAAACAATGATCATTATCACACTCATAATCAAAAATAACATTTGAATGCTTACCCTGGCCTAGGCACTACACTGAGAGCCTTACAGGAATTCTCTCATTTATTCCCCACAACACTATTTTACAGATAAGGAAAATCAGGTTTGGAGAATAAGCATTTTGCCCAAGGCAGTCGAACTCCAGAGCTGTGCTGTTTACCTTCATTGTACTGCCATACCTGATATAGACTGAGCACCCAGCACGACCAGCTGACCATCTACAATTCATCAGGAAACACGGAGAAATGGCAAAAGAGCTGCTGAACCCTAGTAAAAATGCCCACTGTATGCAGAGACTCTCAGAACACTGTCAAAACCGTGTAGGCTTGAAGAAAAGAAACTGCAGTCCAGAAATATTACCTGTCTGCTCAGGCTCACTCTTATCTTCATCTTCAATATCAAACTCTGATTCCCTTTCCTCATATTCCACATTTTCATCCAGCTCCTTGAAATCTGGTGCAAACGCACTCCAATTTTCCTATGCCACAAATGAAATATACTACTTAACCATATGAGAAACAACAGTGTGTAAGCTAGCCATTACTGATTTAAATGACAGAGCACTGAAGACTCAACTCTGAGGTTTTATTTGGCAAATCATAAAAATCAGGTACCTATAGGTTTTACTGGTTTAAAGTATTTAGATATTTAATGTTCCAAGTTATTAACTATAGTTGTTTCATGAGAACTGCCATCTTTAATCTTTTTAAGATGTACTTATCAGGTAAAATGTTACCTTTTCTTAGGAGTACACGATTATGAACATGATTAAAGGTGTTCAAAATAAAAATAAGATCTAAAACAGAGACTGAGCTGAAAATAAGAAAAGCAAAAGAAAACTCAGGGAACAGAAAAATATAACAAAGTACCCCAGACTTTCTCCCTGAAGACAGAGGTAGCAAATCAAGCTTTGGACCAAGATCTTCCCATCAAAATAAAGCAAAACTGAATCAATTTAATTAGGTTACAAGAATCACATGCAAAAGAAATTAAACAGATCGTTTTTAGCTTACTATCTATAAGGCTCTCCGCTATAAACAGAGGATATTTACCTTCTAAGCCAATTAAACCAGAAAAATACTTACTACTTGATTTTGTGCCCAGATAGATACCACTCCACTTGAAATGGATGCTATGATGGGTCGAACAGGATGCCACTAAATGCAAGGAAGGAAAGAAAAATCAGCTCTAAGAATGGATCCGAGATTACATGTTTCACATCAGTCACAAGGGCAACCTCTCCTACTTACAGCTACATCCAAGAGGAGTTCTCCTCTTGTCCCATGGAGAATCTTCACCAGGTTGCCAATGCTCTTCTCCCAGATGTACAAGGCATGCTGCCGAGCTGAACCAGCCACGATATATTCCCCATCCCCAGAGAAACAACATTTCTTCCACGGGGTCCTAAAAGACAAAGAGAGGACCCAAGGAGAACCAGAAGCTGAGTTCAGCTCATGAACTCCCCTGCATTATCCTAGGTGGTGATACATACCTATTTACCAAGTCCTGTAACTTCTGCATGGGTTCAGGCTCTCCATCTCTTCCACAAGTTAAGATTTCTCTGCCATCATAAACTCGGATTATTCGATCTGCTGTGTTAATTAAAAAGCAACTAGAGAAGGGATAAAGACATTAACACAAGAGGTCAGAAATCAGTTTCTGTTAACATTTTCTACCTGTTATTTAGAACAGTACCACAGAACTAACTACTCCATTGAGAAGACTCAGTGACAGGCTAGCTTACTTATGTATTTACTTGTCACCTTCCAAAGCGAAATAGAAGCTGAAGTGAAAACATGTTCTATACTTTCTGTGTATCCCTGAACCCTATATACACAAACTGATCTTCAGTATTTTTTTAATCTTTAGTATTTGATTGAAATTCAAGATCTCCAAAATGAAACCAGCTTGCTGAATTCACAAACTTACGTAGTAAGACGTACAGTGAGTACTTCATTTCTTTGGCCCATTTTATACGTGACATATTCTTTCTAACGAGTTGATAAACTAAATATGTCATTTTAAAATGTTAAACTTTCTACTGTTACACTGGAAATCTGTCCAAAATGTTAAGTTATTTCACTACCTTCCTACAGACTTCACTAGGCTTTTCTTAATTCAAGAGAACTTTGAACATGAGTGTCCTCTAAGTACACGTGGGTGCTCCTATACAAGATAAGAGGACTGTTACCTGCCCTCCTGACACTGACAACCCAACTCTTCTCATTTCTGTTGACCTATCTACTTCTAGCTGGGCAACCATACTTATCAGAAAAACATCTGAAAGCAAGAGAGTACATACGTTTTGTGTAAATAGTGTATGTTTATGTGAATTCTGTGACCTCAGTTCTGATTACTAAAATAGCTCATCTTTACCCAGTACATATATATGCCAGACATTTTATTTCTAAGCACATACCACCCAGATATCTTTTCTGTAAAGGAACTGCCTAGTAATTGCCAGAAAAGAGGATGTAACTGCTGGTTCAATGCAATAAAATTGTATGAACTTAAGAATCAAATACTGACAGTTTCTAGTTATTTTCAAGTAAACTTTCTTAAAGATTTAAGTATAATATACACAAAAACTGTGAATCTCAATGTATTTTTGCATTCTACTCACTTTTAAAACTGTCCCTAAAAAGACAAGGTCTCACCTCCCCTTCCGGGCAAATTCTATGGACTTAATAGCTGTGGTATTGCTCGTTCCAGTTGTTACTCTGAAGGAAGCAACAAGATCCTGAGAATCTGTTTTTAGGACCAAAATCTAAAGTTCAAAGGAAAAAAAAAAATTAAGTATTTTGATAACTTACAGTAATTAGATCTGGCTTCCATTTCTAAAGCTGAGCAGAGACTAGGTAAAAATATAAACACCTCATATATTCAACCTGATTAATTGATTCAACCTGATTAATTACCTTTTAATTCTTCAAATAAAGGACCATCTCTTTAATCTATTCTAAAAATACAATGTTTAGGAGTGCTTGGGTAGCTCAGTCAGTTAAGCGTCTGCCTTTGGCTCAGGTCATGATCCCAAAGCCCTGCATCAGGCTCCCCACTCAGAGGGGAGTCTTCTTTCCAGCTGTCCTCAGCCCCTGCTTATGCTCACTTGTGCACTCTATCGCTCTCTCAAATAAATAAAATCCTAAAAAAACTACAACGTTTAGTGTTATTCACAATAGTCAAAAGGTGGAAGCAACCCAAGTACCATCAACAGATGAGTGGATAAAAGGGGGTAAATGACTACAGTGGAATATATTCAGCTGTGAAAAGGAGGAAATTCTGGCACATGCTGTGCATGAAGGAATCTTCAGGACATCAGGCTAAGTGACATAAACCAGTGACAAAAAGATAGATATTGTATGAGTCCACTTACATGAAGTACCTAGGGTAGCCAAATTTATACACACAGAAAGAATGCTGTTTGCCACCAAGAGGTGGGAAGGAGCAAGGAATAGGAGGTTCCCTCTTAACAAGTACAGAGTTTTAGTTTCATAAGATGAAAACAATTCTGGAGACACATGGTAGTGATAGGTACACAATGTGAATGTACTCAATACTACTAAACTATGCACTTAAGAATGCTTAAGACGGGGTGCCTGGGTGGCTCAGTTGGTTAAGCATCTGCTTTTGGCTCAGATCATGATCCCAGGGACCTGGGATGGAGCCCGGCATCAGGCTCCCTGCTCCATGGGAAGGCTGCCTCTGTCCCTCCCCCTGCTTGTCCTCTCTCTCTCTCGCTCTCTCACGGTCTCCCTCACTCTCTCTCCAGTAAATAAAATCTTAAAAAGAAAAAGATGGGGGATCCCTGGGTGGCTCAGTGGTTTAGCACCTGCCTTCGGCCCAGGGCGTGATCCTGGAGTCCCAGGATCGAGTACCGCATCGAGCTCCCTGCATGGAGCCTGCTTCTCCCTCTGCCTGTGTCTCTGCCTCTCTGTGTCTCTCATGAATAAATAAATAAAATCTTAAAAAAAAAAAGAAAAAGAAAAAGATGGTTAAGATCATAGACTTTTTGTTGTGCATTTTACCACAATTTCCAAAAATGGCCACTTTCTAAGATAGCCATACAATTATACTAGCCTATATGCTCCAATCACCATTAAAAAAAAAAAAAAAAAAAAAAAATCAAACTGCCTAATGGAACTACAAACTCTAAGCTTAAAAGGGACCTTAGAAGAGTACCTGGGTGGCTCAGGTGGCTAAGTGTACAACTCTTGGTTTCAGCTCAGGTCATGATCTCAAGGTCCTGAGATAAAGCCCAGCGTCGATTCCCACACTCAGCAGAGTCTGCTTTACTCCCTTTCTCATGCTCTCCTTCTCCCTCTGGCCCTACCACCCCACCTGACCCCTTGGCTTGCACATGCACATATACTCTCCCTAAAATAAGTAAGTAAATCTTTAAAAAAATCAAAGCAAAATAGGGACCTGAGAGCTCAGCTAACCTAACTTCTTACTCTATAAAACTACAGGTTAAGCTGGCCTGAATTTTAAATATTTACAGAACTAGGCATTAAGACATTCTGATCAGATGTGTTCCATTTTATACTATGACTTTTAAATTTTATAAATGAGTAATGGCCTTCCTTATTAGCAAAAGGCCCCTCCACCCTTTCTAAGCCAAGTAGTCTCTGATCACTCTAAATAAAAACAACAGGGTGGCTCAGTGGGTGAGCATCTGCCTTCGGTTCAGGGAGTGATCCTGGGGTCTGGGATCAAGTCCTGCATCAGGCTCCTTGCGGGGAGCCTGTATGTCTGCCTGTCTCTCGCTGTCTCTCTCATGAATAAATTAAATCTTTAAAAAAAAAAAAAAAAAAAGAACAGGGCGCCTGGGTGGCTCAGTCGGTTAAGCATCTGTCTTTAGCTCAGGTCATGATCCCAGAGTCCCATGGCTGGCTCACTGCTTGGCGGGGGGAGCCTGCTTCTCCCTCTCCCTCTCCCATTGCTTGTGCATGCTGTCAAATAAAATCTTTAAAAAAAATTTTTTTAATAAATCAATCCAAAAAACTATTATGAAGGCATGTGAGAAAAAATAGGTCACATTTGCCACAGGTAGGAGACAGGCTTAGTCCAGGGATAAAAGATATTTCAAAGAAAGCAGAACAAGTAAACACAAAATAAGCCACTGCACAGGATGACTGATGCCCATTGCTCTGCTTGCAGGCTTACCTTGCCTTTTGCATTTCCTGTATAGATATATTCCCCTCTTCTATCAAAAGATGCAACCACGTTCAAATCGGAGTCGTCATCTACCGGCAGAACAACATGCTTGGAATCTGAAAGGGTCAACATGACAGGAGCAGATTTCATGGGACACACGAGAACCTTGTTCCTGTTTAAAAATATGAATAATACATTGGCTGTTGCTTTGGTATCAAAAGGCTGATTCTCTTGCCCTTTTCCCTGATCTCTTGCTATCTCCATCACCTATCCCGGCCCAAGCAAATTTAAAACAGTAGAAAGCCTAAAATCCAAATGTCTAATAACAGGGAAACGACTGAATATAGCTACCAGATCCTAGCTTAACAAAACAAAATGTAATCATAAAAAATAAATACGAAGAAGTAGCAAGCCAGTAGAAATATGTATGCAATAAAGTAAAAAGGCAAAATGCTAACTAAAATGATGTAAAGGGATGCCTGGGTGGCTCAGTGGTTGTGCATCCCGGGATCGAGTCCCACATTAGGCTCCCAGCATGCCTATGTCTCTGCCTCGCTCTGTCTCTCATGAATAAATAAAATCTTTAAAATAAAATAAAATGATGCAAAAATACATTACTTATGTACATCTCATATGTATATAATGTGCTTTATGAACTATAAAGCACTAGATAATAAACATTATGCTTAAAGAGAGCGTGACTACTAAAGAGCCAAGAGAAATGAAGACAGTTATGTCTGGGTAATGGAATGGTGTATAACTCTTTCTCTTAAACGTGGTTTTAAATGTAGCTTTCTTTCTTTCTTTCTTTCTTTCTTTCTTTCTTTCTTTCTTTTTCTTTCTTTCTCTTTTCTTTCTTTCTTTTTCTTTCTTTCTTTTTCCTTTTCTTCTTTTCCCTTTCCCCTTTCCATCTATCTATCTATCTATCTATCTATCTATCTATTTATTTATATGAGTTTTAATATTGAACTATTTCCCTCTAAAGAAATTCAAATAACTGGGGAGGTGGAGCAGGCAAAAAGCTCCAGGTCAAGGACCAGTTATTATTCTCATTCCTATCTCTGCCCACTTCCAAAGTCTTAATATTGCCCAGTTTTTAATTATATAATACAATAACACTCTCCTTAAAATCTATTCAGTAAAGCCAACCTAAAGAATTTCCAACATTATTTTATGTAGAAGATTTGAATAGATGTGTGCTTTTGCCTCCTAAACCTTAAACTGAACTTGTCATGAGCCTGGAGCTAGGCCACAAAGAATCAGACCCTGCCCCAGGAAAGAACAGTGCCAGTGAAACATACTGATCTCGTGGATGGTACTGGACTTTTAGGATGGGTGAAGGGAACCGAAACCTCTGGTCGCAGTCGCCTGAAAGAACATCCCACTGTGACACTATGTTATCAGTGGAAGCACTCACGAGCTTATGACCATCTCGACTCCAGCTGAAAAAAAAAAAAAAGAAGTAAATTAGTACATATCCTAAGTTAAAGTACACTGTACCACTCTTATGGATAAAAATACATGAGTTGCACATCCTGCCCTTGGTGCAGGTATCAACACTATTTTTTTCTTTTTCTTTTTAATTTTTTATTTATTTATGATAATCACAGAGAGAGAGAGAGAGAGAGAGAGAGAGAGAGAGAGGGAGGGAGGGAGGGAGGGAGGGAGAGAAGCAGACTCCATGCACCGGGAGCCCGACGTGGGATTCGATCCCGGGTCTCCAGGATCGCGCCCTGGGCCAAAGGCAGGCGCCAAACCGCTGCGCCACCCAGGGATCCCTTCTTCTTCTTTTTTTTTTTTTTTTACATATACTCAAATCCACAAGCTTTTCCAACTAAACAGTAAATAAAAGAATGTTTTCATGACATTTTTGTATGTAGTAATAAAAGCTCTTAATAGTTCAAGATAATACTACAAGTGGCCCCAGGAATAAAAGATTCAAACATTAAGAAGAGTCTACAATCCAAAAAAAAAAAAAAAAAAAGTCTACAATCTGCTAGCCCTTAAATGTTGATGTAACAACTGGGGTCGGCAGGCAGTATCTGAGCTTTCTGAAGGTTGTCCCAGAAATAGCACCATCACAGTGTAAATAAAACAATAAAAATTAGTACCTGTTACTTAAAATAACTAAAAAAGGGGAGGGGGGAATCCCTGGGTGGTTCAGCGGCTTAGTGCCTGCCTTCAGCTCAGAGCACGATCCTGGAGTCCCGGGATCGAGTCCCACATCAGGATCCCTGCATGGAGCCTGCTTTTCTCCCTCTGCCTGTGCCTCTCTCTGTGTGTGTTTCTCATGAATAAATAAATAAAATCTTTAAAAACAAAGCAAAACAAAATAAAATAACTAAGAAAGGAATTAATTCCTCCTGCTAAGTACAGCTAAAGACTCTGGACAACATACATAAACACAAAAAAAAAACTCTGGAGGGCAGAGCAAGGACAGACTGGCTAGAGACTACAGGATATGAGGAATGACACAGGATTTTCTTTTTGCCTTATACATCCCAGACTGAATGATGGAGAAGCCAACAGTCCTGTTACACCAACAGGCTCACACAAATAAAGCCTCAAGACAAGCCTGCTTTCACTGGCCACAGGATCAGGAAAGGACAGCTCACAGAGACAGAAAACTTTTAGGCAAGAATTACTATACTCTAGCAACCAATGTGGAAAATAGCGTAGTTCCACCTTCATCCCAATCAACAAAATCTAAATAGAGTCTAGAACTTCACTATTGCCTATTTATAGAAAGGCACCTTTCCCCACTAATTGCACTACTGTCAAAGAAAGCTCAGTGGGCAGCCAGATGTTCATACCCACCAGTCTGTAATGAGGACTCCCACTGCAGTGTTAGTGGAGCCCACATGGAGAACAGGAACAAGGCACTTCTACCCTTCCAGCCAGGATGGTATCAGCCTAGGCGGTCAGTGGGGAGCCTGAACTTCCAACCCCACCTAACATAATGAAGCCAAGTAAGGGGCAGCCCTGGTGGCACAGCGGTTTGGCGCCGCCTGCAGCCTGGGGTGTGATCCTGGAGACCCAGGATCGAGTCCCACGTCGGGCTCCCTGCATGGAGCCTGCTTCTCCCTCTCCCTGTGTCTCTGCCTCTCTCCCTCTGTGTCTATGAATAAATAAATAAAATCTTAAAAAAAAAACAAAAAAAAAAAAACAAAAAGAACAAATATTGAAAAAAAAAATGAAGCCAAGTAAGAAGCCTGGACTTTCCACCCATCTGGCAATTAACAAGATGGCACTCTCTCTTCTTTGCTGGCAAGTGTCAGAGGAGGCCAGCTAAAACACAAGATTTATTTTTTTTTTTAATTTTTATTTATTTATGATTGTCACACAGGGAGAGAGAGAGAGAGAGAGAGAGAGGCGCAGAGACACAGGCAGAGGGAGAAGCAGGCTCCATGCACCGGGAGCCCAATGTGGGATCTGATCCCAGGTCTCCAGGATCGCGCCCTGGGCCAAAGGCAGGCGCCAAACCGCTGCACCACCCAGGGATCCCTAGAACACAAGATTTAAAAAAGCCCCACAGTCTCATAGCACAACACCCAAAATGTTAGTTTTCAAAAGAAAATCACTGTCAATCCAAAACAAGTGTTGTATTTTTTTTTAAAGATTTTATTTATTGGGCAGCCCGGGTGGCTCAGCGGTTTAGCGCCGCCTTCGGTCAGGGCCTGATCCTGGAGACCTAGGATCGAGTCCCACGTTGGGCTCCCTGCGTGGAGCCTGCTTCTCCCTCTGCCTCTCTCTCTGTGTGCGGGTCTCTCATGAATAAATGAATAAAATCTTAAAACAACAACCACAAAAAAGATTTTATTTATTTAGTAATGAGAGAGACAGACAGAGAGGCAGAGACACAGGCAGAGGGAGAAGCAGGCTCCATTCAGGAAGCCTGATGCGGGACTCAATCCCGGGACTCCAGGATCATGCCCCAAGCTGAAGGCAGGCGCCCAACCGCTGAGCCACTCAGGTATCCCAAAAGAGAAGTTTCAAAAGAAAATCACTATCAATCCAAAACTAGAAGACAAACCATGAGAGACTCCTAACTTTGGGAAACAAAGGGTTGCTGAAGGGGAGGTGGATGGGGGATGGGGTAACTGAGTAATAGGCATTAAGGGCGGCAAATGAGATGAACACTGGGTGTTACAGTGTATGTTGGCAAACTGAGTTTATATTAAAAAAAAATTCAAGAACAAAAATCATCGCAACTTGAAAGAGAAAAGACACCGAGATAACATTGATGTTAGAATTATTTGACAAGGATTTTAATGCAGTCATCATAAATATGTTTCCATAAGCAATTATGAAAATGCTTGAAATAAGTGAAAAATAAAATAAAATAAACAAAAAGTCTTAGCAAAGAAATAAAAGATACAGAGAAGACCAGAAATGGGAATTTTAGAAATGAAACACAGAACTAAAATAAGAAACCCAATAGACAGTTTCAGCAGCCAATGAAGAAAAAAGAGGAAAGAATCAGTGAACTGGAAGATGGAATAACTCAAATTCTATGATCAGCAAAAATATCCTTCAGGTATAAAAAAGTGAATCAAGACATTTGGCCAGAAGATCTACCCTCAAAAACTGATTCAAGGAAGTTCTCTAAATGGAAAGGAAATGATAAAAGGAAGAATCTTAGAATATGAGGGAAAAAGAACAATGAAAAGAATAAAAACATAGGAAGATAAGATCAGGGTTTTTTTCCCTTTAGTTTTGACACTTACCAAAAATTAGAACACTGTCTTACATGGTGGGTCTGAGTGTATACAGAGGAAATATCTAAGACGATTATATACGAAGGAGAATAAATGGAGGTAAGGTTTCTACACTTCACTTGAATTGGTAAGATGTCAACACTTGTAGACTGCAATTAGTTAGGTGTTATAGAATATAATACCTAGTAACCACTGAAAAGTTATACAAATACCCTCAAAAATACAATACAGTAGCTCTCTTAGCCATGGGGGATACTAGGACCCCCCCAATGGATTCCTAAAGCCACCATAGTATCAAATGCCATGTAGACTGTGTTTTCCTGTAGCTAACATACCTATTATAAAGTTTGATTTATGTTAGGCATAAATTAACAACGAGTGGTAATAAAACAGAATTATAACAAATACTGTAATCAAAGTTATGTGAATGTGGTCTCCCTCTCAAAATCTTTCAGTGCACTCACTCCTCTTATGATAGTACAAGATGATAAAATCCCTATGTTGAGGACAAGAAGCATGGGGAAAGACGTAGGTATCATGACACAGCATTAGGCTACTACTGGCCTTCTGACAGTATGTCAGAATCATCTGCTGCCTAACTGTGGTTGACCACAGGTAACTGAAACCACAAAAAGGGAAACCACAGATAAGGGGGACTATTACAGATAAAGTGAAATTCTAAAAAATGTTCAAGAAAGCCACATGAAGGCGGGGGGGGGGGGGGGGAAGGGACAAAAATAAATAAAATTTTAAAAAGAAAAAAGAAAAACATGGGGCAGCTCGGGTGGCGCAGCGGTTTAGCGTCGCCTGCAGCCCAGGGTGTGATCCTAGAGACCCAGGATCAAGTCCCACATCAGGCTCCCTGCATAGAGCCTGCTTCTCCCTCTGCCTGTGTCTCTGCCTCTCTCTCTCTCTCTCTCTCTCTCTCTCTCTCGTGTCTCTATGAATAAATAAATAAATATTAAAAAAAAAAAAAAAGAAAAACAGAAGGGAGGAGGAAACCCACAACCAGTATTTACCCAAATTTTACAATGAAGAGAAATTGCTACTGAGGAACTTAGCTGGTAGTATATCTCCATGGTTAAGAAGGTAGGATCAAGAGTCAGACTTATGCTGAAGCCTAGACATTACCACCTTTTATCTGTGAGATCCTGGGCAAGTTATACACCCTTCTGAGCTTCAATTTCCTCACCTACAACATAGGAGCAATAATATTACCTACCCAGCAGAAGACTATTGACAGAATTAAGATCAGTATATATAAAACTCCTAGTCAATGCCTGATACATCATGAGTGCTCAAAAATCATTAACAATTATTTGTATCAGAGACAAGATGAATGTATTTCCAGACTTGGAATTCAAGGAGCAAAAGCAAGAGTAAAATAAGGAAGCGAATATAAAGGGATGAAGTTCAAGTCTGCATACCAAAGAACTTTGGAACCTCTCTCATACTGCAAGAACACTTGCAGTCATGCTTACCCCTCAGAAAGGCAATTACAGGATCCTTCTAGAGAATGTGAATCTAATAAGAGATGAGGCATAAAGATGCCCTTCTGTTAGGATTCACAACAAAAAGCCAGCGATCCACCTATTTCAGCAAATGATAGGAGAGTAACAGGGTGAGCTAACACTTGCATACACTGTAACAGTATGTATCATAAGTAGCAAAATTAACAAACCAAAAAAGTAACATATACATGTTGTTTAGATATATGAAAATAATTATCAGAAGGACAAAAAAAATGAAAGCACACAGGGAACCAGACCATACTGGGAGTGGGGACAAACAAGGGAGAGCTTTTTTCTTTTTCTTTTTTTTAATATTTTATTTATTTGAGAGAGAGAGAGAGAGAGAAAAAGAGGCTGCTGAGTGTGCATAAGAAGGGATGGGTAGAGGAGCAGAGGGAGAAGCATCTGACTACTGAACAGAATGTTACCTATCATTCCATTTTGTCCTTTCAACTGAACAGAATGTTACCTATCATTCCATTTTGTTCTTTGAACCGTCTTGTGCTATAATATCCTTTTCTCTTTTTCCCATAGCAAGCTTGCATTTCTGTTAAAATAGAAGAGAATCTATGGGGTGCCTGGGTGGCTCAATCAGTTAAAGCTGGATCCGGCTCCCTGCTTAGTGAGGAGTCGGCTTCTGCCTCTGCCCCTCCCTTCACTCATGCTCTCTCTCTGGTTCTCTCTCTCAAATAAATAAAAAAATTTTTTAAGATTTTATTTACTTATTCATGAGAGACATAGAGAGAAAGAGAGAGAGAGAGAGAGAGGCAGAGACACAGGCAGAGGGAGAAGCAGGCTCCATGTAGGGAGCCCGATGTGGGACTTGATCCCTGGTCTCCAGAATTATGCCCTAGGCTGAAAGCAGGTGAAACCACTGAGCCACCCAGGGACCCCCCAAAATAAACAAAATCCTTAAAAAAAAAAAAAAAAAAAGGAATCTAATTTTTTAAGTGAAATAAATGAAAACTAAGAGGGGTTCTCCCACTGAAAAAATATATAATAATAGAATATAGTAACAATATACCCAACAATTCCAAACTAAATGAGCAGGCACAAATTAGAAGCTGGGGAAAAAACAAACACAAATACAAAAACTAGAGGCTGAGAATATAGCAGGAAAGCGGCAGACAAGGTTCATAAATCAGCACTTACCGTCTCACAAGGAAGATACTCATAAAACAAATTTTTGCAACAGAATAAGAAAGATGCAACCATGATCTCAAACTTACCATTTCCCCCTCAAGTTTATATCAGTATCTTCATCCAACCCAGAAATCTGAGGGTCATCATAACTTCTGCACTTTGCTCAGACTCCTTATCTGACTAATGACCAGGACTCTTATTTCTCTACCCTCTCTCCTATCTGTACTGCTCAGCCCCATTCCTGCTGCAACTGTGCTCATCATCTCTAGCGGAGATCTCTGCATTTCCCTTATCTTCATTCCGTCTCCTTCAATCTCTTTTCCACATGCTGTTCTAAAGGTTTTTTTTTTGTTTTTTTTTTTTAATTAAAAGCTCATCACCTTCCATGAGGATCTCAGTTCACTGACTCTTGCCATATCACATCTCCTACACCACAATCCATCTATCTTGAACTACCTGCAGTTCCCCATCTGATCGTGCTGGTCTTAAAGCTGATGTACCTTTGCCTGTGCAGTGTCCTCTGTGTAGAATACAATTGGTAAACATCTACATACACATTTGAGGTTAGAAATCATCTCACCTACAAAGCCTTTCTGTACTACTGTTCTCCAGTACATGAATCATCACCTCCACTAAATCTAAAAACACAGTTCTTGTACAGGAACCATAAAGCTTCAGTACTTGCAACTACTATGTAATTCATGTTTGCTGAAATGAATGAATATATAAGTTTATGCACAAAGATATTCATTAAACATGTAGCAGGGAAACTAGCATAAACTGTTAAGTAAACGATGGTTCATCTATGAGAAGATAAAGAGCCATAAAGTTTTAGAGGTTATGCAAGCAGAGGGTGTCTAGTGGCTCAGTTAGGTGTCTGCCTTTGGCTCAGGTCATGATCCTGGGATCGAGCCCCAATTCAGGCTCCCTGCTCAGCATTCGTGCTCTCTCTCTCACTCTCTGTTCTCTCAAATAAATAAAATCTTAAAAAAAAAAAAAAAAAAAAAGACGCTATGTAAACAGGAAACTATCCAGTGTTAGGGAGAAAAAAGCAAACTATAAAACAGAAAAGGGATCCCTGGGTGGCGCAGCGGTTTGGCGCCTGCCTTTGGCCCAGGGCGCGATCCTGGACACCTAGGATCGAATCCCATATCGGGCTCCCAGTGCATGGAGCCTGCTTCTCCCTCTGCCTGTATCTCTGCCTCTCTCTCTCTCTCTCTCTCTGTGACTATCATAAATAAATAAATTTTAAAAAAAACTTTTTTTAATAAAAAAATAAAATAAAGTAAAACAGAATAAAGGGGCACCTGGGTGGCTCGGTTAAGCATCTGCCTCCGGCTTGGGTTGCGGTCTTGGGGTCCTGGGATCAAACCCTGAGTTGGCCTCCCTGCTCAGCAGAGAGTGTGCTTCTCCCTCTACCTCTTCCCCTCCCTTTGCTCTCTCTCTCAATGAATAAAATCTTTAAAAAAATAAAATAGAGCACAATTACAAATTCTGCTCTTTAAAAACTATATATAGAAACATACTAAAATCTTTACAGTAATAATACTTGGGTTGGGATTATGGGAGATACCAGTTGTTCTTTCTGCTTTGGTGTATTTTCCATAATATTCTAAATGATTACATATTATTTAACAATAAAAATAAATTGTGTATTTTTAACAGGTAGGAAATATTAAGATTGTGATGAGGTTGCACAACTCTAAATATATAAAAACCAGTGAACTATACGCTGAGTCAATTGTATAGTATGTGAATTACATATATTTTAATAAAGCTATTAAAAACATACAGGTTTATTTAAATCTTTACTGCAAGAACAGTTTAAAAAAAAAAAAAAAAAAAGCAAAGGAGATGGAAAAACCCTAAGGGATCTTCCAGGCTGGTACTCTCTCATATTAGGGACAAGTTTTGGCCAAAGAGAGTTCATTAGCAGCCAAACCTACTGGG
The DNA here is from genome assembly GCF_003254725.2 of Canis lupus dingo. Lineage (NCBI taxonomy): Eukaryota > Metazoa > Chordata > Mammalia > Carnivora > Canidae > Canis > Canis lupus. The sequence continues at coordinate 2,118,187 of NC_064280.1, forward strand.
ATTCAGGCCTCCTCCCAATCTACAATAGCTGCCATTACAATATAGCTGAAGTTAGTTTCATAAATCCAGATCAGATTATGGGGCGCCTGGGTGACTCAGTCAGTTGAGCATCTTACTCTTGATTTCGGCTCAGGTCATGATCTCGAGGTCATGAAATCAAGCCCTACATCAGATTCATGCTCGTCCCAAGTCTGCAGAGTCTGCTTGTCCCTCTCTCCCTACAGTGCTCCTTCCCCAGTTCGCACACTTGCACACTTGCTCGCTCACTCTAAAATAAACATATAAATAAAATCTTTTTTTTTTTTTTTAAAGATTTTATTTATTTAGTCATGAGAGAGAGAGAGAGAGGCAGAGACAGGCAGAGGGAGAAGCAGGCTCCTTGCAGGGAGCCCGATGTGGGACTCGATCCCAGGACTCCACGATCACACCCTGGGCCAAAGGCAGGCGCTAAACCGCTGAGCCACCCAGGGATCCCCTCTTTTTTTCTTTTTAACCTAAATTTGATTAGGTCCTTTTTTTGGCCCCAAGTTCATTTAGAAGAAAAGGTGTCCTAAAATTTCTGAAGTAAATACAGCAGTCCCAGAGAGGAAGAAAGAAATCAATGGGAATTTATGTTAAACTAGATTTTAGCTCAATTTATTTGATAAAAAGCCTCAACTATAATTCAGTGAAGGAACAGACATACTCATGATCATTAAAACTGCTGGAATTCAGGAACCTGGACAAAGCTGAAGTAGAAGACTTCCAAGCTTCCCTTCCAAGCTAATTAGGGATTAGCTTCCCTAATCAAGATTTTCTTTTCTAAATGAAAAGTCAATATCACAAATACTACTACAGCAGCAATCTGTAAATATCTCATTTCAGTACTGCAATATTCTCAGAGCCTGATATAAATCTACAAGTACACTCAATTTCTCCCCCACAAAGGTACTTCAAGGATAACATGGATTCCAGGTCTACATATGCTATGAGAAATTGTACTACTAAAGACTGAACACTTAAAAACTCTAAGTATTAAAATCTAGTACAATGAGATTGGCAATTATAGAGTCACCATTCATCCCCCTGATTCAACTCATATTAAACATATTAATGTTAAAATTCCTTACCATAAAGAACAAACTGGATGGATGTGTGCACTAATTATTTTAGCAATGCCTCTTGTCAAGAAATCCCAGATGACAATTCGGCCATCATTACAGCCAACTGCAAGCAGCGTGCCCCACCTGTTAAAGGTGCAAGTCAGGGCCATGCTGATACAATCCAAAGTTCCATCGGCCTCCTAAAAATTAAAATGAATACGAGGATATAGACAATAATACCAAGATATCCAAATTATTTCTCAAAGGTTCTCTATCATCTATGACACTTTTGTTTAATTTAAATTATGATGTGTACCAAAAGAAACTCTATTGTGTTTTTACACCTATTAAACTAGCCAAAACGAGGAAATAGTTATAAAAGCTAATTTCTGGAAACAGATGTGATTAATCCCATACATTACTAGTATAACTGTACTCAATGTAGAGGGCAATTAGGCAAAATATAACAAAATTCATTAAGAGTCATCCCACTGACCCAGTAATCATAGTCTTGGGATTTATTATGAGAAAAATAATTTATAACAAAACCCCTAGAACAACTTGTATGTGCAACATCAGGAAAAGTTAAATACATTATTTTATATTCATGTCAACCCATTTAAAATAACCATAATGGTTACACCAACAAATATTTAAAGTATTACAAGATATTTTTACATTTAAAAAAGTAAAGCACATTTAGGGCATACACATTATTACTATGCAAAAACACTGACTAAAGCTAGAAAAACACACAGGAAAAAAAATCTATGTACAGGTGATGGTACTGTTTGTGAAAGATTCTTCACCTTTTTTTTTAAGATTTACAACCTTATGGTGAGATTTTCCACCAATATTGTCTATCTATATCTTCTCTCCTCAAAATTCAATACTGAATTCCATATTATAGCAAAAGAGGTATCATTATACTTAAAGCTCCTGTTGTCAAAGGAGGGGGGGGATCAAACAACATTTTCCATTCAAACACAAAAGCTATCAAGTTACCATACTCCTAAATTCACAATAATACTATACTCTTACCTCTGGATAATTCTGCCCAAAGGACTCTGCAACAAAGCAAAGAAAGAATTCATGGAGCATGTGCAACATACCAAGGATCCTCCAACTTATAATTGGTGGATGCAGTGGTCTGCAAAGTGTGGATGGGGAACTGCTTGGTAGCAGGGGGTAGCTCTGGGACTTGGGGGCGGGGGGGGGGGGGGGAGGGGGACACACCTATTTTCATTATCATTTCAAGATGGCATCTGCCTCTTTACTCTCCTACCTCCTAAGTTTACAGATGAGTTCTCCTGAGGCCACATCAGCAGTGATATTGTAACAGAATTCATGCAAAAGTAGATGCAAGAACTCTGCCAACTTCTACTTAGGCAATGCATTAAAAAGACAACTCATAAAACAATGCTCTTCTTCCCACTCTGTTTTAGAGAAGTTATTTTTCATAAAAATGTTACTTACATAAACAGGTAACGGGGCTATGCTGGTTATTCTGAATTACAAACTTTTAAAAACCCAATCTGTCAAACTATCTTAAGTCAGATGAACTCTCTGAAACCTTCATTAGCAGCAGCCAACCAGCCGTGGTCATCTACCTTCCTATTAATGACATGTGCATTGTCACATCATCTGGTAGTTGATTACTGATGCAATTCTCTAGATTAATTTCTTAAGCAAATGACAGTTGGGGGTCAACACGCCTAAATGCTTTTCCTATATGAAATGTGGTGTTCACACACAAGTCAAAAACATTTCAAGCTGCAGATGATGGCATGATGATACCGCCCACTTCTCAGAACTGTCACATCAGCAGCAACACTATCTTTGTCAGGATTTACTTATAACATTACCTAAGTATTTTACTACAGTGGTCTTTATACTGAAAACTACAGGTCCATGAAAGCTGTTTCACACATAAGGCACCCAAATCAGATTTCATTTAAAATAAAAAAGAAGTCTAGGGATCTCTGGGTGGCTCAGCAGTTTAGCACCTGCCTTTGGCCCAGGGTGTGATCCTGGAGTTTCGGGATGGAGTCCTGCATCAGGCTCCCTGCATGGAGACTGTTTCTCCCTCTGCCTGTCTCTCTGACTGCCTCTCTCTCTCTCATGAATAAATAAATTAAATCTTAAAAAAAAAAAAAAAGTCTACTTAAAAGAAAAAAAAGTCTGAAAACCAGTTTTATGTGACATTCTATTCTGTCCTTTATAAAAATTGATTGAAAACTAAAGAGTGAAGGATCCCTGGCTGACTCACTTGGAAGAGCAGGCAACTCCTGATCTCTGGGTTGGGAGTTTGAGCCCCTTGTTGGGTGTAGAGATTACTTAAAACGAAAGGAAGAAAAAAAAAAAACCACAGTGAAAACATTAGAAGTAATCAAAAAGCACCAGCCCTACAGTAAAGAACACTAAAGGTAAATGTCCCCAAAAGGTAATTATCTTGATTTATCTAATGTGAACCAGACTTAGAGTGGCTGACTGCATTCAATTATGAAAGAAGGACCTGAAATGCTGAAACCAGATCAAGAAAGGTTTTTGGGGACGCTTGGATGGCTCAGCGGTTGAGTGTCTGCCTTTGGCTCAGGGCGTGATCCCAGGGTCCTGGGATGGAGTTCGGCTTCGGGCTCCCCGGCAAGGAGCCTGCTTTTCCCTCTGCCTGGGTCTCTGCACCTCTCCCTGTGTCTCTTATGAATAAATAAAATCTTAAAAAAAAAAAAAAAAAAGGTTTTTGAAAGAACTTTTGTCAAGTTACTGAAGTAATACATGTAATACAGAAATGTGTAATTAAAAAATCGTTTCCTCTGTGCAACCCACTCACCAAGGTTAAATATTCCATATATTTCTATATGCCTATTTATATAAGCAAATATAGAAGCATGTATTTATATAAGCATTCATATATTTACAGTTGTATTTTTTTAAAGATTTTATTTATTTATTAGAGAGACAGACAGACAGGCAGAGGGAGAAGCAGGCTCCATCCCGGTCTCCAGGATCACGCCCAGGGCTGAAGGTGGCGCTACACCACTAAGCCACATTACGCATACAATGTGACTTGTATTATCAGTAATTTGGCTTATACATCTTTCCAAATCAGTAAGACAGATCTATATTCACACGATTAAGGAACAAACAAAAAAAAAGCATTTATCCAAAAATTTAAAAAACAAACAAAAAACCACAATGTGAAAATATAAAATACTGGGAAAGGAGCACAGTGTGATATGCTGTGTTGAGGTAAGTAAAGCCACGTAGAAGATTCTGAGCTAGTCCAGAATCCATGGACCATTTAAATGTATGACTACCTCTCAACACAGACTATCCCTTGTATTTCTGATTTATGTTTTTTATGATGGGCTTTTCTTTTTTGCGAGTTAATCATGCTAGTTAATAGAATTACAATAAGGTGCTTAAATGAGAATAAAGAGAAAGTGAAATATAAAAAAGACTAGATTAGGGCATGCCTGGGTGGCTCAGCGGTTTAGCACCTGCTTTCTGCCCAGGGCGTGATCCTGGCCAGGATCGAGTCCCGCGTCTGGCTCCCTGCATGGAGCCTGCTTCTCCCTCTGCCTCTGTGTGTGTGTGTGTCTGTGTGATGAATAAATAAATAAAATCTTAAAAAAAAAAAAAAAAAAAACAGACTAGGCTAATCTAGAACAGTTTTGTTGGAGGGCCTGAGCAAGATTGCCGTCAAGCAGGATTACAAAACCACAAGGCCCTTTCCTCAGAAAATGTTCAAAATCATTTATATTCTCCATCTTGCTACCACCTACCATTTTATGTGACAATTAGATTTCTGAGATTTTAAAAACCATATAGGGGGAAAGAAAAGATACCCAAAGATGTGGATGCCAAAGAGAAATAAAACCCTGGTCAGAAATTTCACTTCATGATACACCTGATACAAAAAACATGAGTGACTTCTATAGCAAAACAACATTTCCAAAATGGATTATAGAAGAAAAATCCTTGACTGGATCTATCAGTAAAAAACACACTGAATGGTTGTTAAAGACAAACCATTAAAAGAGGGGGAAGGGAATAGGCCCATAAAGATTTTGTGAGCAGTTTCTCCTAAGACTCAATCTCCTTGAGATTCAAGCAGCAATTACTATGTTATTCAAGCTATTCTGAGCAGAAAAAAATATAGTTTCTTACAAAGCCAAAATAACTGACACCAAAACATCAGAGACAACACAAAAAAGAAAATAAGAATTTTCTTAACATAAACTGTACATGATATTTTACCCTTACATTCTACAGACTTGAAAAGTAACTTTTTTTTTTTTAGATTTTTATTTATTTATTCATTCAGAGAGAGTGAGAGAGAGGCAGAAACACAGGCAGAGGGAGAAGCGAGCTCCATGCAGGAAGCCCGATGTGGGACTCGATCCCAGGTCTCCAGGATCACACCCCGGGCTGCAGGCGGCGCCAAACCGCTGCACCACCGGGGCTGCCCTGAAAAGTAACTTCTAACAATATATACAATTATACCCAATTTCTAAACACAAAGCATCTGGATTTTGTTATTGTACCATGTAAGAAGGCATTACAGTATAGCAGAAAAAACAAAGAACATGGTTATGGCAAGGGCACTCCTAACATACCTTCATGGCACAATGTACATCCTTAGTCAAGAATGTTTGTAACAGCCACAATCCTATCAGCAGATGCTAAAAACACATTTACTAAAACTCCATAATCATTTCTAATAAAAGGAACAGAAGACTACAATAAATGATACATTCTAACAAAAACACGATTATCATTCCAAAAGGTGAAATATTAAAACCATTACTTTTTTTTTAAGATTTTATATATTTATTCATGAGAGACACAGAGACAGACAGGCAGAGAGAAACACAGGCAGAGGGAGAAGCAGGCTCCATGCAGGGAGCAAGATGTGGGACTCCCAGGTCTCCAGGATCATACCCTGGGCTGAAGGCGGCGCTAAACCTCTGAGCCACGTGGGCTGTCCTTTAAAACCATTTCAATTAAAACCATTAATTAATGGTTTTAATATTAAGCAATGAGGAAGACTTTATATATGTCATATATAATATATATAAGCCAATAAATATTAGTTAATACCATCTTGGTGGCTCCAGCCAATGGAATAATAAAATGATAGCTGGTTTAACCACTGAATATAAGGAGATAAACCAATTACTCTTTTGCTATCACTGAATACCCAGAAAACACAAGAGGCTCTAATAAGAAAATTATTTAAATTAATAAGAAAATAGGAAAGCGGCTCCTGGCTGGCTCAGTCAGGAGAGCGTGCAACTCTTGATCTCAGTGTCATGAGTTCCAGCCACATGTTGGGTGCAGGGATTACTTTAGCAATTAGTATCCAAAAATAGAAATACAAGGAAAAACTCCATTCACAATGGCTACAAACATATAAAATATTTAAGGAAAAAGCTAATAAGGAGGACAAAAGACATGTATGAAGAAAACTATAAAATCTTAGCTAAGGCCATAAAATCTAAACAAATGAAAAGACAATCTACATTCTGAGATGGGAAAACTTGATCTGCACACACATACACACACAAGTATATATAAGCATAGAGAAAAATATGGGAGGAAATATGCGGGATTATCAACAAAAGGGAGGAGAAGAAGAAAAGATCACTTTTTTTAAAAAAGCATATACATTTTAAAATGTTAAAATTATATATAATGAATGTGTATCTACATGAATGCATTAAAATCTACCATCTAGGGATCCCTGGGTGGCGCAGCGGTTTGGCGCCTGCCTTTGGCCCAGGGCGTGATCCTGGAGACCCGTGATCAAATCCCACGTCGGGCTCCCAGTGCATGGAGCCTGCTTCTCCCTCTGCCTGTGTCTCTGCCTCTCTCTCTCTCTCTCTCTGTGTGTGTGTGTGTGTGTGTGACTATCATAAATAAATAAAAATTAAAAAAAAAATCTACCATCTATTATCTCCTAATGTGTAGGAATAGCATCCTATAGTGTTAAGTGAAGAAAGCAAGTTTCAAGTAATGTGTATAAAAAGGTTCTATTTCTGGAAAAAAGCAAAAACAAAGCCCTAATAAACCGGTTTAAATGTTTGCGTGAGCAAGGAATAAAAAGGATAAACTCTAGACAGTACCTTTTGGGGAACAGGAGAAAGTTTTTATCTGTATGCATGTGAACTGTTTGCACTGCTGTGATAAATACGTGCTATATTTGTTCTTTGAAAAGAAATGAAAGAACCACAATGAGCTTTCCAGACTCAATCTCAAGTGGGCTCACCATTTCTCTGAAGTGCGCAAACCTGCATTTATGATTAGCTACTTACTGAGAGTTTATGTGTCAGACTCTGTACGAAGGTCTTTTCTGTAGAATTCTCATTCAGTCCTCTCACTTCACTATTCAGTGACCACTGCTGTCACCCGCTAGACCCCAAGACCTGATCTCTACTGCCCACCTGCTTGTACTCACCAACCTTTGTCCCACATTTTTCCTTAAGCTCTTTTCTTTCCCCTTTGATCTCTTCACTCAGACAAATGGATACTGAAACCACCCCTCAAACAACAGGGTCCAGACCACCCAACCTGGACCAGTTTGAGCGTAACCCTGGACTCCAGCTTGTGCACAGGGACCTCAGAGGGACCTCCTAATATCTTTACCTCATTATAATACTAAAATCTCCTGCCTAAAGAGGAGCACAAACCTCATTTACATAACAATATATGGATAAAAGCATGTTTCCTTAAGGCGCATGTGTGGCCTGGAGCTCACCTATACCTGTGAGGACAAGGCCTCCCAACTAAATATTCATCCTAACCCTAAACAGAAGGAATCCATTCACACTCTCTCAGAGAGACAGCTTTGGAAGTTACTTCCCATGATCTTACTTGCTGCAAATAAAGTTTCCTTTGTGCACCAACTACCTGGTGGATCTGTAACTCATCAAGGGGCAAACACCCATTGGCTCAGTGACACTATTACAACCCATTTCACAGATGAACAAAGTTAGGCTACAAAGTCACTTCCCAAGGAGGGAACTGCTCACACAGTTAAAAAGTGGCAAAACTGGAACCTGATCCAGATACCACACTCTTAACTATAACTACACTAAAAAGCCTCCAGAATCTTGCTGGAATTTGACCTCAAGGTTATCTGTAAAACATCACACACCCTTTACTGAAAATCAAAATGTGTCCATCTGTTTTCCTTCAGTACATCTTCCTTTCTCTCTCCGAATCTCAAGGCCAAGAAATATAAGTCAATCAAAAGAAGTAAGAAAATAAATAAATAAATAAATAAATAAATAAATAAATAATAAATAAATAAAAATAAAATAAAATAAATAAAATAAAAAGGAGTAAGTGACCTAGAATCTCTACCTACTGAGGGGTTTTCTTGGCAACAACCAGTGTTCACTTTATTTGTTCCAAAAAAACCATCCCTTCTCTCAGAGAAGATAAAAGAAAAATTAGAAGTCAAGCATCCCGCCGCCTCTTTGCCTATAAAGCCTACCGTAGGCCCACAAAAGGTATTTGCTGAGTGCTAAATGAATAAATTTGGTATTGCACCATTCAGTCCAATCAAGCAGGAAACTTTTTTACTCTTCACATTCCACATAGTGTTACAAACACTTTCTAGTGGACTCATCTTTACAATCTTGGCTTTATTACATATTTCATTACATTAGCTTTCCTGACCCCGTTCTTAAAACACTGTGCCCCACCCCCACAGCCATCCAAGCCTTTTCTAGCCTTCTTCCTCCTGCTCTCATGACCTGGAATAATGTCTATTCTCTACACTGCTGAACATCCACCTCCTTGAAGACCTGATCATCATAAGCTCTCAAACCACAGCACAGATCTTTTCCCCAATGGCCCTGTTACTTTCGATTCCAACCAACTCTTCCCTGTTGTAATGGTTAGGTGCACAGCAGCAGTTTCCATTCTGTTTCCTCAATCTAACAAGTGAGGACACAGTCGGTGGCTTTTCTTTTAGAGAAATGCAACTTGCAGGTGTCCAGATGATAGATCCCACCCTCATCCAATGCCTTCACTATCATAATTACTACAGGTCCTGGGCTCCGGTCTCGCTTCCCTCACAAAACTGCCACAGCCAACTTTCTAAGACCGGACTGTCACCTCTCACTTAACTGCTTAAAAATCTTCCTCACCCAACAATATACCAAACTTCTAAGTATAATTTTATAAAGTGATTTCATTCTGGCCCCAAGCAGTGTTTTCCACTGCATGTTTGGCTAACTTCCCATCAGCACCTACTTTAGAACCTCACATAACCCACCCTGAGCACCAGCTGTAGACTACTAACCATTTCTTGAACATACCACACTGTCATGCCTCAGAACATTTGTCCCAACTATTCTCTGCACTGCTAAGTACCTCCCCTGACTTGACCCTCTGGAAAAACCCTACTTTAACTGTACTGTCTGGGTTAAACGACGCTTCCTCTGTAAAATTATCCCTAAATTCTACTGCCAACCTCAATGATGCAGAATAAATTGCTTTCAGCTGAACTCCCATAATGTATTCACTTATTATGGGTCCGTATTATACACAATTATTTATGCCTCACTCCTCTTAGTTCTACGTATTTATTCAGGGCAAAGGCTGTATCTTATTTCGGTGTTTTTCAAACAGTAGGGTCCAATCCACCATAAATAGATAAATCAATTTAGTGAGCCACAAGTTTTTTAAAAGATTAGAAGACATCAGAGGACACTGAGCATAACAGGGATTAAGTATAATTTTGAAAAACTTAGTTATATATATTTGTATATATGATGGGTTGTGATTGAAAATAGATTTCTTGGGATGCCTGGGTGGCTCAGCAGTTGACTGTCTGCTTTCGGCTCAGGGGTCATGCGCTCAGAGCGTGACCACGGAGTCCCACATCGGGTTCCCTGCAAGAAGCCTGCCTCTCCCTTTGCCTGTGTCTCTGCCCCTCTCTCTGTGTCTCTCGTTGAGTAAATAAATAAATCTTTAAAAAGAAAGAAAATAGATTTCTTAGGCAACTTGGGTGGCTCAGTCAGCTGAGCATCCAATTCCTGATTTCAGTTCAGATCACAATCTCATGGTGAGCTTGTGGGCTGGGCTCACAATCCAAGGAAGCAGGAAACTTTTTTACTCTTCACATTCCACACAGTGTTACAAACACTTTCTAGTGGACTCATTTTTACAATCTTGGCTGGGCTCAGCACTGGGCAAAGGAGCCTAAGATTCTCTCTGCCCCTCCCTCCCCTCTCCTTCTGTCTCTCTCCCTCTCTAAAGAAAAAGGAAAATAAAAAAGATTTCTTACTGTGAGTTGTAGTAAAAATAGTTTTGAAAAACTTCCTTAACTTTGTATCTCAGATGCATACTGTCAGATACACAGCAAGGGCTTAAAGGTGACTGCAGAAGATTAGGATCTTGAGTGTTCACATTAAGAACACATTATCATTCCTTTCCTTTATCCAGCCAGATATCCTTTCCTGGGCATGCTCCCACAATCACATCATTTCTGTTCCTTCATGCTTTTTATCTGCAATTAACCTTCTCCTTTAAAACTCAGTCACTTCCATAGAAATGCAGATCTACTGGGTCCAGCCTTCTTTTAAATTGTCTAACTTTCCTGGGGCACACCTCGGTGGTTCAGTCAGTTAAGTATCTGACTCTTGGGCAGCCCCGGTGGCTCAGCGGTTTGGGGCCGCCTGCAGCCTGGGGTGTGATCCTGGAGACCCGGGATGGAGTCCCACATCGGGCTCCCTGCATAGAGCCTGCTTCTCCCTCTGTCTGTGTCTCTGCCCCTCTCTCTGTGTGTCTATGAATAAATAAATAAAATCTTTAAAAATAAAATAAGTTCAAATCTGGGATGCCTGGGGGGCTCAGTGGTTAAACCTCTGCCTTTGGCTCAGGGCGTGATCCCGGTTCCAGGATGGAGTCCCACATCAGGCTCCCTGTGAGGAGCCAGCTTCTCCCTCTGCCTGTGTCTCTGCCTCTCTCTGTCTCTCTCATGAATAAATAAATAAACTCTTAAAAAAAAAAAAAAAAGCATCTGACTCTTGATTTTGGTTCAGGTCATGATCTCAGGATGGAGGGATCAAGCCCCCAAGTCAGGCTCCATACTCAGTGTAGTCTGTGTGTTCTTCCTCCCTCTGCTCCTCCCCCACTCACAGGGGCACACACGCTTGCGCGCGCTCTCAAATAAATAATATCTTTAAATATATATATAAGTTGTCTAACTTTCCAATGATAAGTATTAGTAAGTTTCACCCTCAAGAATCTTCTGTGTCATTCAAGAAAAACCTTTCCCATAACTATTTCTTTCAATGTACTAGCCTATCACCTTTCCTCCATCCTGAAGGGTGGACCTTTGGCCTCCACTCTGCCTCTAGCTTCCGCTCAAGTCACCAAGGGGGGTGCCAAGCTGCCTAAGGACTATACAGAGCAGCCCTTTGTCAGTTCTCAGCCTCCAGTGCTCTACAACTGGCTTCTGAGAGCACGTCGTGTATCCTCCTCCACTTCTATGTAGGTAAATAAATGGAACCTTTCAAAAATATGCCTAGCTCATAAGTACTATGTAACTCTTAATTTATTATCATGGGATCCCTGGGTGGCGCAGCGGTTTGGCGCCTGCCTTTGGCCCAGGGCGCGATCCTGGAGACCCGGGATCGAATCCCACGTCGGGCTCCCGGTGCATGGAGCCTGCTTCTCCCTCTGCCTATGTCTCTGCCTCTCTCTCTCTCACTGTGACTATCATAAATGAATTAAAAAAAAATTTAAAAAATTTATTATCATTTATTCCTCCTCTTAACCCCTAAATATACGTAACTAACTGTCCAAGATTCTGCCCTCAGCAGTCTTCCCTTTCTGCCCCACCCACTCTCTCCCTTGGCCTTGTCATCCACTCAGCAATGTTTCAACAAGCCCACCTGCAGGAAAAGTACCCATCACTCTCACAAATCTAAAGCTATCCCCTGAATCCCAGATCCACACTCAACATGTCCAAAGCGGTCTCTGACCAATCTCCTTAAATGGTCACCAGTAATATCACCATTGGCTCCCATCCTTTTCATTTCGCTGTTCCTCCCCACCCCCACCACATGCAACCAATTCTCAAATTCTGTCTCAACTCTTACCTCCTCGGTGCCTCTTCGTTCCATTTCCTAGCTCGGGCCTTCTCTATCACTCATTTACTCTAGCCCTCCAAAGTGGTCTCACACCACCCAAGACTCAACAACATGCTGCTGGCGGATAAATCTTAAAACCAGAGCTGTGATGAAGTCACTCACCAGGTCAAAACCCTTCACTGGATCTGCCCTACCTTCCTTAAAAAAAAGCACAAACTTTTCAGCTGGGCATTCAAGAGCCTCCACAGAACAGATGGCAGCAACCTCATCTCTTGGCCTTCTCTTTACTCAGTACCCACAACCTGGCCAAGCGGGAACATTCTTTCTCACTGACGTCTCAGCTCAAATATTCCTAATAAGCCTCTTTCTCCTGGTATCTTCACGCGTCCATCTCTTTTTCACCAATCCTCAACGCCCACTCAAAACTTCAACTCCTCCATAGGTTTTTGTTGTTGTTGTTGTTGTTGTTCCTGGTTATCCTTCCTCCCCCACCTCAAAGACATTCCACTCCCCCTTCTCAAGGTTCTTAGCATTTGGTCATGACCCTTAAAGGCCTATGTTCTGCAATATAGTAGGACTGTTTAGATAACCACCTTAACCTCCTTGCTTAACAGAAAGCTCCTTACAGTTAAGGACCATTTCTTCAAAATCTTCGAAACCCTTTAAACATTCAGCACGACTTCTTTTTTTTTTTTTAATTTTTTTAAATTTTTTTAAAAATTTTATTTATGATAGTCACAGAGAGAGAGAGAGAGGGGCAGAGACGCAGGCAGAGGGAGAAGCAGGCTCCATGCACGGGAGCCTGACTTGGGGCTCGATCCCGGGTCTCCAGGATTATGCCCTGGGCTGAAGGCAGGCGCCCAACCGCTGCGCCCCCCAGGGATCCCTCAGCACGGCTTCTGAGTTTTTTGCTGTTGTTGTTGTTGTTGTTGTTCGTGGTTGTTTGTTTTTAGAGGAAACTTTACAGCAAGTCATTTAGGAATTCTGGAAAACCTCAGCCATTCCCTAGGCTATCCTGATCAACACCTAATGAAAACCTAAAAGAAGGGATCTACAGTTTCTTTGTTTTGTTTTGTTTTTAACAACTTGGGTAAGAGGGAGGAAATGACTCAGTTTCCAGTGTCTTACACGCCGTCCCTGGTGGTTAAGGAGCTTAAACAGGAGCTCGAGGTACCTGGATTAGGTACCAGCGTCAACGATGCCATTAACTCGCTTAGCGCCTCCCCGTCCCTGCCCACGGAGACCTTTTTCATCCGCCCAAGGAGGAATTTCAGCTCACATCCGCACGTTCCCCTCCTTAGACATCCCGTGTTTCTACAGAACGATCCAAGCTTTTCAGGTCCCCAAGCCCCTGCCAAGCCTGCAGAGCTTCACCTCAAGCCTCGCATCCTCAGATTCCTCCATCCCGCTGCTCTGGGGGACTTGAGCACCTTTAATCAAATCCAGGTCACAAAGTGTCGGTCCCCCCCGCCCCACAACTGGTCTGGAAGCGGCGCCGGGGAACCATGCATGCAGCTCCGGCAGCGGCCAGGCTCGTCCCCCCGCTGCTGCTCCCTAACAGCAGCGCCCAGTGACCCGCAGCCCGGCGGGGGCCCTACGGGTGCAGCCTCGGGCCCGCCCGCCCGCCCGCCCGGGTGCCCTCGCCTCCCGCACCAAGCGCAGCGCTCCTCACCCAGCAACTCGAGGTTCATCCCTGAGGACTCCGGCCGCCGGGTCTCCGCTCCAGGAACGACGCCTTCTCCCCCGCCTGCTCCCGAGACCTGCGCGCAAGAGCGGGGGGCGCCGCCGAGAGCTCGGCGCAGGCTCCGGACACTTTCTGGCTTCCAGGACCCCGCGGCTTCCGCTTTCTTCCCCCGCCTTCCTTGTTCGTTTCGGATGGGCCGTCCGCAGAGATGCCTGATCAAAAAGGCGAACAAACTCGCGCGGAGCCGCTGGAGGACGCCACTGACTAAGGCACAAAAACGTAATCGTCGCCTGGTACTGGAGAAGGGGCGAACATCGGAGGCCGCGTTCTCCCGAATCGTGGACGCGAGCCGGAAGTTTCAGGCATGTGGCTAGACTACTAGCTCCCAGGCCTCGCCGTGCGGTGCGCCTGGCGGCGACGTCCCGGCGGCTGCGCGCGGGGCTGCAGGAAAGGTTCCGCGCGGCGCCGACGGCCCCGGGAGAGCGGGAGGGGGCGGCCGCGGGGCTGGGGCGGGGGGCGGGGCGCCCATTCTCCGCCCTGCAGGCTGCGCTCGCCGTGTCTGTTTCGGTCTCGGGGCCGTCACCCCTTTCGCGTACAGATAGGCCACTGGGCGCACGCAGCGCGCACGAGCCCTAGTCGGGCCTCGGAGCCTGACGGACCGGACGCCGAGGACCCAGCGGAAGGACGGCGGAGCGCCCCGCGGCTCGGGCGGGCGGGACTGCGATGGGACACGGAGCTGGCGCGCGCGAGGAGCGGATTCCCTAGAAACTGGATTGCGCTGTGAGGTCTGTGGGCTGTCAGACGGAGGAAAAGAGTGGGCCGGGCTTGGGGTGGCTCGTGTGGAGCTGCAGCGCCCGCCGTCGGCCCAGGGCGTGACCGCGGGGTCCCGGGATCGAGTCCCGCATCCGGCTCCCCGCAGGGAGCCTCCTCTCCCTCTGCCTGGGTGTCTCATGAATAGATAAGTAAAATCGTTAAGGAAAAAGGAAAAAAGAATGGCATAGGCTTTCTATTAAAAAAAAAAGGGGGGGGGAAAGAGGGGGGCTGGAGCTAGATCCCTGTATGCAGATTTAAAGCCTGCAATCCCAGCTCCGTCCCTGACCAACCCGACCTGTTGCGGGGGGGGGGGGGGGGAGGGGGGAGGGTCTTGCAGGTGAAAATGAGGGTGTTGATAAGAGTACCTGCAGGATTATTGTGCAGGGTCGATGAGCTGACACGTAGGAAGTGCTTGGAACAGCAAGCGTCCCGTAGAAGCTTAGCTGGTGTTTTTTACGTTTTTCAAAAGATTTTATTTATTCATGAAACACAGAGACACAGGCAGAGGGAGATGGGGATCCTGATGCGGGACTTGATCCCGGGACCCCGGGATCACGACCTGAGCCAAAGGCAGACGCTCAACCACTGAGCCACCCAGGTGCTCCCCCTAAACCTCAGCTATTATTATTTACGAATTATTTTACCCAGAATTATTCCATTCCCTGGAGGCCGCGGAGGTGGCTCTCCGCCCCATGTGAACAAGTGCGTTCGTCCGCATGACCACAACGTGGGGAGGATTTCATCCAAAATTTTTGTCCTGAGGACGCCTGCGTGGCTCAGAGGTTGAGCCTTTTTCTCTTCTGGGAGGTGGCCTGTTGGAGCACTTTGCCTGTATTTTGGATCATGCGGTGTTTGCCTTGTAGGATACTTAAGGGAGGAATAAGATCAGATCCATGTTTAGGAAGGAAAACAAGGACAGTGTGGAGTAGGATTGATGAGAGGAGTGGAAAACAGGTAGGAAAACACTGCAGTAATCCTGTGGAGAGATGAGGGAGACCTGACCCAAAGTCGGGGCAGAGGGGAAGAGGAAGGCAATGCATTCAGGAGAGGGGGAGGAGACAGAACTGATACAGTGGGAGAGGCCTCTTGCATGTGGAAAGCAAAGAAGGTCAGGAGACTGGCTCAACTTCCATGCTTCTGCTTTGACAGGGGACTCGGTTTGATAGGGCAGAGAATGCAGGAAAAGGAACAGCTTTGGCAAGGCAGGTGGAGAGTCCAGAGTGGGACCTGTTAGGTCTGTCTTTCTTTCTTTCTTTCTTTCTTTCTTTCTTTCTTTCTTTCTTTCTTTCTTTCTTTCTTTCTTTCTTTTTCTTTTTTCTTTTCTTTCTTTCTTTTTTTCTTTTCTTTCTTTCTATTAAAAAAATTTATTTTTTATTTTTTATTTTTTTTTTTGAGAGAGAGAGAGAGCACAAGCAGGGGGACGGGAGGGGGAGAAGGAGAAGCAGGCTCCCTGATGAGCAAGAAGCCTGATGCGGGACTCTATGCCAAGACCCTGGAATCATGACCTGAGCCAAAGGCAGACACTTAACCAACTGAGCCACCCAGACACTGCATGGGACATGTTAGATTTAAAGAGTCTGAGAAATTCAAGTGACCATACTAACCTGGGGTTCAAAGAAGAGGTTTAGCGTAAAGATCTACTATACTTCGATTCTAATATGTACATTTCCCTACATTTAAAAATCTGTTATATTGGGGATCCCTGGGTGGCGCAGTGGTTTGGCGCCTGCCTTTGGCCCAGGGCACGATCCTGGAGACCTGGGATCGAATCCTGCGTCGGGCTCCCGGTGCATGGAGCCTGCTTCTCCCTCTGCCTGTGTCTCTGCCTCTCTCTCTCTGTGACTATCATAAATAAATAAAAAATTTTTTTTAAAATCTCTTATATTTAATTGTATCTCAATTATTTAGCAGTGAGGTTTTTTTTTTTAGTGTTGCATAAGATAACTGTCTTATAAGTCATACTATCTTTGATTTGATGAAAAATAGTATAATTAGTGGAGTCTGCTTTACAAGTGTTGGTTGGAGCTTGTTAATACTGCCACTACAAACTAAGGTTCCCCAATCTGTGTGTTGAAGGGGAGAAAAGGAAATTTTGAACATCCTTTCTTCCTGGCCTGAAGCAACTTGTCACTGTTATTCAGATTCTGTGAGAGAAAAAAACTTATTTCTTGTCTGGGTTGAACTTACATCTCATTAAAGACTTTATTCATTCATTCATTCATTCATTCATGAGAAACAGAGAGAGAGGGGCAGAGACACAGGCAGAGGGAGAAGCAGGCTCCTCTCAGGAGCCTGATGCGGGACTCGATCCTGGATCCTGGGATCACAACCTGAGCCGAAGGCAGCTGCCCAACCACTGAACCACCCAGGTGCCCCTCATTAAAGACCTTTACCTCTCCCTAAATTAAGCCACTGGTACTTACCTCTCCTCCAGGTAAAAGTCAGGAATTCTCTTAGTGGAATATGTCCCAGTCACCCAGTATACAGTCTGGCAGCTGGTTCAAATCACAGGGAATATAGTAAGGGCCAGGAGATTTTTGTCACATTTCAAGGATTTAACCCAGTGATTCTCAACCTTATCTGTACGTTGGAATTTCTACAGCACCTTAGAATAATACAGGTGCCTGAGTCCCACACCCAAAGACTCTGCGTTAATTGCAGAACCTACCGAGAGCATTCCTAAGCATTGGTATATTTAAAAAGTTCTTAGTGATTGTCATGTTCAGTCAAGGTTGAGAACCATTACTGTAGTACAAGACTGGGGGTGTCACTCAAATTATTGGCCTTGTGAGGGAGCAAAGACTTTCTGAAAAAATGTACTCATGACCACCACTCATGCTTACTGTCAGAGATTACAGACTTCAAAGCAGTTAGAGCTAAGAAAGAAAGCATGAAAGAGACCATAACATCAACACTGTTCTCAGTTCTGTTGAGAAGGATTGGAAGGAAAGAAAGATATGTGTGTATATATGTATCTGTGACATTCACGTGAAGATACACTCCAACAATGGGAAAAAGGCTCATACATAAGGTTATTCATTGCAGTAGTATTTGTAACTGCAATATTTTAGAAACAATCTAAGTGCACATTTATGATAAATTATACAATGGCACTCAGCAGCTGTTAAAAAAAAATGAGGAAGAACTCTGTGAACTGATGTAAAGTGTTGCCAAGACACATTTCTAAGTGAAAAAAGCAAAGCACGAATGCCACCCTAAGAAAGAAGGGAATATAAGAAAATACGCTGTATTTGTCCGTTTGTGCAAGAGACCTGCTGTGCAAGAAAGGTAAGTCAGAAAATAAGGAGATTTGTTTCCTGTAGGGGATAGGTGGGAAAAAGATGGGAAAGTGGGGTAAATGAGAATAGGGTAGCAGGCGTGAGGGGGTAGTGATGCTCAGAGTACATATTTGTGTAGTTTTGACTGAACAATGGTAATGTTTCCCATGCCCCCAAAATAAATAACTAAAACCAACTGGGACATGGAGAGAGCCCAAATGGAATAAAAAATACTAAAAAGCGAACCTACTGTAAGTAAAAAAAAAAAAAGCTACACTAAAAAGGATGGGAAGAACTAACATGAGCCGTAGGTTGGATACCACAAGCCTAGAGACAAAAACAGAACTGCAGAAAATACCTCCATTAGCTAGACACTAGTACTTGTTGCACACAAGCTCCACTGATGAGTGCAAAAAGTAAGTGGACAGAAGTGTGAAGAGAAGCAGAATTTGAGTAGATATCTGCTGCAATATACCTATTAACTACAAAGGAAAAGGGTAGTTTTACAGTGGGAAATCTGGCAGAAGCCACCTTGATCAGGCGATAAAGGTCAACATCACCAGTAACAAGACAAAGTAACATCATGAACCTGATAGGATACACGGAGGACACAGTGTCACCCGTAATATTAAGCCTAATCATAAGAAAATGTCAGACAAACCCAAATTGCAGGACATTTGACAAAATAACTGGTCAGTACTCTTCAAAAAAGTCAGTCTGGAAAGACAATGTCACAGGAGTTTTTACAGACTGCATGATACTAAGAGAAATAACTACATGCTGTGTGGGATCCAGTCAAGAGCCTAGAATAAGAAAACGACACTAGCAAAAAAGCTGGTAAAATTCAAGAAAAGTGTTTAGTTAGTAGTTTTGTAACATTAATCTTTTTGGTTCTGACAATTGTACTAGAGTTCTGTAAGATGTTAACATTAAGGGGATCCCTGGGTGGCTCAGCAGTGTAGCGCCTGCCTTCGGCCCAGGGTGTGATCCTGGAGTCCCGGGATAGAGTCCCACATCGGGCTCCCTGCATGGAGCCTGCTTCTCCTTCTGCCTGTGTCTCTGCCTCTCTGTCTCTCTGTGTCTCTCAATAAATAAATAAAATCTAAAAAAAAAAAAAAAAGATGTTAACATTAAGAGAAGATTTGAGACGAATATATGAAAACTATTTTTGCAACTTTTCTATAAGTCTAAAATAATTCCAGGTAAAAGTTTTTTTTAAGGGCATTAACTGGGGCACCTGGGTGGCTCAGTGGTTGAGCGTCTGCCTTTGGTTCAGGTCATGATCCCAGGGTCCTGGGATCCAGTCCCACATCAGGCTCCCCAGAGGGAGCCTGCTTCTCCCTCTGCCTGTGTCTCTGCCTCTCTCTCTCTCTCTGTCTCTCATGAATAAATAAATAAAATCTAAAAAAAAAAAAAAAAAAAACAGTAAAAAGGACATTAACTGCTTCTTCATCTACTCTTATGAGGACAACTGACCCAAGCCAAATGCATACTTTGTACAACCTTCCAGAAGATCATTGCCTAATAATAGAAAGGAAGAGGGATCCCTGGGTGGCGCAGCGGTTTGGCGCCTGCCTTTGGCCCAGGGCGCGATCCTGGAGACCCAGGATCGAATCCCGCGTCGGGCTCCCGGTGCATGGAGCCTGCTTCTCCCTCTGCCTGTGTCTCTGCCTCATTCTCTCTCTCTCTCTCTCTGTGAGTATCACAAATAAATAAAAATTAAAAAAAAAAAAAAAGATTTAACACTTTAAAAAAAAAATAGGAAGAGACAGAAGACTTAAAAATACAACTTATTCACACTCAAGCAATTCCACATAAAGTTACTGAATCTGAGGAGGACATAAGGAAGTGAATGGGGGAAGGTAGAAAGCATAACGCTCAAAGTTACAAATTTCAAAAACAAGAGTCACTAGTTCCAAGTTTTGACATATGAGGTCTAGAAATTTATTTTGGGGGCTCTTCCTCCAGGTGCAGAGCATTGGAGCAGCCTCTTGGGCGAGACGAGACCTGTGTGGTCATCCAGGGCCCTACACTTAGAAGGGCCCCCACCCTTGGTTTAATGTTCTGCTGTTGCAATCTTGAAATCTTTGATAATTTTTGAACAAGGGAGCCCTGGTTTTCATTTTGCATAGGGCCCCAAAAATTAGGTAGTTAATTCAGTCTGCCTTCACTTGCCAACCATAATTTAGCAGAAAGAGAAGCTTCATTCATATGGTGCACCCTGTCCCGCCAGGCTACAGTTGATTGCTCTGTGGATAAGCCTCTGACCCAAGCTGAACCCAATTAGATTCCTTTCCAAGAATTTGGAATGTGGACTGAGAGGCCCCCATCATCTGGCATGTCTGTTGAAGAGAATGGATATGAATGACAGGGCTACTGGCGTCTAACAGATGGAAGCCATGGTAGTTGGTTTCTGATTGAGCAATAAAGCAGAGATTCAGAAGCAAATCAAAGTAATACTTTCTGTATCCAATCTGTTCCCAAGAACATCCTCTCATTCTGTTAAATATCCTTGGACCGGGGATCCCTGGGTGGCGCAGCGGTTTGGCGCCTGCCTTTGGCCCAGGGCGCAATCCTGGAGTCCCGGGATCAAGCCCCTCGTCGGGCTCCCTACGTGGAGCCTGCTTCTCCCTCTGCCTGTGTCTCTGCCTCTGTCTCTCATTCTCTCTCTGTGTCTTCCATGAATAAATAAATAAAAATCTTTTTAAAAAACTAAAAATAAAAAATAAATAAATATCCTTGGACCTTTATAACAGATAACATTTTGCTTGTGCTAGTACAAAACCTGTTTTGTTGATTACAAAAGTCTTAACTCATTCTGCTCCCCAACGATGCAGAATGCTCAAACCCCACTTCTGTTGGGAGGGAAGAGGGAAGGGAGTATCATTTCAAACTGAAAAGATTTACAAAACCATTTCTAAAACCAAAACAACCATTCAAAGTTGCTTTATTTTTTTTTTTTAAGATTGTATTTATTTATTTGATAGAAGACTGCACAAGCAGAGGGAGCAGCAGAAAGAGAGGGAGAAGCAGACTCTCTGCTGAGCAGGGAGTCCAATGCAGGGCTCAATCCCAGGACCCTGAAATCATGACCTGAGCCAAAGGCAGACGCTTAACCAACTGAGCCACCCAGGTGCCCCCGAAGTTGCTTTAAGTAAAGAAAACCCACAGTTGCTCCTTTCCAAAAACAAAGGAAAACATTGCATAAAGGAAAAAGCAACAACGACAAAAACATTATATGAAGACAGCACATTGTTTTTCTCTCAATTCTCTGAGTCTCCAATCCAATGTAATCATTTCAATCATCTTTACTGCACTGGATGCTAATTAATATACTTGGTGAAATTCAAAACCTTTAAAAAAACATTAGATAAAACCCCTGATATACGGTTTTCAGCGTAGTTTTTTTTTTCCCCATTTACCTATTTTTCCTTCTATACTCCCTATTTTTGCCCTTTTTCTAAAAATATTTTTTTTAGGATTTTATTTATTTATTCCTGAGAGACACAGAGAGAGGCAGAGACACAGGCAGAGGGAGAAGCAGGCTCCATGCAGGGAGCCCGATGTGGAACTCGATCCCAGGACCCCGGGATCACGACCTGAGCCAAAAGCAGACGCTCAACCACTGAGCCACCCGGATGCCCCTTACCTTTTTCTTTTCTTTTTTTTTTTTTTTAAAGAAAGCTTATGTAACTTGTTATACAAGTCAGACTTCAAGCTACAGGCACTTCAAGGAAAGAGAACAACTGTCATGTTTGGCAATAAGTCCGTAGAGGAGGAAGGAAGAGGAGTTTATTCCTCAGTGTCCCTCACCTTCAGTGATCTATAACCAGAATCTGAAGTCTGTCTCATCCCAGGCCAGAATCCAAGTACTGACAGTGTTCATCTGCTAGGAGGCGCAGAGACTTCTGATGCGGTTCTCCCAGAAACTGGAAGGTTCTCTTGGAGAGGCTTATTCAACCAGAAAATATACAGAATATATAAAGAAACACAGGGGTGCTAGGGTGGTGGCTTCAGTCAGTTCAGCGTCCGACTCTTGATTTTGGCTCAGGTCATGATTTCTGGGTCTTGAGATAGGTCTATATAGTTTTTCTAGTATCTTTATCAGATTTTGCTATTGATACCACATTAGCATCATCAAATGAGTTGAAAAGTTAGCATTTTTTTTATTCCTAGTTCAAATAGTTTTTTTTTAGTCAAAAGTGAATATCTTTTTTTTTTAAGATTTATTTATTTATTTCAGAGAGAAAGAGAGAGAGAGCATGAGTAGGGGGCAGGGAGAGGGAGAAGCAGATTCCCCACTGAGCAGAGAGCCTGACACAGGGCTCCATCCTAGGACCCAGGTATCGTGACTCAAGCTGAAGGAAGATGCTTGACTGATTGGGCCACCCAGGCACACCTCAGATGTCTTTATTTTTTAATACATTTTATTTTTTTAGAGCAGTTTTAGGTAGTCAGCAATACTGAGCAGAAGATGCAGAGATTTCCCATACACCACCTACCCCCACACATACATAGCCCCCCCCCATTATCAACATCCCCCACCAGAGTGGTACTTTTGTTACATTTGATGAACATACAACAAATGACACATCATTATCACCCTAAGTCCTTAGTTTACATTAGGGTTCACTGTTGCTGTTGTATATTCTATGGGTTTTGACAAAGATATGACATGTATCCACCATTATAGCGTCATACACTGTAATTTTACTGCCCTAAAAATCCTTCCAGGCTCTGCCAACTTACTCTGCCGTACCCACACCCCCTGGCATCCAGTGATCCTTTTGCGATCTCCATAGGTTTGTTTTTTTGTTTTGTTTTTTGCCTTTTAGAGAACATCATATAGTTGGAGTCATACAATATGTAGCCTCTTCAGATTGGCTTCTTTTACTTAGCAATATGCATTTAAATTTCCTCGATGTTTTTCCATGGCTTGATGGCTTTTTTTTTAGTATCAAATAATATTCCATTGTCTGGATGTACCAATGTTTATTTTATCCATTCATCTACTGAAGGATATCTTGGTTGCTTTTAAGTTTGGCACTTAGGAATAAAGCTGCCAAAAACATTCATGTGTAGGTTTTGTGTGGACACACTTTTCACTCCCTTTGGATAAATACCAATAAGTATGATCACTGGTTTGTGTGGTAAGAATATGTTTAGTTTTCTAAGAAACCACCAAACTGTCTTCCAAAGTGACTACCAGTCTGCATTCCCACCAACAATGACAAGTTGCTACATCCTCATCAACATAAGGTGTTGTCCGTTTTCTGGATTTTGGCCATTCTAGTAGGTGTGTAGTGGTTTCGCTCATTTTAATTTGCACTTTGCTGGTGACATGTGGTGTGGGGCATCTTTTCATATGCTTATTTGCCATCTATATATCTTCTCTGGTGAGTTGTCTGTTTAGATCTTCTGCCCATTGTTAAATCAGGTCATTTTCTATTTGTTGAGTATTAAGAATTCTTTGTATATTTTGGATAACTGTCCTTTATCAAATGTGTCTTTTGCAAACATTTCCTCCTAGTCTGTGACTTCTATCTTCATTCTCTTAACAGCATCTTTCACAGAACAGAGCATTATAATTTTGATGAAGTCCCGTTTATCAATTCTTTCTTTCATAGATCCTGCCTAGTGTTGTATCTAAAAGTTACTCCAATGTGCAAGGTCTTCTACATTTGTCCTATTTTAACTTCAAGAAACTTTGTATTTCTGTATTTTACATTTATTTTATTTATTTATTTGAGAGGGAGAGTGGGGGAAAGGGCAGGGAGAGGGACCAGCAGACTGTGCTGAGCACGGAGCCCAGTGTGGGGCTCAATCCCACGACCCTGAGATCATGACCTGAGCCAAAATCAAGAACCAGCTGCTGAACCAGCTGAGCCACCCAGGCGCTCCACATTTAGTTTTGTGATCCATTTTGGGTTAACTTTTGAAAAAGGTATAAGGTGTTTGTGTCTAGATTCATTTTCATTTCAATAAGCTCTATGCCCATTGTGGGGCTTGGACTCACAAACTGAAGATCAAGAGTTGCATGCTCTACTGACTTAGCCACCCAGGTGCTCCTGGATTCTTTTTTTTTTTTTTTTACACGTGGATGTCCAGCTACTGTAGTACCATTTGCTGAAAAGAAAGAAAGTCTTTCTCCACTGTGTTGATTAGAGTAGCTTTATAGCAAGTCACATAAGTGTCAATCCTCTGACTTCATTCTTTTCCTTTAATACTGTGCTGGCTCTTCTGGTTTTTTTTTGTTTTTTTTGTTTTTTTTAGATTTATTTATTTATTTATTTATGATAGACAGAGAGAGAGAGAGAAAGGCAGAGACACAGGAGGAGGGAGAAGCAGGCCCCACACAGGGAGCCCGACGTGGGACTCGATCTCAGGTCTCCAGGATTACACTCTGGGCTATAGGCGGTGCTAAACCGCTGCGCCACCAGGGCTGCCCTATATTGCTGGATTTAATTTGCTAGTACTTTGTTGAGGATTTTTACATCTGGTTCATGAGAAATATTAATCTGCAGTTCTTTTTCTGTAATGTCTTTGTCTGGTTTTGGTATCAGCGAAATGCTGCCCCGGTAAAGCGAGTTGGGAAGTATCTCTCTGTTTGTTTTAGAAAGATTATAGATAACTGGTATGATTTCTTCCTTAACTGTATAGAATTCACCAGTGAACCAACTGGGCTTGGTGCTTTCTATTTTGAAAGGTTATTATTGATTTGATTTCTTAAATATGTATAGGCCAATTCAGATTGTCTGTTTTTTCTTGTGTGAGTTTTGGCAAAGTATATCTTTTAAATAATTGTTTCATTTCATCTAGGTTATCAAATTTGTGGGAACAGAGTTGTTCATAATATTCTTTTATTATCCTTTTAATGTCCACATGTCCTCCACTCATGTCCCTACTTCCATTTCTGATGTTTGTAATATACTTCTATATTACTAATCTCTCTTAGTTAGCTTAGCTGGAAGCTTATCAATTTTATTGATGTTTTCAAAGAACCAGCTTTTGGATTTGTTGATTTCTTGGTTTCAATGTAATTGATTTGTGATGTAGTATGACTTTTTATTATTTCTTTTCTTCTGCTTACTTTGGATTTAATCTCTTCTTTTTCTAGTTTTTTAAGGTGGAAACTTAGATGATTGGTTTTAGAGCTTTCTTTTTTTCTAATATATGCGTTCAAAGGTGTCTGGGAAGCATCCAACCGTTGATTGCCACTCAGGTCATGATCTCAGTCGTGGGCTCTGAGCTGGGCATGGAGTCGGCTTAAGATTCTCTCTCCTGGGCAGCCCTGGTGGCTCAGCGGTTTAGCGCCACCTACAGCCCAGGGCCTGATCCTGGAGTTCCGGGATCGAGTCCCACGTCGGGCTCCCGGTGCATGGAGCCTGCTTCTCCCTCTGCCTGTGTCTCTGCCTCTCTCTCCTCTCTGTGTATTCTCATGAATAAATAAATAAAATCTTTTTAAAAAAAGATTCTCTCTCCCTCTCTCAATAAATAAATAAATAAATAAATAAATAAATAAATAAATAAATAAAAATAATATATGCATTCAGTACTATGAATTTCCCTCTAAGTGCTGCTTAGGGTTCTCCGGAGAAATGGAGTGTGTGTGTGTGTGTGTGTGTGTGTGTGTGTGTGTGTAATATATATGAGAGATTCTATGTATTGTCTCACATGATTATAAACGCTAAGAAGTCCCATGATATGCCTTCTGCAAGCTGGAGAACCAGGAAAACTGGTGATGTAATTCAGTCTGAGTCCAAAAGCCTGAGAACCAGAAGTTCCAATCCCAGGGCAGGAGAAATGGATGGCCCAGCCCAAATAGAGTAAATTTTTTTTTTTTTTAAGATTTTATTTCTTCATGAGAGACACAGAGAGAGAGAGAGAGAGAACCAGAGACACAGGCAGAGGGAGAAGCAGGCTCCACACAGGGAGCCCGACATGGGACTCAATCCCAGGTCTCCAGGATCACACCCTTGGCTGAAGGTGGCGCCAAACCGCTGAGCCACCTGGGCTGCCCCAGAGAGAGTAAATTCACCCTTCCTCTGCTCTCCATGGATTCATGATACTTGCCTACACTAAGGGATGACTGTCTGCTTTACTCAATTCACCAATTCAAATGCTAATCTGTTCCTGAAACACCAGCCTCAAAGGCTCACTGATGGCCCCAGCCCACAGTATGGACAGAGCACCACCACCACCACTGCGCCCCCCACCCCCCCCCCCCCCACCCCCCGCCTCAGGAAGCCTGCCATCCCTCAACAGACACAGTCCTTAAATGTATTGGAGTGGGGCCTGATAAAGATTCTTTGCCTGATCAGAAATTAGTCAGACTCCTGAACCCCATCCTAGGCCCATCTGTGTACTTCCTTGTGAAACCTAGTTTTAGCAGGAACTCTGCTAAGTCAGTTTAACCAGAACCCCCAGCTTCAATATCTGATCAGGTTCCTCATCCTCCACTACACCCAGGTGATGTTGGATCACCCCCGTCCGTCTTCAGCAAGAGTCCTGTTAGCCTGAATCCCTCTGACCTCCTGGTTTTCTCTTACTAACATTCTATCCACTGACCATACTCCTTGGCCATAAATTCCCACTTGCCCTTGTTGTGCTTAAAGTTGAGCTCATTCTATCTTCTCCACTGTAAAATCTCCCTGCAGTGTTCCCTCTGCCTTTCACAATGGTCCAGAATAAAGTCTGCTGGACCAGACCATCTTCCACAAATGTCAGTGATTTTTTTTTTTTAACAGGTCCATCATTATAGGGTTTCGGCTCCTTGAAGCCAACCCCTTCTTGGGTGTAGGCCTCAAAATGCAGCAGATTGTCAACCTACACCACCCTTCCTTCTTGTGATTTTTCTTCTCCCTCTACTTTGGCTTCCTGAAGATCACTTGAAGCAGAAGGAGTGAGAGAAGAGAGGTGAACAAAAGGAAGAGAGTGAAGAAGGGAAGAGTGAGGAGGGTAAAAGGTGAGGAGGACCAGCCACAAGCTTGGTGGATCTCCCTCCTGGTCCAGGGGAAAGAATACAGCATTAGTGCTTGAGTTCTTTGTCACCTGTGGCCAGGACTGGGTTAGGCACAGGGTGGAGCATCTCTGTGTGCCTCCACCTTCTTGTCCCACCAAGCCTCCTGAGAATTAGCTTCTTGATCTCTCTACTTAACACCACTCCTCCCCTGCCTGTCTGCTCCTGCCCACCTTGTCAGCCCTCTGTCCCCTGTGCTCTTGGCCTTCCACGGTGTGAGTGGTCTGGCCTCTCTGCCTACCAGGTTCACAGTCTAGGGAGGGGCAGAGGTAGTGACCACTCAAACTTGCCCCTTAATCTTGGCAGTACCTCAGTCACTCTCCTCTCCCCCTACCTTGTCCTTGAACATGAGGATCTGGGTTCCTGTTTTCAAAGGACAGAATGGTATGCTTCATGGTCAGGCATACAAGTCTGGGCAGAGCACATGTCCAAGAGGGAAGGATGGAAAGGCAGTCCGGCTTGACCAGCAGGTTCACACCTCCCCCAAACCCTTTCCCCACAGGGATCCAGCACCAGGGACAGCATCCACCGACACTCCATTTTGACTTCTCTATCTGAATGCCGATGTGAAAATCTTTGTCCCTCTCCTCCAGTAGCTTGGCCAATGGGACAGGCCTGTGACTTACTGATCCTTCTGTATTACTTAGAAACAACTTCTAGGGCCACACCCGAGGGGCAGCACAAAGAGCTCTGCTGAACACAAGCTTGAGAAATCCAGACCTTGCCACCATCAGCTGACAATTGAAAGCCACAAGTGGCACAAATCTTCTACCTCCTTGGGCCAGGCCTTACCTTCTAAGATTTAATCTCTTAGCTCCCGCACCAATGGAAACTTTCTTAAGCTGCCCAGAGCCCTCATTCTCTGCTCTACCAGACCCTCCTTTTCCTGCTGTGGTGGCTCTTCTGGATCCAGTGTATGGGGTGTTCCAGCCAAAGGCCCTCCTCCTCTGTATCTGGGGATAGAGCAGTTACCCCTTAAAGAAACCCCAGGCCAGTTGGTGACCTCCCTCAACTCTACAACTGGTGGGCCCTTGGCATCATCCGCAGGCTGCCTCTCTGCTCACCTGCCCAGACTATCACCCCTCACCTCCATTTCTGGCACAGAAAGCTCTTTTTCCAAAGTTGTTCTTGCATTTCAGGGCTATACACTCCTCCTTAATTCCTGAAATTGGATGGGGATGCCATACAGAGACTGCCAGACCCCATGGCTGGAAGGGAAATGAAGAAACACATTGGCCAGATTACTCTTCCCCACTGAGCAGGGAGCCCGAGGCAGGGCTTAATCCCAGGACTCAGGAATCACGACCTGAGCGAGCTGAAGGCAGATGCTTAACCGACTGAGCCAGATGCCCCAGAAATAAAATCTAAAAAAAAAAAAAAAAACAACTGTAGTTGCAGGATAGCCATCAGACAGAGCTCTATGACCTTCAGGGGAAGGTGAGCTAGGGTGAAAGATTCCCCAACCTTTCTCCCACCACTCTCCAAACTCCCACGCGTGCAGCTGAACCCCACTGGAAGCACAGAGCAAAAGATGGGGTGCACAGGGGCCAGGGGGCTGTGTGGAGAGGGGAAAGAGTGGAGGCGGAGGGGCAGAGAGCATTCAGCACGATCCCTGCTGTGTGCCAGACACTGAGCAAAACAGAAGAGCATTTGCCATCATGCTGTTCACAATCTCAAAGAGGACACTGGACTTTCAGCAATGAACCATAAAAAAAGTAATGAATATACCCATTATTCTCAGGAACACATAAAATGCTTATAAAGATTTACCACGAGCTAGCCCGCAGAGCAAGTTCCAACAGATTTATAAAAAACAGGCATCCTACAAACCGCATTCTCTGCCCACAATGTCTTGTTATAAATCACTGACAAAAACACCAAGAAATTCTTCCTCACATTTGGAAATTTAAAAACATACCCATGTAAAACTTAGGGCAGAGAAAACATTATAACAGCAAATAGAAAATACTGAAACTGAACTATAACAAGCATGTTTCATAGTAAAACTTGTAGGGTGCGAGCAGCCTGGGTGGCTCAGCGGTTTAGCGCCACCTTCAGCCCAGGGCTTGATCCTGGAGACCCGAGATCGAGTCCCTGCATGGAGCCTGCTCCTCCCTCTGCCTGTGTCCGCCTCCCTCTCTGTGTCTCTTTTGAATAAATGAATAAAATCTTTAAAAACAAAAACAAAAACTTGTAGGATGCAGCAACAGTTGTAATCCAAGGGAAATCCTAAACGTAATTGTTTGTGTGAGGAAGGAAGCAACTTGAAAATTCATGAGCTAAGCATCCAGCTTAGGAAGATGGGTCAGGGGTCCTGGGTGGCTCAGTGGTTAAGTGTCTCCCTTTGGGTCAGGTCATGATCCCGCGGTCCTGGGATCCAGCCCTGCCTTGGGCTCCCTGCTCAGTGGGGAGCCTGCTTCTCCCTCTCCCTCTGCCCCCCCCCCCAGATCATGATGTTTCTATCTTTCTCACAAATAAATACATTAACAAATAAATAAAAACTTTTAAAAAGAAGAAGGATAACAGTGGGCCATGGACTCACCCTTAAAGAGAGAACCAAGATGATAAATAAGAGAAGGAATTTGTGAGCTAGGAAACAGAGGTGCAGTGAGAGAAAGAAGCAAACCAAAAGTTGGTTCTCTGAGAAAGAAGAGGATGGCCACGTCGCTGGCCACGTCGCAGTACATTCACACCTGAGAATAATCTCTCGCGTTGAGAGTAAGTGTACTGCAGTGACAGCCAGTTAGCTTGGAGAAAAAGCAGACGTGATGAGTGAAGAGGAAACAGTTATAGAAGATGAAATACAAATAATACCATTTTCTTAAAGGTTTTATTTATTTGGGAGAGCACGAGCGGGGAGTGGGGGGGTGCAGGAGACGCAGACACCCCACTGAGCGGGGAGCCCAATGTGGGGGCTCCGTGCCAGGACCCTGGGACCATGACCTGAGCCGAAGGCAGATGCTTACCTGACTCAGCCACCCAGTGCCCTGGTAATACCATTTTTAAAGCTCAAGAACATGCAAACCCAAACTATATACCATTTAAAACACATGTATATTTGGAAAAGCTTTTTGCTTTTAAAGCAAGAGAATGACAAGCGCAATAGTAACCCGGGGTGGGAGAGAGACACGGGACTGTCATCTGGAAGAGCACGCAGGGGCATCAACTCGGTGGGAATGTTCTGATCCACAAATTATATGGTAAGTTCACAGTTTTAAAATTTATCGTGTTGCATAATTTTCAAGAATGATACATATATATTTTTAGCAGGTATCAGATAGAAGTAGCAGTTTTTAGAAACTGTGAGCAAATCCTGCTCAGTAAGAGGTCTCAGACTAGCCACCTTTTCTGCATGTTCCCAGCCTGGAACCCTGGGAAGCTTAACTTAATCTCAGAGCCTGTGGCTTCACTTGGAGGCTGGTTTTGCCCCATCCTTCTACCTTTTCGACTCCTGAATTCTACACATAGAAAGGCTGTCATTTAGCACATTCTTAGATGCTTGACCCTCTTTGATGTCATTAGGATGCCCTGCTGAGACAACAAGGAAGACAGAAAGGAAAGAGACTCAAGAGGGTCTTCTTTTGAATGTCCTTCCCAGAGACCCAGCTGCGACTCCTCCATGCCTGGGCTTCAATCTGCAAATCTACCTTCACCACCTTGCCTCTCAGTAGTGCCAGAGGGTGGGGCCGGATGCGGAGCAGCCCAACACGTGAAGTGCACTGGACATACGTCTTCTGAGCCTGTCCTAAACGTGGGTCCCTTTTCTAACAAGTCTTTGATTACCTTTCAGGAATTCCATCTTCTCCACTGAACACAGTTTTGATGGGCAGACAGATGGAGGTCCCTGCCACCTGCACGGAACCTGGAGGGCACAGAGCCTTCCAGCTGTGAGCCGATACAGCTGCAAGATGGGTCTGGGGCCTGTGCCGAGTCAAGTGAGAAGATTCTTCGGCTGCCGCCTCATGAGGGAGTGAAGGTGGCTCCTCACAGCCCTAGCCAGGCACTCGGCAGTCGCCTGCAGGTCTACTGTGGTTCCTACCCAGTGATTCTGTGGGCCTGTAATATCTTTCCAATACCTACTTCCTTCCTCTTGAATTAGCCATTCCATTCATTTTCTTAAGTGGCAAGAAAAATAGATATTCACAGTAGATAACAATAGAATAACAGAAATGCGATCCACTGGAGTTAGAGTTCTCTCCCTAGGAAAACCACTGTTAAGTTTGATATGTATCAAATTGACACATATTACAAACCTTTTTCTAGCCATATACAGAGAGAGAGGAACTAGATTTCTAGAGAAATTGGGGTTAGGGAGATGGGATTATTATTCAAAAAAGGGACCATATGAAATATACACTTACATACTTTTCCACTCAATGACCTAGAATAAACATCCTTGTCAGCGCATAGAGAGCTGTGTCATTCCTTTTAATGGCTGCATAGAATTCCACCGGGTGAGCACAATTTAATCCTAATCTATTGCCAGACATGAACATCGCCTCCAACTTTCTAGTATTACAAATAATGATGCCGTGAATACCCTTATACTTACATGGTTTTGCATACCAGTGAAAATATTTTTGTAGGTAATGACTACATAGAAATCACTTCTGGAGCAAAGGACATATACATTTAAAATTTTTATAATAGGTACTGCCAAATTGCCCTTCTGCAGCTACACCCACTTCCCAACAACAGGGAAGTGTTCATCCCCCACAGTTATGAATAGTTTTTAAAGGTTTTTAGTAATTTGATAGATGGAAATATCTTTCTCATATGGATTTCCCTATTGATGAGGATGCACATCTTTTTCAAAAATGTATTATATAATTTGCTTGTAGATTTTTTCTTATTGATTTCTTCATGTATTAGAAATCTGAACATTTTATCAGTTATATATTGCAATTATTCTCTCCAAATTACTGACTTGTCTTAAATTTTCAGTGTCTTTGGCTGCACATACATTCTTTATAATTTCATTTTTTTTCAAGATTTATTTTAGAAAGATAGAGAGAGAGCAGGGGAAAGGGGCAGAGGGAGAGAGTCCTAAGCAGACTCTGCGGTGAGTGCAGAGCCCAACACGGGGCTCGATCTCACAACCTGAGCTGAAACCAAGAGTCAAACACTCAGCCAACTGCGCCACCCAG
Organism: Canis lupus dingo; assembly: GCF_003254725.2. NCBI lineage: Eukaryota > Metazoa > Chordata > Mammalia > Carnivora > Canidae > Canis > Canis lupus. The sequence continues at coordinate 2,150,321 of NC_064280.1, forward strand.
GTGCCCCTACATTCTTTGTAAGTTCTATAATTTTTTTCTTTATGGCTTTTGGGTTCCTAACCACCCTCAAGAAAGTTCTCCCTGCCCCTAAACTATACATGAACATATTTACGTACATTTTCCCCCAGAGGCAGCATGGTGTAATGGTTAGTTGTAGAAGCAGAAATTCTGGAGCTGCACTTCTTAGGTTCAAATCCTAGCTCTGGCATTTGTCAGTTGCAGGACCCTGGTTCACCTCTCTATGCCTTTTCTCATAGGTAACATGGGGTTGTGGTGGTGGGGATTGAGTTAATAAATGTAAAGCATTTCGAATAGTGCCTAACATAAAGAAAACTCCTTCGTTTCATTTTTTTTACATTTAGATTTCTACCTTCTCTTTTGCATGATCTTCTCCTCAGGTGGATAACCAGTTTCATAAAATAGTCTGACTTGAAAAAGCTACTCTAATAAAAGACTGAGGAGCAGGCCATCCCTAGGAGGGCCCTGGGAGGCTCAGCCAGTGAACAGCCACCCCTGGTACCCGCATTGGAAAGAAGGCTATTTGGTCAGTACTTTGTGGCCTCCTTGGAATCCTGCTAAAGGCACACATTTTGAAATTGAATTTAATAATGTTCAGAAACTCGGTGGCTCTCCCATCTGAGCCCCACCCAAACACAGGACCAGGAAGGCCACCACAGTTGCCCCAGATCCCTTGCTACTCAAGGGAAAGCCTCCTGAGGGAGGTGTTCTTGGGAAAGCATGCCCAGTCTAAAAATGTGTTACCACCAGCTATTTTTTCCAAGGTAATCCTGGTAAGAGAGGAAGTGAAGCAAACTGTCATGCTGAACTTTACACTAGAACAGAGTATGTGCGTCTAAGATGGGGTACATTTAGCTGTGAAGGGTCGCTGGAGCCGGTCAAAGTTTCTCCAGGGTAAGAGGCTTATCTGCAGGAAACGTCTACGTGTAGGGGCTAAGAACCACTCAGGTTCCCTGCAGCTTTTTTTCTGAAAGATTGTCACAAACACGTCAACTGCTTGAGGTGTGCTGCCACCCCCTGGCCAAGCTTGTGTTGCAGTCAGCACAAGCCAAGTAACAAAAAGTGATGCCGTGAGCTGCCTGCTGACATTCCCTGGGGACTACGCAGTGGGGGCTGCCTTGAGGGCAGATGGTGGTGCCCATCAGGCAATGCCAAGCAAGCAGATCCAAACAGTGGGGGTGAACCCAAATAGAAAATGCAGACATCTCAAATGCAGACAGGCCAGCATGTAGATTCCATCCTCGGATTCTCTCAAAATGAAATAGAGTAGCCAGGCTCATGCAAGTCCGTGCTGGAGAGAAGGTGCAGCAAAAGGCGTGACCCCAGGATAAACTGCTATCACCCTACTTTGCCTTCCTCCCATTCTCTTTCCCACCCTTTGGCAGCGGTAACGTCAAATACCCAGAAATCAGAGTAGTGTATGGGGGGAGTAGGACGTTCCAGCATTCTCCAAGGCAAGCTGAAAGACTTCTGACTGCAGAGGTCCCACAGAAGCGGGAGGCATCCTTCCAACCCAGGGAGGGGAGGGAAACAAAGTCAAAGAGAGGTAAACTTCAAATGTTAATTGATCTTTATTCTACAGCATATGTGGTATGTGTGCATCCCCACAAGGATACAGAATATTCTATAAAACCAAAGCCAACCATTCGAAAGGACACTAGATGAGGGCTGAACCCATAGTCCTGTCTCTTGAAAACACAACACGGTCCTGGTTGCCATATTATGGAAAGAGCACAAGGAGGGAAAGCGAAGACTGAGGTTCGTGCCAAGGTAACTTCCTCTTGTCATTGCACTTTTATTCTACACACTTAGTATGTTACACCTTTATTAACACCGTAATAGACATTAGTCCTTTAAAACAAACAAAAATATTACATTAAGATAAAAGACAACAAGCTGTCCAGACCAATTTTCTCTTCAACCCTCTGAGTCAAGTGGCCTCCCCCAATGCCGAGTGTTTGCATAGTCTCTGTGCACATCTCGACTGGCCTGGCTGTTAACAGAGCAGATGAAGTTAAAAATAAAACCCTTTTAAGAACAGTAGTGCTACTTGCAACACCCAAAGGAGTTTGCAATACAAGTTTCTGAAGGTTACTCCCTCCTTACCCACTTTAACCCGGCACTAGCCCTAACTACTCCCCTCATTATTTAGAAGGAAAAATCCACCTTTTTTTTTTCTTTTAAAGAAAAAGTGGGTCATTTGATCCAGCAAATCCAAAAATCAAACTTTGAAAACTCAAAGAAAGTGACTACTCTTTTGGCGAAGGACCATTTATCCCGCTCTGAGGCAGTTTGGACTTTGGAGTTTCCCTGATTTCAGCCAGATGGAATACCAACCATGCCTTCTCTCCAAAGCAAGGCCAGAGGGAGCCTCTGAGCCTCGAGGGCTACTGTAATCACCAATCCCTCTTGGCTTCTCAGTGCTAAATTTTAAGCCAAAAATTAAAAAAAAAAAAAATAAAGTGTCATTCAGTGCAGTTATTATTTTGGGGCCCTGCCATCCTCAAACCCCTTCTCTCATCAGGAAAAAACTTCCAACCCCTCTTTGGCAGCTCAGCAAAGATGCTTCAAAATGCACAGGAGAGCTGACAGGTACTAGTGGGGAGTCCTACCATTCCCCGTTTCCATCTGTGGTAGCAATATATCCTTTCCTTCACCATTTCCTTGAGTTTTAGTGTTAAGAATGAGGAGAAGCTGCTGCCTAGGCTCTGTCCCCTTGAAACTGATGGGAGTCACAAGTGATTCTCTTTGGTCTGGGAAGAACCAGCACAGCCCTCCTTCCTAGAGAAGTGGAAGACTTGCTCCATGAGCCACTCTCTACAGAGGATCAAGGAAGCAGGGTAGGGTATGCCTGTGGAAGCCTCACCCAAACGAGCACTCCTTGACTCACGCCAGGCTGCCAGCTTCCTAGGCACAGGGTCAGCCCCTCTGGGGCCCCAGGCTCCATTTCTTGATTGCTCTGCAAGAAGGTCCCTCACTCAGTTCTGAAGTCACATAAGTGACTGGACTTCAAGCATGTTAAAAATGGCCAGGCGATCATTTTCAGGCTGGGATAAACTGCCCTAATGAAGTTGATTAGAAGGATAGAATGCAGTAAGGGTAATCCATTCCGTCCTTCCTCCTCCCCCAGCCACAATCTCACCTCACCACTTGGGAGCACGTACAACCAAAGCTAGGAGGTAAAATCTTTAGGGCTTTGGTCTTGTTGAGCCTACTACAGCCCAAGTGCCCCCAGACTTCTTTGAATACCTAGTGTCTTCCCAAGTAATATACAGTACAGTACATTTCATGGCATTCCATCACTTTAATAATAATGGGTGCCAAGGAACAAAGAATCCAAAATTAGCTGACAATGTTATCAAACAAAAGCAAAGTATGTGCATGTTATATATATGTATTCCTGCACTCAGCCCGCTGAGTGTTCAAATAACACTTCCAAATATCTCTACATGGACTTTGGCTGGCCTGGCGAGCTTCAGGAGTATCTTGCACCTTTTCTCAAAATACCTTTTTTGTAATGAATTGTTAACACAGCTCCTGTCTTACTTAGCATCTAGGCCCTCCTCAGTCAGGCAAACAAATGGAATCTGCTAGGAAACTGGTGTCTGAGGAGCAGCTAAGCTGCAGGGAAAGAGAACCCTAGGTACAGGAAAACCTACCGGCCCCGCCCCTGTGTGAATAGGGGTCGCTGCTAAGGCTCTGGAAGAATGTTAGGAATGTGGCTTCCACGCCGGAAGCCAGGCTCCTGATTCCAGCTGGAGTCAAGGAAGACTCTCTGGAAAAGGGAATTACAGAAGACCTTTCTTGAAATTTCATACAGAACAGACACTTAGACTGATTTTCTGGCCAGTAGACACTACTCACGTCTTCTTTTTAAACTTGAAAATCTGGCTTCCTTGGAAGCCCCATCATAGTTCTCTGGAGGACAAACGAGTTAATGCAGACAAGAACAGAGTGACTTGAAAAAGTAAATCTATAAATGGGTATTAACAATTTTAAGAGATTTACTGAACATTCTACCAAAACAAGCCTGGAACCCATAGAACCCAAAGACACTGGTTCAGTCACTTTCATTGTTTGCAAGTGAAAAGCACTATATGAAGTTTCTGAAGGGCTCCAAGTGCTTGGAGGCTTATTATGCTCAAAAGTATCATAATCAGAGCCCAGTGCATCCAAAGGGTTAAAACTCAACTTTAAAAGTTTTATGAGAAATTTCTTGCAGACGCCATTTATACCCTGTCAATGTTTAAGAGATGGTCACTCTCTCAGAAACAACGCTACAAAATTCCAGCAGCAAATCTGCCCTTTTTCTTACACACCTACTCAGGGACCTGCTTCACAGAAATGGGGCCACGCACAGGGCAGGGACCACAGTGCTTGGAGTTAGGCAGACGGATGGAGGCTGTTCACCTCCACTGTCTACTCCTTCACCCACCTGGTATTCTAAATCTAATGGACCATTTTGGTTGAGTGAGGCTTTAAGTCAACATCTGAGATGCACTGATGTTTAAATCATTCCCCTTCAGAATTCCCCTTATTATGCACCCTTCCTGACAAACTCTCTAAAAGCCCACCCCCACACCTCCCAACTGCAAGGGAGAACCATCCCAGATGCTAACACGCAGAGGTGAGAGGCACACAAACAGAGCTATGAAAAGCATTTCTTCTCTTTCATCTGGTGCTTTTCTTCTTACGCTACATTCTAAGTAAAAAGAAGGGACAAGTTGGAAAAGAAATTTTGGTTAAAAAGCTCATGGACAGAGTTTAAAAACATCAGTGTGTTAGATTCAAACACAAAAACAGGAATTTTTGATTCTTCTAAGTTTAGAAACAGCCTGGTATCTTTCTCGTAGGTTGCATGGAAGCCCATGCTTCCAGATCACTGCCCACTTCTCAGACCTCACCAGATACTCCACACCCATCACTTTTACTCAGACACTCATCCCCAGATACCATGTTAACTGGAGTTTTCCCATCTTGAGACTAAAAAGGAGAAAATAAAAAATCAAGACAAAGGGAAGAAGAGATTCTATCTTGGAGTTAGCAGTAACTCAGAATCCAATCGCATATGTATATATATACATACGTGTACGTACACATTTTTTTTCTTTTTGTGGCCTCTTGGTGATGTAACCATGAAACCCTTCCCCAGAAGTCAGGGATATTCAGTCCTATAAATGTAAACACGCTGGCACCGTAAGGAACTGACAGCTCTGTTTCTAGCTCCCTCACTGGGGCCTCTGCTGTTACAACCTGAGATCTCTGGTTGCAGGTAGCAGGAAGTTATTTTTTTTGCTCCTATGTTCTCACAATCCCAGAACTAAGTTCAAATTTTCTAAGGGTCCTGATGACTGGATAGAACCAAACTGCTTCTAGCTAGAGACAAAATTATGAAAATATAGTTTTTAATACTATTGCCACTGCAGTGCCCCACCTGTCTTAGCAACATACAGTGAACAGACAATGGTACATTTGCCTCCTTTTCAGTTCTGAGCCTGGAACATTGCGTTCTTCAGCATTTACACATCCTAGACAATCTTTTACTAATGGGATGGCTTGGGACATCAGTGAGCTGCTGAATGTGCCCCAACAGCCAGCCAACTCTTCACTATCCGGGAGGCAACTCTGCCTGGAAAGGTCTCAAGCTGCTCAACAAGCATCAGTTCCCTCGGGAGCTCTCTGAATAAATGTCAAATTCTTCCCATGACCAAAAGGTGAGGGGAAGGAAAGAAATAGTAAAAGAGAAAGGTCTCTGCTTTCAAGTAGAATCATCTAGTCCTCTGTTTGGCCGCTCAGAATTTGACTTGCATAGCCGCTCCATGATGCCCTGGAGCATGGGCTGGACGATGCCCAAGAGAGGTCTCTGAGACGGGTCACCGTCCCAGCAGGCTTCCATCAACTGCCAGCATTCCTCGTCAAACACAGGAAGACGTTCTGGCCGGGCCCCTGAAAAAGGCACAAGGAAACAAGGTCAGAGTCAGTGAGAGGGCCCGTGCAACTATGAGGCCTGGCCAGCTCACAGACTGATCACCCAGGCGGGGCTCAGGAGTTCTGGCTTCAACGGCAAACACCTCAATTAGAACCTAAGAATAACGTTGACAAAAATTGGAATGCACTAGCATAGGAAGTTGAAAAACTGGAAATTTTCAAGAAAAAAAGCTTTCTTAAAAAAAAGGAAAAAAAAGAAAAAAAGCTTTCTTGAAACCATTGAGTACAATGCTGCCTGAAAGCAAAGGCTGGACTTCAGTGCCCTTCCTGGTTTCCATGATGGTGTGTGGTCCTGCAGTGGGGTGGCCGGAGCAGGTGACACGAAGCCCCCTCCAGTGCCTGCTCTCAACAGGGGGGGTCAGGACAAGGTAGGGCTCGTGGCTCTTACCTCTCCGCACGTTGTTCCAGAGATGGTCTTTGCTGGCACACCTCTCAAAGGCTTCAGGGAGCTTGACAGAGCCTGAGCAGATATACCAGAAGAGAATGCCGAAGGCATAGACATCGACCGAATTATCGTACTTTCCTGCAGTGAGAAAGGGTGACAGTAGTGAGCCAGGGACAGGGAGTGGCTACATCCATCCCCCATCTGCAGGGGCCTCCATGTGTTTTCTAGAGCTTTTAACATCCACTGTCTCCCCTAACAACCCAGGCAGGCAGGACTGTTTATAATGCCTTTTTTATTATACCCAAAACCATAGCCCTGAGAAAGCAGTGCTAGATGGCAGGACAGCCAAGGCTAGAGCCTGACAAAGGAGGAGGACAAGCCTTTGATTTTGATAGAACAGCCAAGAAGATTCATCCTGAAAGGTTGGATTGGGAAATAAGGTTAGGAAACAGGTGGGTGGGGAGACTAGAACTGGAATATAAAGATCTTTAAAAGTTAGAAAAGTCTGGAGTCAATGGACAGCAAGAAGTCCTTTATGTTTTAAGGCAAGAGGTGACACAAAGAACGTATTCTATTTTATTTTTTAAAGATTTTATTTATTTGGCAGAGAAAGGATGAGCAGGGAGGAGAGGGAGAAGCAGACTCCCCAATGAGCCGGGAGCCTGACACAGGACTCGATCCAAGGTCCCCAGGATCATGACCTGAGCTGAAGGCAGATGCTTAACTAACTAAGCCACCCAGGCACCCTGAGAAAGATTCTTCTGACAGCAATAGGACTGCAGAGAAACAATCAAGGGAAGTGAAATATGAAGTAGCCAAAACAAAACAACAGCAGTAGGAATAGAAATTCTTTAAGAAGTAAATCTAGACAAAGAAAAACAACGAGCATGTGCTTAGCTGTGTGGGTCCAACTAACCCCTAACCCTCACATGCCCAGCTCCGAGAAGGGCTGGGGGCAGACTTGTGCGTGAGGCTAGTGAGAGGAGGTTGCACAGATCGCTGATTCTAACTTTTCCCCACGCTGACGAGGGGTCCGCTAAGGCCTTCAGATCTGCCTCAGCAATGCCCCCTCACCATCCCCCGCCCTCTCAGGCTCAAGCCCTCCGGTCCTTGTCCAGACCTTCTTTGCTGTCTGTCCTCAATCCAGTTAGTCACGGGATCCCGCCCACTCCTCCCCTGAGCTGATCTTGCACCTGGCACACTTGTTTTGTTTCAGTGCTACTAGCAGCCTGACCCTGGAGACAAGTACCACTGCTCCGCCTACCTTGGTTCCTGCCACTTGAACCCCCTCCACCTTCTGCTGCTAAGTGAACCTTCCGTGAAGATGTTTTCATCCCTCACCTGCGCAAAAGTTCAAGTTCCTTACTGCTTCCACATCAAGCCTTCACTCCTCTGGGCGGATTTCGTCTCCAAACTTGTTTGCTGTTATTCCCAATGTAGATTTCTTTCCTGTTGCGCTTATTTTTATGCTGCAATTTTCCTCATATTTCCCTTTCCCCACCCTCCAGAATGTTCTCTCCTTCATGACACATGGTTAGATTCTAGAGCCAGAAAAACCTAGATTCCAATCCCAGCTCCATCATCTCTAGCTCAGGGTTTTGGGGTGGTTTTCTTTTTTCTTTTTTTTTTGGGGGGGTGGTTTTCTGACATTCACCAATCTGGACTTGACATTACACTGTGACGTAGGCATACGAATGCATCACCATCACGACAGAAGTGCTGTGAAAAAGCATGCTCATACTGCCCAGTTCAAAGACCACACTTCATAGGAGTTCCTTTCCCAAAGACCAATTTTTCCAGACCTGACTCAGGCTCTACCCAACATCTCACTTCTACCACAAAACTGTCAAACGTTTCAGCCTTCATGTATCGCTTGTCTGAATACCGACATCATGTTAGGTGACGCCTGTCCTAGCACCTCGTCACAGGCTGCCTTAATGGCTGCTTCCTGATTACTTTACCTCTCTCAATGTATCTGTCATCTACAGGTTCCTTAATGATCAGGGCCAACTCCCTGCATATGGAAATCATTCAATCAGTACTTTATGATCAATCAATTGGTTGATTATGGCAATTATGGTACAAACAGCTCAGAGAAACATCCAAAAGAAGACCTGGTGACTCCCGTGTGTGCTCTTCCTTCTCCCCACTCTCCCTTTTTTACTTTTCCCTCTACACCTACCTTAGGTTTCCCTCCTCTGCTTGTCCCCTACCTGCCCCAGACCTGTTGGTAGTACTTGTGGATACAACTTAGCCCAAAGGGTAGCACTCAGGGTTAAAGTACGGAGCCCCACTGAAGCCCACTCCCTGCCCTGAGCTTACCTGTGAAAAGTTCAGGGGCCATATGGATTGGCGTCCCCACAATGCTGCCTGACATCATGGCCTCTGGCTTGCAGAATCCCAAGTCGGTGATCTTGGCACGGTTCTGCTTGTCCAGCTGCCAACAAAGCAGGGTGAGTCAACCTGCATCTGATCCTACACACAGCACTCAGTTGCATACACAAGCTCAGAAGCAGGCCTCCCTGTCTCCGGATTCATTCCCACTACCTATCTTCTCCCCAGACTGTAAGCAACCTGATGGCAGGGGCTGTCTTTTTCATCTTTGTATACCTCACACTTAGCGTAGTGCCTGGCACATCACAGAAGCTTAGTAAGTCTTGGAAGAATGAATGTGAAGGACATAGAGGAAAGAATTTCAGTTCCTGATTATTCTCCTCTGACCTCCAGAACCCAGGGGCAGAAAGTTGCTAAGGAAAAAACTGAGGACCTCCAGTCAGCTGAAGGAAGCTGCCTGAATTTCCTGCAGTCTCCTTTCCTAAAGGACCAAGAGAATAAATTTGTGCCTCATTTGACGACTGATAAGCCTCTCAGGTTTCAGCCTATGATTTTAGGACCATCTTCCCCTTACCCCACACCGTTGTCAGGGAATTGCTGCCAGAGACACCTCGATGATAATCCAATACAGTTCCAAGAGGAGTACATCGGAAGGTTCTTCAGAATTGAGATACCAGGGCTGGTAGGTTCATGACTACTTTCCCCTTTATGGTGCACTTACCCATCACAGCCCTCATCCAGCACCTCTGATCAAACCCTAAACAACAACCTGACCTGGAATCCCCAAAAATATCAACGTCACAAAAGCAAAGAAAGGGTGGAAGGACTATTCTAAAGGACAGGTAAACATGACAACAAAGTACACTCTCTGATCCCTGGAGTGAACCCTGGATCGAAAAAGCAAACACATGAGCTGTGTCTGGGTAACCTGAAAATGTTAATATAAACTGTATATTAATTAATAGCATCATTATCAATGTTATATTTCTTTGGTGTGATAATAGTATTTAATTACCCAGAAAAATGCCGTTTTTAGGAAATACAAGCTCAAGTATTTAATGTGCTAACTGTAACTTACTTTCTATAGTTGAGTAAAAGAATGTGTGTGTATGTAAGATAGAGATAGATAGAGAGAGAGAGAGAGAGGGACAAACCCAGGAGAAAGAGAACGTGAATCTGGATGAATGATAAGTATATGGGTCCATTGGACTACTCTGTTCCATAAGTTTACATTTTCCCAACACTGTTGGGAAAAAAACCTTTAAGCAACATAAGCTCAGTCTATGACATGGCTGGATACTCCCCAAGCTTTACATCCAAGACGCCATCAATCCACTCCACTATCAACTCTGCTGCGTTCCTGGCAGGTACTTCCTGTGATCCAGCTCACATTTGGCAGACCCTGCAAAGGCCACTTAACCCACAGGGGCAGGGTGTTATCTCAGGGAAACAGCTCTACTTACCAGGACATTTTTTAGCTTGATATCACGGTGGACAAGTCCCTGGCTGTGCAGGAAGCGGATCCCCTCCACCACATCTAGAGCTATCTGCAGACGGGTCTCCAGCGTCAGCCCAGCCTTAGGGAGAAAAAAGGGCTCACTCATCACTAACAGGACAACTCCTCCATCCAACGTGCTTAAAGCAGCTAAGAGTTCCTTCTGCAGGGCACCGAGGGACAGTCTGCACTAGGGCACTCAGAGGACAAAGACAGAGAAGCAGAGGGAAGAAGGGAAGAGGACAGCAGTTAGGAGAAGGAAGCAGAGGTAAAGTGAGGAAGGACAAGCTGTGAGGCCAGATAACGCCTCTTCAGTGTTGCACTCAGGACAGCCGATGACACCCAAACATGACTAGAAGAGCTGCAGTCCAACAACTGAAGGCATGAGCTCATTTCCAATCCTGGAATACACCCTGGAACTACCCTTGAGGCTCAAAGTAGTTCTAGGTCTTGGGTTGTCTGGCTGGATCAGTCAGTAAAGCATGTGACTCTTGATCTCAGGGTTGTGAGTTTGAGCCCCATGTTGGGTGTAGAGATTACTTAAAAAAAATTTTTTTTAATTAAAAAAAAAAAAAAAAAAAAAAAAAGGATTCTAGGTCTTGAGCAGATTGACTTCCGCTGCTTTTTAAGCCTGGTTAGCCAAGGTGTGGTTTTACAGATTCAAATATCAAAGTCACTCATCTTACTTTCACCATGCCTCCAACTTAGGTCCTCTTGAATTCCAGAGAAAACTACTTCACTCATCCAAAGCTTAGCCCACTCATGGGAAAACATCAGAAGGTGCTGAGCTTAACTCTTCTGAGATGAAGAGCTACTGGGAGAATAATTTCCTCCAACCTATTAATTTCTCATGGTTCTTGCAATCATTTCTAGGGTTCCTGCCTTTTTTTTTTTAAATAAAGATTTTATTTATTTATTCATAAGAGACACAGGCAGAGGGAGAAGCAGGCTCCCATGCAGGGAACCCGACGTGGGACTCGATCCTGGCTCTCCAGGATCACACCTCGGGCTGCAGGCAGCGCTAAACCACTGCGCCACTGGGGCTACCCGGGTTCCTGTCTTATATCAGGAAGCTTCCATGTAAACTGGTACAAGACACATCAGTGAGAAGGGGCCTACCCAGATACTCTGGGGTTAGTTTCCCCAGCCCCAATCAGCTGCAGTGGAGGGACCAGACAAAGGAACATCTCCATGTCCCTAGTGGTGGCTGCTATGGGTAAGGGAAACTCAACATCCTACTGAGGGTACTTCACTCAAAATCTTTCATGCATTTCAGCATTTCATGGTCTACAACAAAATTTGAATATGGAAATTCTTCATTTTGGTGTTCTGGAATTTGTTCTCAACATTTCCCTGCACATCATGCCCCCCTATTCCCAGACAGCTGCTCCAACAGGACTAGTATTCTTCAAATGCACTGGGCATTATGCTATTCCTTCCCCCCCTGCTATGGTCTCTTCCTTCTACTTGCCCAAATTTTACCCATCAAGGTGGATTTATCAAACTCAAATACCAAATCTTCACAAAATAGTCACTGACTGCATGTCTCTTAAAAGTTTCTGGTGAATACATTTTCTTTAAAGTAAGCTCTATGCACAATGTGGGGCCTGAACTCATGACCCCGAGATCAAGGGTTGCATGCTCTACAAACCAAGCCAGCCAGGGACCTCTGGCAATCACACTTTTTGATATCCCCTTACAGTGCTTTACACAGGGTCTTATACAAAGTAGTCACTAATAAATATTTATTGACTAAACAAAAACTGGCTTTATCCATCAAGAGCAAAAAAAGAAAGAATAGCAAAGTTACAGAACGCATTTCTGCTCTTCTGAGTAGTCTAGATTTTTACTACCACCACAAGGATTTGTGTAAGTGGTGAACTGGCAGTATTCTGGATGTAAACTGGAGCTAAAAATAGATTCTGAGAAATTTTTAAGGGTTTTTTGGAAAGTAGAGTAATAAGGCTTGATTTTTTCCAACACGGTCTTGTGAAAGCTAGAAGGTCTGGATAAACAAGAAAGGATGACAGGCCAGTGAGGAGCCTGAGGATCCGGTTGCTGGCTGCGCCTCGGCCCCTTGCCCCACCTCACCTTCAGCCCCGTGTAGAGGTCCCGGTGTAGCCGCTCCATGATGAGCAGCACGGCGATGCTTGAGCCGCCGCCATAGTTGTAGTCTATGACCGAGCCGTGCAGATCCACCAAGCGCTCGTGCTTCGGCAGAGACCTGGTGGCAACCAGAGAGGCCCAGCTGCAACACTCTGGCTCCAGCGTGCACAGCGCGCCACCATGTGGGCGGCAGTTACCTGGAGCACACTCGGCCCAGGCCCAGAGGGAGGGCAAAGAGAATGGCCTCCCCAGCAAGGACCGAGAATTACGGAATCTAGAACTTGACAGGCCTTCTGGGCTAAGGAAGAAGTCCCATGGAAGTTAGAGTCCGAGAAATGAGGAGAGGGGAGAGGACAGCACAGACAAGGCCTGCAGGAGAGCACATTCCTGGGACCAACACAGAAGGATTGTCTACGACATCTTGGGACACAGGAATGGAGACATGAGGTGTGCTAGCTCTCTGTACAAAATTCCTACCAGGCTTCTGGCTTCTTCTCTGGATCTTTTCCCACAGAGATGAAGAACAAGAGAACCTACCTCATGTAGTGAAACTCTAAAGCCAGGTCATTCCAGTGCTTCTCATCTGGGGGGACGACTGACTTGAGGGCACAAGGGAAGTGTCCTCCCCAGTTGTCACACAGGTATACCACACCATACTGGCCCCGGCCCAGCTCCTGCCCTAGTTTCGGTTTACCTATAAAGTATGAAGACAGAGATAAGGCAGGAGGAATGCGAACTTGCTGGGCAACCTCCCTAAGATTCTCAGACACGTGGGGAGCCTGGCTGCCTTGGTCTGTGGAGCACGGGACTCTTTATCTTGGGGTTGTGGGTTCGAGCCCCATGTTGGGTGTAGAGATGACTTAAAAATAAAATCTTGAAGACCGCATTGAAAAATATACATAAAATATCTTGTTTAAAAAAAAAAGATTCTTAGACGTGGACCTAGGAGTAGAAAGTCATATTACGCAAGGGGCAGAAATTCTGATGCTACTGGAAAGGAGTAGGAAGTAACCTAACTGGGACGCCTGGGTGGCTCAGTAGTTGAGCGTCTGCCTTTGGTTCAGGGCATGATCCCAGGGTCCTGGGATTGAGTCCCAATCAGGCTCCCTGTGAGGAGCCTGCTTCTCCCTCTGTCTATGTCTCTGCCTCTCTTTCTGTGTCTCTCATGAATAACTAAAAAAATCTTTAAAAAAATTAACCTAACTGATCTGATTTAAATAAACATCAGTCATGTTGTCTGAACTGTGTAAATAACAGGACCAAATAGACTTTAGGGATTCAAAAACACATCAGGGGATGCTGAGGCAGCTTTGCAAGGAAGCAGCTTTAGCCACTGGGATTCTCCAAGGTGAACATGAGAATGTCAGGAATCTAGAACCTTCTTCCCATTTACTTGGGAAAAACAAGGACTCACGATGTAGCAAGACATCCTGTAAAGAACGGCTTTCCAGAGAAAGGCGAGCCAGGCGTGGGGCGTGATCTTTTCGAACCTTCAACCACAGATCTTCTGTTTTCTCCAACCGACCTGAGTGGCCAGCTTCTAGCTGGGAGGGAAACAAAAAAAAAGTCATGTGATTTATCAAGTCCCCAGTTTGGCTTCCTCACCTATTATATGAGGTAATAACAGCTGCTTCCTAAGGGCAACCGTGAGAGTTACACAAGATGTCCTAACATGGCTCAGAGACTGGTACACAGTTGAGGTCTCAGGAAATAATAGCTGTTTCTCCTGGATGTAGAACCATATCTCCACACCCTCCCCTCTACATATGTACACACATACACACCTGCACACACATACACCGAGGGGACAAGCAGATGTCACATAGTTGCTAATCAGTATGAAAGTTACAAAGTCATCCCCCTTCCTTTGACTCATTCTTAAAATACTAAGTAACTTAAATAAAATTCCTACCCCTTTATTTTCATTCCACACTCAGTGAAATGGGGACAAATTAACTGAGTTTCCCTCCATGTTCCCTGGAGGTAGAAAATCTCCACATGAAAATTTATTTTTCTTTAAAGATTTTATTTATTTATTGGAGAGAGAGAGCGCGCATGTGCACACAAGCAGCAGGAGCAGCAGGCAGAAGGAGAGGGAAAAGCAGGCTCTCTGTGGAGCAGGGAACCCAATGCAGGGCTGTATCCCAGGACCCTGGGATCATGACCTGAGCTGAAGGCAGATGCTTAATCGACTGAGCCACCCAGGTGCCCTGAAAAATGTACTGATGAAACTTCTTGTAACATAATATTATCATTTAACAGACAGGAAGAAAATATAGTGATGATTTTATAGAAATTATCAAGAGCAGTGGGCAAAATATTCCCCACCGGATAGGTTCTTCTCTCTCTTCCCACATACCCACCTGCCTCAAGGAGGCTGCAAAAGCCTCGTGAGAACTGTTGAGCCGAGTTCGGAACTGGCTGCAGATGCTCTTGGCTAACTTGGAGGCACTAAGGCTCTCGATGGCTTCTTGGGCTACCTTCCTCTTCCACTCCAGCGTGATGGCAGGTGGGCTTACCCACGTGATGCGCTGGATGATCTGCAGGATGAAGTCAGGGAAAACACTCATGGGTGCGAGATAGGAGCCACCAAAAAGAACCAACAACCCTTCCTTGAGGGGCTAGCCATGCATTAGGAGTAGGCCATTAAGAAAGAAGCCACGTGAAGGCCAAGACTCATCATTCAGGGCTCAGACCAAGGGAAAGCATCAAAGAACACTAGGCCTAGTCTACATGCTCACAAACCCTCATGACTATGGTCAGTGCCGGGGGCGGGGGGGAGTGCTGATAATTCCCTTTCTGAACTCAGCATGGAATAAGAGTCACATCAAATTCCAGAAAAGAAACCACACAAATGGCCTCTGGCAACAACGCCTGGTTCTGAGAAAACATTTAGGTTGGGGAAAAGAAAGACTATGAAGAAGCTAGTGAAGGAGGGTCTTATGGCTGCATAAAATTTCATTTAAATGCATCACTTTAATCATTAAAGGGGCAGTGTTCCTAATTATTTCAGAACAGGCATAACCAGAACTCTCCTAAGAAGCAAAACCAAGACAAATGGCCACCCTACACCAACCGAATGCCCTACACACCAGTCGTTATTGGAGTGACCAAGGTTCATGTAAGCCAAGTGGGGGCAGAAAATGTCTAATAAGCTCCACCTGTTTGATTTGCTCCCACAGCATCCTTGTAACCGAGGACCCTGAGTGAAATGTAACTTCAACGTGATAGGCGGCATTTAAGATCTGAAAGACAACATACAAAAGAAAATCAGTATGCCCTGGGTAGAGTGGCCAATTAAAAAATCTGATAAAGAATATTTACTTAAAGCACAGAGCCCAGTTTCAAGGTTGCCAAATACATCCTTCCATAAATGTGCAGAGTCAATGCAGGTTGATCATCCATTTTGTCTCTTTGGGCCCCTTTATTCGATCTGCACCATCCTGCATATTGCCTTAACTGCAATTTTGCAGTTCACCAGCACCTGTGACAGACAGTCGTCATGCGATGGAAAAACCAAATAAAATTCAAACTCAGTGGGCAAAAAGGTAGAAGGGAAATTCCTGGCTAAACTGGGGTTGGACGTACATGCGGGTTCTATTTCACGTGCTATCTGTGACATGGTGTCTTAGCCAGTCTTCCAGTACCTGTTTGAGATAATTACTGGTGATGTGAATGGAGACATCCTGGGACTTCTCCAGGCTCTGCAGACAGCGTTCCAGGGTGCCCACGAAGCTCTCGCGCAGGTAATCCACCGAACTGATCAGCTTGTTGGCCACAGCCTGATTGAGCCGAGAGATGATGAGCTCCTGGATCTGCCGGATGCAGCACTTGAGTTCTCTGGTGCCCACTGCCTCTCCGTTCTCAGGGACGATGACATCTACGGGGGCAAAGAAAGAAGCCAGTGGGCTGTGAGGGGAAGGAAGGGCAGGCACTCAGAATAAAGGCCTCTCCCAATCAAAGCCAAGGAGCCACCATGATGATGGCTATAAACACAGAGCTGGCTGACAAATGCTGACCCTCAGCGTGATCGGGGGCCACATGGTCCTCTACTACTCAGGGCATCTAAGAGTACTGAGAAGGAACAGCTGCATCTAGAATGAGCCTATTGATTTTGTCAGCTTTTATGTCACATTTATAGCACAGTAGGAACATTTATTGTGTGCAGACTATTAGAAAGGTACCATAATAATTTCATGTATGTAATCAAATTTAATCCTCACAACATTGTCAGATGGGGGTTACTGGTCATATTTCATAGGTCAGGAAACAGCCTCAAAGAGAGGACAGAGGGGGCACTGGGAAGGAGATGGTATAGTTAGGAAGTAATACAACTAGCATTTGAACCCAAAGCCATGGACTGCAGAGCCTTGGATCTTTGTAACATTTCACACTATGGAAAAATTCAAGAGTCAGGGATTCAATGCCAATCAATTACTAAATAAAAAGTAAAACTGAAATGTCATTACCACCCTGCTACCTCCAAGAATTAGAAATTCTGCAAGTCAAAGGACAGAACTAAGGGAAGACCAATTACCTGCAAAAACCCCACTTCGAGAAAGGCACTCTCATGTCTACTGTGGGAATTTAAATCAGTGCTGCCTCTTTGTAGGAAATCTCATAATATCTATCAAAAAAATTTTGTTTAATCAAACTAACAAAAATATCTACATACCCTTTGACCTAACTATTCTGCTTCTAAGAATTGTTTTTCTAGAAATATACCTACACAAGTCCCAAAGATATGTATGTAAATGATAATGCAGTAGAGTTTGTAATAACAAAAAAGAAAAAAGAAAGAAAGAGCCTAAATGTACATCAATAGGGGTATAGTTAAATAAAACCAGGTGCATCTATTAGAAGATAAATCCATATGTACATTTTTGGGAAGATTTCTAACCTATGAGTTCAGTGAAAAAGCAAAGGGCAGATGAGCATATGAAGGAAAACTAAGTGGCTGGAGGACAGTATCTTTATACCTCTAAGTGAAGTACTATGTATGTAGATATTACCTTTTAAAAAATGCATTTTCTAGAGTATATATGTAATATAGCTGGCATGCACACATTACCTTTAAGATTTGTATTTATTTATTTGAGAGAGAGAGAGAGGGAATGTGCACACACATGCATGCAAGCACAGGAACAGGGGGAGGGGCAGAGGGAGAGGGATAACCAGACTCCCTGCCAAGCGGGGAACCTGCCATGGGGCTCTATCCCAGAACCCTGAGATCACGACCTGAACTGAAGTCAGACACTTAACCAATTGAGACACACAGGAGCCCCCAACATTACCTTTATTTTAAAACAAAACCCAGGGACACCTGTGTGGCTCAGTAGGCTAAGCATCTGCCTTTGGCTCAGGTCATGATCCTGGAGTCCTGGGATGAAGACCCATATTGGGCTCCCTGTTTAACGGGGAGTCTGCTTCTCCCTCTGCTCCTCACCTGACTCATGCTCTCTCTCTCTTTCTCCCCCTCAAATAAATAAATACAATCTTTTAAAAAATAGTAAAACAAAAACCAGTACCAGAAATCTGGCTTCTTAGGCTATGTGGTAGCTCTCTTCTAAATCTACTTATCATTGCCTCAAGGATCCCCAGAGAGAACTTAGAACAAGGTGAAGAAGCAGACATGGAAGTCCTAATACACAGCTAAGTAGGAAAGTGACTTCGCAAATCCACCATGTAGTTAACCGGGCCAGACGTTTGATCTATTTGTTCTCAGCTCCCCCCACATCTGTGAAACTAACTACTGCATCCCAGGCCCCAGACATGGTACACCTGGTACATAATAAACTACCAAATATTTCACAGTCTGTCCAACCTACCTGCTGGCCCACCCTTTATCACATGCACTGTGATGCCGGCGCTGGTGCTCCAGCATCTTAAGTTGGTCAGAAGGCTTCTTAGATCTTCACTGCAAGTCTTCCCCACAGTGGGAATTCACCAAAGAGTTCTCTCTGCTCATCTTTTGAAAGACCTCTAAGAAATAAGGCATCCTGTGCCTGCTCAAGTGGACTCTGCTTCCTCTGTGACGCTGCCATACACCATCATTCACATGCTCATTCACACTCCAAAGAGGGGGTGTACAGAAACTCTCTGTTACCTGTTCTGAGAAGATGATAAACCAGATCCTGTTCTCCTACATCTCCGGGATTTTATTTTATTTTTTTAAGATTTTATTTATTTATTTATTTATTTATTTATTTATTTATTTATTTATTTATTTATGATAGACAGAGAGAGAGAGAGGCAGAGACACAGGCAGAGGGAGAAGCAGGCTCCATGTTGGGAGCCCAACTCGGAACTCGATCCCGGGACTCCAGGATGGCGCACTGGGCCAAAGGCAGGCGCTAAACCGCTGAGCCACCCAGGGATCCTGATCTCCAGAATTTTAGATGCCAGTCAGAAGAACATAAATAATTGTAATAAAAGAAAATGAAATACGCCAAGAAATTTCAGGTATGCATGAAATGTGGTGGGAGTTCAGACGGATGCGATCACTATTAGCTAAGAAAACTAAAGACACCTTCAGGAAAAATGCTATTTAGAAGAGGCCTTGAAGGGTAGGAGAATTTAGAAATTCACAAATAAAAGACCTTTTGGGTTTAGAGCAGGACAGGAGCAAGCAGCGGGAGGACAGCAAGCAGTCCAGAGCTACTGAAATCGGAATTTGCGGAAGGTGCCCAGGGGGAAACAGGACTGGGAAAGCTGAGCAGGGCTAGGCTTTGGAAGATCTGTAACACTAGGCTAAGAAGTCCTAACTTCGTCTACAGGAACAGGGAGCCAATGCAGAGGAGGTGGAGAAAGGAGAGAAAGATGTCTGGGAGAGCAATACGTAATAGCAGTTCAGGCTGACCAAAGAGGAGAGGGGACCAGAATAGCAAAGGCAGATATGAAATATGAAAGACAGTGCATCGGGACTCGGCTGCTGACGGGATGTGGGCACAAGGGACAGCTAAGAGTCGGAGACCACACCGAAGTGCTGAAACTGGTTACCAGGAGGATGGTAGTGGCAGTGCCTGGGAACACAGTCAGAGGCAATAAAGCACGGAAATTCAGAGTCTGGGCTCAGGATCAGACCGTTAGTTTCAAACTCTCCTTTACTTTTCAGTAGCTGTGACCTTGAGCAAATTACTTAACCTGCCTAAGCCTCAGTTCTCTCATCAAGAAGACGGCAATATGCAGAATCCACATAGGGGACTGAAGAAAAAACTGATGCTAGATCCCATGTGAGAAATTGTGACTAATCGGTCTGGAGTGCTTTGGGGGGTGATGCAAATATCTCAATTTTCAAAGCCTCCCAGGAGATTTGGATGTACAGCCATGAGTGAGAACCTCAAGGGTAACTTGCAAACCACATCACTTTAATTAATAGGTGGTAGGGCTAATGTTCCTGCAGGGAGGTTTATAGAGCAATCAGTATACAAAGTCAGCCGCATCTAAACTTCAGCCCTAAAAGACCCGACTAATCATTTTGGCCCAGTTTTGTTAATAGCCATTCATAAGGGGTGCCTGGATGGCTCAGTCAGTTGGGCACCTGCCTTCATCTCAGGTCATGATCCCATGGTCCTGGGATCGAACCTTGTGTCGGGCTCCCTGCTCTGTGGGGAGCCTGCTTCTCCCTCTGCCTTTGCCTACCACTCTGCCTGCTTGTGCTCTCTCTCTAGTCAAATGAATAAGATCTTAAAAACAAAAACAAAAAAACAGCCATTCATGAAGAATGGGACTGAAAAGATGACTTTGGGAAATACTCCTAAGCTGGGTTTCAGGAGCAGCCTAGAAAGAAGAACCATCACACACACACAAAAAGAACCAATAAGGAAGCATGGGCCATGCCAAGGTTAAAGCCAAGGTTAAAGCATGACTTAGTAACATTTTCCAGCTCCATCAAGTTCAAGGGGATACAGATACAAACTAGAGATTAAAGACCGCTATTAGGATGAACTTATCAGAAGTTGGACTACCAACCCCGGGAAGGAACAACAGTGGAATCTTCCAGGAAGGCCTCTGGCTAAGTGATTTAAGGTGGGCTCCTACTAATGACAGTTAGGTTTATGAGATTCTCCTGAGTTTCCTTCAGAATTAATGAGACTCGATTTCCAGCTAGAAAAGGGTTAAAGAATCCTGTGGTCCGAGCAGCCCACATCAAGCTCTCTGGGACCTACCTTTAAATTCCATGTTGGCAGCATCATCCAGAAGTTCCTCCTTCATGGTGTTAAGCGTCTCAACAATCATGTCCTTCATTTCCTCCTGCTTTCGGTTGGCAATATTCATCAATGATTCATACAATTCATTTTCCTTTTTTCGAGTATACTCCAGACGTTTGGGAGTGATCTGCAGGTCCCGCTGCATGTCAAAGGCCTGGTTAATAAAGATGTCGAGGCAGTGGCAGTGCACCCGGTTCAGGGCCTTGGCTGCGTCCACCAGGTGAGTCTGTAGCACCTGGTGAGAAAATGTGCTCAAGTGTCTCAGTTTCTCACTCTGCTCCACCAACATGCTCTGAGCTTTAGTGTCTTGGCCAGGGACCCCACAGTTGCAGTGACTGCTGCTCAGATAGCCCAGGTCCATCAGCTGGTGATGGAGGGGTGATCTTTCATTCTCTGTTCTTCTGGTAGATGAGGCAATGATCTCCGAGCCCAGCTTCGGCACTTTGAAAAAGAATATGGGAAAGGAGAAATACTTTCGGATTTCCTGAAGTTCTTGCTCATCTCTCTCAGACAGTTCGTCTTTGTGGAGTGCATAGGTTATCACAGGCAAGAAATCATTCACCAAGTCACCCAGAACATCCACTGCAGGCCGGAGGCCTTGGCACGGTGCTACCACAATGTCCACATCCTGGAAGGGGAAGGGAGGTTCATATCAGCACTTCCAGGTCAGAACCAATCCAGGGCCTCCCCAAAGTCCCACACTGAGACCAAAATCCAGATCTGTGACTAGGCAGTGGGGCTTCGGTTTGCCCCAATCACTTGTTGCCTCCTTCCTGGGTTCCCAACACTCCCTGCTGCAGCCTAAGAGGCAGACACTCATCTAGAGAGAGTGAGAAAAAAGTCCGTAGAAAGGATGGCAGTCTCTTTAGTCATTTCAGATAAAAAGACTTGAGTCCCTGGCTTCCTTTGTGTTTGGGAACGCACTGATGCCCTCAGATGAAGGGGTAAGACAAACAATGGAATGAGAAAGAATGGATGTGGGAATGATCAGATCGGGATTGAGGCTGCCTGGAACATTCCTCCCATTCTCATCTTTGCTCATACTCCCAGCCACATTTCTAAGGTGGCTAATTCCCAAGCAATCTTCCAATCTCCCTGTGTACGCTTGTCACACCCTTAGTCTTTCCTAGTACACAATCCCAAGCACTTGTTCAACACATTTAGGGATGCCTGGGTGGCTCAGCGGTTGAGCATCCGCCTTCAGCTCAGGGCATGATCCTGGAGTCCCTGGATTGAATCCCACGTCGGGCTCCCTGCATGGAGCCTGTCTCTCTCTTTCTCTCTCTCTCTCTCTCGGTCTCTCATGAATAAATAAATAAAAACTTTTTTAAAAATGTTCAACACATTTATAAAATTATTTAAAACCCATTTTTCAGGGCGCCTAGGCAGCTCAGTTAACCAGACACTGGTTAAGTGTCTGCCTTTGGCTCAGGTCATGATCCCAGGGTCCTGGGACGGAGTCCCAGGTTGGGTTCCCTGCTCGGCGGGGAGCCTGCTTCTCCCTCTCCCTCTGCCTGCTTGTGCTCTCTTTCCCTCTCATTCTCTGTCAAATAAATAAAATCTTTAATAAATGAACAAACAATAAATAAAAAGTCATTTTTCCCCCAATACCCTGTCAATGCTTTTGAGGGGAGGGACCATGTCTACCTTATTAACTGTGGTAAACTCCAGTGCTTAACACACAGTCCTCAATATTGTTGAATCAATCAAGCAACAAACTAAGCCAGGTTTGCCAAACATTATTACTGTCCTATTCTAAAGGTTTGAAGGTATCCCAAAGTCTTAGCCACCTAAGTCTTGGTAATATAATACCTTTATTTTCATGATCACTTGGTATGACAGAGACTAAGGATTGCCCATCCAATACTTAGCCTCTGCATTATCGGGAAGGCAATGGCCTTTACAGACAAGGCTGAAAATAAGTGGGTGGGCTTTCAGGAAAGCCTTTTCTCTTTTCTTTCTTTTTCTTTTTTTTAAGATTGTATTTATTTATTTGACAGACAGAGAGAGCATGCACAAGCTGGGGGTAGTGGGTAGAGCCAGAGGGAGAGGGAGAAGAAAGAAGGCTCCTGGCCGAGCAAGGAGCCTGACTGCAGGGCTTGATCAGTGGACCCCCAGAGCTACTTCACTATCCTAGCTTCAGACTTCTTTCATGTGCGGGGGGGTGGGGGGCTGGGGGGGTGGAATTAACTTCTATCTTGTTTAAGCAAGCCCACTTTTCTGATCGTCTGTTACATATGACCGAACCCAATCATGACTGTTATAGCCAAGATCCTAAAGTGAGTTTCAAGTATGATTTTTGGTTTAGAAACAAACCTCTACAGGTCATTTTATAGCCAATAGTTTTTACTTTGTGTTCTTCTTCTTTCCTGAGGATCTTGAGGCACTTAAAGAGCATATGGTTCTATCCACTGCATAGGTTGCTCATCTATATCTATGTCTACTCTGCCTGGTATTCCAGACCTAAAGGTCAACTTGGAAACCCATGCCTGTATCACCATTGCATGCACACCAAGTGGGATGTCTTTAGGGATCTACAAACTCAAAATCAATCCTCCACAGAATTCAAGCACATTCTACAGAGCTATAAAAGAATTTAACACAAACTGTCAAAATTGTGTCTTTAACATTTATCAGATGTTGAAAATGTACTTATTTAAAATGTAAAACATATGCAATTATTTCTTCTTTCAGACTCATATTCTCTTTTCATTCTTTATTTAGTATTTTTGATGAAAAAAATTTTTATTTTATTTTTTTTTTTTTTTAAAGATTTATTTTTTTTTTATTTATGATAGACATAGACAGAGAGAGAGAAAGGCAGAGACACAGGAGGAGGGAGAAGCAGGCTCCATGCCGGGAGCCCGACGCGGGACTCGATCCCGGGACTCCAGGATCGCGCCCCGGACCAAAGGCAGGCGCTAAACCACTGAGCCACCCAGGGATCCCCCGAAAAAAAAAAATTTAAATAAAAACCTAGGACCTTTTCCTTTTTGATCTCCTTCCCTAGATAAGTAAGAAAGGCTGGGAAATGTCAGCCTATTGTTTCATGTACCGTGTGTGTGTGTTTGTGTGTGTGTGTGTGTGAGAGAGAGAGAGAGAGAGAGATCTCCCATCCCCAAAAAAGCTTTACAAAGATCTCATCATTTTCCCCAATAAAGAACCAGTAAGTTTAATTCTAAGGTAGATCACTTGTTATTTGGCTGGCCACTCTGAACTTCCCAAAGCTAAAAGTGCTTTTAGCATCTCATCATCTCTAATTTGAGCTAAAGATCCAGCTACTTTCCATCCAAGACTAGGCCAAGAAGAAATCTGCTGTTTCATCTAAGCCTTGAATTGCATGAAATGTTTTCTGGTTGGTAGACTAGTCTGACACTCATCCCACTGTTCAAAACAAACCTCCTTTCACTACCCTGAGTCACACTGCTAGAGTATGAATCACTTCATGAGGCATATTCAAAAAGTGGGTAAGAACTTTTAAGGCTTAGAGTAGAACACGCAATTGCCTAAATGCCAATGTTACAATACATATAATAATTTGATAAAGACTAGGAGAGAATCCTAAAAAATGAAACATTACAGTAAGGTAGAGAACTATAGGTGAAAATGTTTTTTAAAATACTTATTTTAAAGTTGCAAACCAGGGCACTTGGATGGCTCAGTTGATTAAGCCTCTGCCTTCAGTTTAGTTCATAATCTCAGGGTCCTGGGATCAAGCCCCGCACTGGGGCTCCCTGTTCAATGTAAGTCTGCTTCTTTCTTTCCCTCTGCCTCCTCCTCACAACTCATGCGCGCAAGCTCTCTCTCTCTCAAATAAAATCTTTAAAAACAAAAATAAATAAGTAAAGTTGCAAACCATTTTTAAAGATATAAACCGGGACGCCTGGGTGGCTCAGTGGTTGAACGTCTGCCTTTGGCTCAGGGCATGATCCCAGGGGTCCAGGGATTGAGTCCCCATCGGCCTCCCAGTGAGGAGCCTGCTTCTCCCTTTGCCTATGTCTCTGCCTCTGTGTGTCTCTCATGAATAAAGAAAAACTTAAAAAATATATATATAAATCAGTCTAATTTATTACAGGAATATCAAGAGAAGAAAGCCTAAATAAGCAAACCAAAATAAGAGGTATTTTCTAAATAGAAAATTGTCAGGAATAATTTGTTTTGTTTTGTTTTGTTTTTTGTCAGGAATAATTTTGTTTGCTTGTTTATAACAGATTTTCTTAAAATTCTTTTTTTAATGTTTTATTTATTTATTTATTTGAAATAGAGAGTGAGAGAGAAAAAGCAGGAGCCAGGGGGCAGAAGGAGAAGGAGAAGCAGGCTCCTCACTGATCACAGTCTGAAGTGAGGCTCAATCTCAGGACCTCGGGATCACGACCTGAGCTGAAGACAGACAATCAACTGAACCACCCAGGCACCTCAATTTTCTTAAAATTCTAAAATAAATTTCTAGGTTTTTTTCAAAGAACCATTTTGTGTGCACAAACACCAAAAGCTGTGGGGTCCACTTGCAGAACCAATATCCTCCCTAGGAGACTGCTGACTTTATTTGCTCACAGGTACAAATTCACTTAAGAAAGGAACAGGAAGCGCCTGGGTGGCTCAGCCAGTTAAGCGTCTGCTTTTGGATCAGATTATGATCCTGGGGTCCTGGGATCAAGCCTTGCACTGGGCGCCAGCCTCGCACTGGGCTCCCTGCTCAGTGGGGAGTCTGCTTCTCCCTCTTCCTCTACTGCTCCCCATTTGTGCTCCCTTGCTCCCTCTGTCAAATAAGTAAATTAAAATCTTTAAAATAAATAAATTAACAAAAATGGATTCAGGGCTTTCTAATGGTAGGTACTGTTCGATATACTGGCACCTAGAAAGAACTTGTCCACTCCTAAATGTATCTTGTACTAAACAAAAATGGATAGAAAACAATACCACACTTGTTCTTCTCCATTCCCCAGTGAATTAATGTGTGCAGTTGGTCTCACCGTGCTGATGACCATGAGCACTGGGAGCCAGGCAGAAAGAGCCTCCTGCCTGACATCCTGGCAGCAGTACAAACCAGACTGGAATGTGCTATGTGATTCGGTGACACTTGGGGTGAAGGATGACTCATCCCTGACAGTTATAAACAAAAAGGGAAGCCAGCACTGTCTCCTGGAGACAAGGAGTGAAAAAGTAACAATTAATATAGAGAGGATGAGCCAGGCCTGTTCTGGGCCCTATTATGGCCACCTGAGAGGGAGGCCTGACCTTGGACGGTTTTGTAAAAGGCTATTGGCCATCGTAGCACCTAGAATGGTGCTTGGCACTGTGTAAGCATCCAAGAAATACGTGTGGAATGAATGGATGAATAAATAACACCTTCACTACCTGCTCAAAACCATTTTCAATACTCATATGTAAAACTTCCTATCTTTCAACCCATATCCCACACACTTAGCTACAACTGCTGTTTGCCTCCTCCTCCAAGAATAAAGTGGTAAATAAGCATTTTGCTCCTAACTGACTCAGGGAAAAAGAATCTCAGGGAATAAGAGTATCCCCAGAATTCCCAGTGGGAGTCACAGTGAACTCCTAAAGAGATTTCTCTCATAGAATGCATTCTGCACAAATCTATGGAATCTACAGAGGTTGGTGTGTCAATCATCAATTTTCTCAGAGATTGTTACTCTGCAAACACTAGAACTGCCCTCTTAGGTTTTGTCTTTGATATAAAATGACATTACCTCAAATGCCAAGAAAAATCGCTTGATTGCTGAAGAAGCCTGACCACTTCCTAAAAACACTGGCTCTTATGGCTCATAGCACGTCCCTGAAATTCAGTTCTGGCCAAGGACAAGTATATAAACTGATGGTTAAACATAAGACTGCCAGGAGATCAGGCAGGTCACAAAGGTCTTTACTTCCTCTACAGTTCTGAAGCCTTGGGTTGACAACACACAGAAAAGAAGTACACAACTACATAATATAGCCGTGCCCTTGCTCAGCAACTGACCACGTCGCGCATGGCCTCAATCCCTGTCCTCTAGTCTACCTACCTTTACTGTCCATTCTCCTCCCGTGCCATTCTCATGGGGCAGTTGAGATGTTTTTCCTGTTTGTTTTTACACAGGTTGATTTTTCTTCATTTCTACATGGTTCCCAGAAGGATTACTCTTAAGTACTAATTACATATGAAGGAAAATATGTCTCTGTTCTTGTTACACTGTAGAAAATACTTGGCTGAATACATATCGAATAGCCTCTATGTGATCTACCTTGTGGGTATTCGAACATCCAGTACCCAGAGATACAGATGAAAGCAGGAATCTGAAGCTTTATTCTTGTCACTTACTAGATTCATCAAAGCAGAGACAAAGTGGTTAATGGAAAAGAGAGAAGGAGGAAGGGAAAACTTTACCTTTTAACCTTATGACTTTTGTCTTATTTACCTTTTAATAACATCTTTCTCTTCTTTCATTACAAAGAACTTCATAATGAATGACGAAGAACTTTGACTCTAACTAGAGCAGAACAGTAATGATAGCTAAGTTGGAACCAGAAGGACTTTGGACTGACAAAAGGAAGGGATGGCTAACCATCCTAACCCCCATGGCTGTTAGGGAAGGGATGGGTGACTGAGAGAGGGATAAATTCTCTTCTCAAGGATGCTGATT